>NW_027102239.1:250000-581250 GCF_035609145.1 Eleutherodactylus coqui
TCGAAATCGTGGCATTTTGACCGGAATTTCAAGCAGCGTTTTCGAACACATGTTACAGCGTTTGACAGCGCTTTTTAATGCACCCCATCATTGTGATGGGTGAGGAGGTGTTAAAAACCACAAAAATGCAAGAACAGAACAGACAGCTCTCGAAAATCACAGCGTTAGGGACACTACGTTCCAGCGCAGATTTGAGTAAGCTCATTAAAATCTATGGGAGTGTTGTACCGCAGTTAGTACAGCACTGGGGGCGCTGTGCTAATAGCGGTAAAAAGTGGTGTGTGTGAGAGTGGCCTGCGGGGCTACAAACAAATTTTCATGTTCAGGAAATGCGTCATGTTTGGAAAGATTACGCCAAGGGGCAGATCATGTATGCAGCACGATCTAGGTATGGGCACGGGGGAGTGTGGGCCGGGGTGGGGGGGCCCTAACTGAACTTTTGCACCTGGGCCCCTGAGCCTTTAGGTATGCTCCTGGCACTTAGATATCATAGACTAATATCACAGATATCTATGATATCTATGTTTTGCCACATATAGTTCTGCTTTTTTTCTCCTTAATTGTGTGGCGGTGAGATCTCATCCTGGCTTTTAGATTTTGTCCAAATATGATGCCATTAAAAATTTGAATTTGTCCCGCAAAAAATAAGCTCTCTTATGGCTATGTTGATGGAAAAATGAAAAGGTATGCCCCTGGAATACGATGCTGAAAAAAACCTGAAATATTAGTTGGTCATTTAGGTGCAAATAGGCCTTGTCACTAAGGGGTTAAAGGGGTTGTCCCGCGCCGAAACGGGGTTTTTTTTTTTTTCAACCCCCCCCCCCCCCCCCCCGTTCGGCGCGAGACAACCCCGATGCAGGGGTTAAAAAAGAACACCAAGGAGTGCTTACCTGAATCCCCGCGCTCCGGTGACTTCTTACTTACCTGCTGAAGATGGCCGCCGGGATCTTCTCTCTCCGTGGACCGCAGGGCTTCTGTGCGGTCCATTGCCGATTCCAGCCTCCTGATTGGCTGGAATCGGCACGTGACGGGGCGGAGCTACACGGAGCCCCATTGAGAACAGAAGAAGACCCGGACTGCGCAAGCGCGGCTAATTTGGCCATTAGACGGCGAAAATTAGTCGGCTCCATGGGAACGAGGACGCTAGCAACGGAGCAGGTAAGTGAAAACCTTCTTATAACTTCTGTATGGCTCATAATTAATGCACAATGTACATTACAAAGTGCATTAATATGGCCATACAGAAGTGTATAGACCCACTTGCTGCCGCGGGACAACCCCTTTAAGATACATATAGGTAAAAGAGGCTAGTCACAGAAAACACAATCCCATATGTACTTTTTTCACTGTTTAAATAACTTTTATTTGGCACTTTGTAGGGTTTTGAGCCAAGAGATACTGACATTGGAAAAAAATTAATCACATGGAAAAATATACAGAGCAGCACTGGCTACAGAAAGGTTTTGCCTGTCTATCCACATGCAGAGAAAAACAGGTATAGTAGAAATAGATGAATTACGAATGCTCTCAGTCTATGCAGGTCAGGCTGGACATGCTGTCTTACCTGCTCAAGATTTTGGCAATTTTTTAACCTCATTAACATACCCGTTAAGCACACAGTCTGAGGTAAGACAAATATAAAACACAAGTTTATTTACTCTTTAGTATATGTAAGTAAAATAGTTAATTAACATATAGGCATTGAGATCACATGGGTAACAAAGTTAAGCATCAATACGTCACCGGATATTGTAGCATCACTCCGCAATCGGGGGATCTCCAGGTACGATTGTCAAGAGGATCCGGGAGTACGCCGGTACGTCTAACGGCCACAAGATGAGTCCCGACTCTTCCCTGAAGATCACTGCTATTTATGCCGTTCTTACACTACGTGGCATATCTGCTTCTGCGCAGTTATGGGTATATACGTCATTCTAATATGGCTATTCAGGTTCTAGACATGCGTAGTAGATGATTGGCAACACAATATATTGAATATTTTGTCCATGAAGTTATCACATCTGTGTTATATTATGAGTCATTCTTGCTGTCTTACCATATATGTCGATAATATTCTGCATTGAGCAGAATATTCAGACAGGTCATTAGTTCATTGAAGTTCTGGTTAACTCATACGGCAACTAGTTATTTGATTACACAATCATCCAGTTCAATCGTATCCCATACGTGTCACAATCGGTCCTTAATCATTCACTATTTGCCGTATGATACCATTAAAACTTTTGGTTTTCTACAGAATACCTTATATGCCATGAAACAATTCCATAGCGATAAAAGTATTACAACTATGGCCAATACCAAAACAGGATGTATTAGCCAATTAAGAGTGGTTTGTGCAGATGATGAATAACCCATAAAGATGTCATACCAATGGTGTGACGTGGCATCAGCAATAGCCGATCCCATCTTTACAATTTTGCCAGCTATTACAGTAGTACTTACAATATGCGTTGCCAAAGATCTATTAAGCAATTTAATATGTTGCTGTACTTCTTCTGTGTCTTCTAACAACTTTTTGAATTTGGTCAAATTTAGATCCCAATTTGACACATTTAAAGGCAGTGGTTGCCAATTGACAGCCACTGTCTTGTCTTGTTCGGGTAATAACACAAAGGTCTCATTTTCCCAAACAAGTGCAGATACGTTTCGCAAGCATCCTGAAAATGGGACAACCATCCCAGGTACAACAGGATGATTACTTGCCAAACATACCTCCTGTGGGGCTATTTCAACCATCATCTTAAAAGTGAGTGGCAGCACAGTCCATTCACATACATTGATCGTATTTTGTAATAAGCATGGTTCATAAACAGCCGATTGGACCTTGCATATGGTCCCTTCTAATGTATCATCACACAATGATAAATCATGAGTTCTATTTTGGTCATCAATGTAAATCCCGTTAAATCTAGGTACCCAGAAATGCATATCTTCTGGAACACCTATAAGTAAGGGGAGAACTACAAACTTACACATCACATTCTTTTTAGTAACATTGTATATGAATATGGTCCCTTTACATAATATATCATTGCAAACCATTTTCTGCGCCTCCAACTGTATCCAATCAGTCTCAGTTATAGTCTGATTGAACACGGTCCTCCACACTTGCTCATTGCCAGTCATGAGCATAGTTTGAAGTGTGTTCTTTTGTTGTTGCTGATAAATGGTCTGCAAGGTACATATTGACCAATTAACATAGTTAGATATGTTAGAATTTATTTCATATGAAAACCTATTAGATGCATCTTGCAAATCAAGCATTATTGTGTCCACATCCGTTTGCATACTAAAGGGCTGCCATATAGTGGGCATCCAGTTAGCCTGCAAAGTGAGCACATCTTTAATACCACTTCCCGCGTTATGCATTCGATTAGCTAAAGTCTCTATATCAAAACCATTAATAGTCCCAGAAAGCGCTCCGTAGCCTCCGAGTAAGGTATCATACCAAGCTCGACGGGAACGCTTGGTAGGACAAGTCCTTGAGGGTGGAAACTGCACGGAGGCTTGTATAACAGTCTTTTGAGCATCTCGTCCCACCAGGCGACAGGTGGATGGAACCCTTTTTATATGTCCAGGATCTATTTTAGAAGCATTAATGTTCACGAATACCAGGAACTGGCCCCACATGGCCCGATTCTCGATCTCCGTTGCATTCCCACACGTAATTACTTCTGTCTCATTTAAGGGAAATGAAAACTGCACTCCCGTATTTGTACAATTCTGAACATATTGTATCACCAGGGAGTAATTGAGATATGGCAACTCTTTTGGTCTCTGACAGCAGGACACTTTCACAAGTGACGTAATGTTTATTTGTCCCGTTGCCTTATGCAGTGCATATGAAGGACGGTAGGTCGAACTTATATGCGATAATGGATTTCCACTCCAGATAGTCCCATCAAAGGTAATATTCACGATATAACATTTCTGGTTGGCTTCACAAGTGAAGTTGTCTTGCTTCCTGGTTCGGGTTGAATTCCTCCAGCCCCACGAATAATCATTCCTTCCGGTGTCATTGACGCGGATCCCTGGCGTCCACGCATCACCTACTGCGAACACCGAACACATGACGCCAAGGATTCCAAAAATGATTATGTGATTCTAGAGAAGGCAAGGAAACAAGCATTATTCCCGCAAATAGCACTTTTCTTGTGGGACATATTCCCATTTCTCTACTCCGGGTCGCATAATAAGCAAAGTTCGATCTTTCCCCACAGCAATAACCTCTGCCGGGGAGGGCGGTCCTTGGTGATTCTGAACCCATATTTTGGCCCCTACATTAGTAACATTAGTTGAGCCAAAACCTTTATCTCCTCTTACAGTAAGTTCAGTGGGGGCCACCCCTTCTTCCACTTGTGTCAGATACACTGGTATTAATAGCAGCTGTGCCATGCGCTCCTTTTTCCCTATTATCAGAGGATCTGTTCCTAAATTTATCATGATTACTTTAATTTCCCCCTGATAATCTGCATCTATGACTCCGCCTAGGACTACTGCACTTCTCAGAGCAAAACTTGATCTAGTGGCTATCTGCCCGAAGTGATTCTCCGGGATCTTGCATCCTATCCCTGTGGGAATAGTACTCACCTTTCCCGGGGCTATCACCACCGTATCAAGAGCATATAGATCCAACCCTGCAGCGGCAGGAGTGGCTCTATAAGGTGCCTGCGCATCTGGATTAATTTTCCAGTATAAGATTGTCTCTACCTTAGCTACATCTATACTGAGATTGGGTGTTAGCATGCGCATTAAGGGTGTCATAGAATCAGTGATGGGCCTGTTGTTGATAATCTGTAAAGCAGCAGTCAGATTATCTCTCCATTGACCATATTTGTCGGTCTCAGTGAGCTTCTTCAGGGTAGATTTTAATAACCCATTCATTCGTTCCACCAGGCCCGCGGCCTGTGGATAGTAGGGCATATGATATACCCATTCTATGTTGTTTTTACTGGCATACTCTTTTACCTGATTTCCGGTAAAATGTGAACCATTGTCTGTCTGGATCTGCAGGGGAGTCCCATAATACTGGGTAATAACTTCCAGAGTACGTAAAGTACTCCATTGTGTTGCTGTTTTACATGGGAATCCCACCATCAGACCTGAGAATGTATCTACTGCTGTACAAATATACTTACATCCTCTGCTCTCAGGGAGGGGCCCTACAAAATCCATCTGCCAAATCTGCGCTGGCAACTGGCCTCTCCCTATGTGTCCCATTACTGTATGAGGCACTTCTCGTTTTTGCACATGTTGACATACTGGACATTGCGCGATTACTTGTTTGATCATGTCCACTGTCAAAGGGATACCTCTTTCTTGTGCCCACCTGTAAGTGGCCTTCTCTCCCAAGTGTCCACTTTTTTGGTGAGCCCAAACAGCTGTACCTTGAAGCCATGCTTCCTTTTCCTTGTCAGGTTCTTGTATGGCAACAGAAATCGATGCTGCCGCATCTGCTTGAGAATTAAATAAACGTTCCAATGAGTCAAGAGGGACATGAGCATCAACATGAAACACAGTACTTTTAGTACTCCTAATGAATTCCTCTATGTCTTGCCAAAGCTCTTTCCCCCACAATTCCTTACCATGAATGTTCCAGTCGTTCTTCTTCCATCCCATGATCCAAGTGGCCAAACCATTGGCAACTGACCATGAGTCCGTATACAAATGACATTCTTGCCCTTGTTCCTGCTTCAGAGCTAGGAATACTGCACAAAGTTCTGCATATTGACTACTCTTACCTTCTCCTTCCATGACCAACGTCTTGTCTAATTTTGGATTAAAGGCTACACTTTTCCATCTACGTCTTCCACTGATATACTTGGCCGAACCATCCGTGAACCAAGCATGCTCTTTTTGGGAGTCTGTCAACTCAGAGTAAGGTATTCCCCACTTTACTGGGGATTCCTCCATTTGCGCTACTGGTGTAACCTGACCATCTGGAGGGATATCAGCTATCTTTTCATGCAGGGCAGCTATCCCCCCTTCACCTTTTTTCGCTCTTTCCGAGATGTACCATTTCCACTTAATGATACTCTGCTCCTGGGCATGTCCTATCCGATTGGACTTTGGATTAGATAATACCCAACTCATGATGGGTATTTGCGGCCTTAGAAGGACTATGTGTCCTGTCGTCAATTGTTCAGTATCCACCAGGGCCCAATAACATGCCAACAGCTGTTGCTCCAGTGGAGTGTATTTTTCTCCTGCATCTGGTAATTTTCGATTCCAGAAGCCCAGTGGCACTCTTTTGCCCCCTTGCTTCTGCCACAATGACCAGTTTGCATACATATGCTGAACTGATACATGAAGTTCTATCTCACCATCTTGTAAGGGCCATAAATCTACGGCCTGTTGTATGGCTTCTTTTACTGCTTCAAATGCAACCTGTTGCTCTTCTCCCCACGTGAACTCGTACTTCTTGCGAGTCACCTTGTAAAGAGGAGCAAGAAGCTGCCCCAGATGCGGAATGTGTTGTCTCCAGAATCCAAACAATCCTATGTAGGATTGTGTTTCCTTCTTGTCTTTCGGAGTGGGAAAATTTAAGATTTTCTGCCTTGCCTTAGGGAGAATCTCCCTATGGCCCTTATTCCATTGAATTCCTAAGAATTTCACCGTCTGAGAGGGGCCCTGCACCTTGCTATCATTTATTTCCCATCCTTTTTCTCGCAGATGATGTAACAATCCGTCCAATTGTTTCTTTACAGATTGTTCATCCGGTCCCTGAATCATTATATCATCGATATAATGTGAAAACTGCATTTCTGATGGTAAATCAAACTCATCCAAATGTTCTGCCACCGTCCGGTGACAGATGGTTGGACTATGTATCCAACCTTGTGGCAATCGAGTGAACGTATATTGACGTCCTTGCCACGTAAAGGCAAACTGATCTTGTGCCTTTTCTTCTATTGGAATTGTGAAGAACGCTTGTGCGATATCAATCACAGCGTACCATTGTCCACTGTGACTTTGAATCTGCTCCACAATTGTAATGGTGTCTGGGACAGCTGCCGTCAAGGGAGGTGTTTGTTTATTCAACTCCCTGTAATCGACAGTCATCCTCCAAGACCCATCACTTTTCTTCACAGGCCATACCGGATTGTTCCATGCTGTGGTTGCAGGCCTCACAACCCCAGCATCGACCAAATCCTTAATGGTTTCTCCTATTTCCTTGTGACCTCCAGGAATTCTGTATTGCTTCATAGCAACCAGTTTTCCTGCAGGAGGGATGTGTACGGGTGGCATTTTGACCTTTCCCACCGTAACTGGACAAGCTTTTATCCCTATTTTCCTTACGCCAAAGGCAAACTTACCATCTTCGAGGTGTAGTGTCAATCCTTTCAGAATATCTATGCCAATGATATATTCCGGAATAGGTACTACTAACACCGTGTATTTACGTAAGGGCAAATTGCCCAATTTCAAAGTTACCTGTGTCTGTACTCCTTCGGTAACTTTTCCTCCCAATCCTGAAATATTAACTTTTGGACCTTTAAACTTTTTGGGATTTCCATAAATCAGAGTAGCCTCCGCCCCTGTATCTACTAAAGCTGGGACCCTTTGGACATTACCCCCTTTCCAATGTATGGCTAGCGGGACGTAGGGTCTGTCATCCCGCCTAACCCAGACAGGGGCTTGGCTTGCTACCTATGCGGAATCAGAATCTGATTCCTCCAGGAGCGGAGCAGATGGCTTCATATGGTCCTGCACTTGGCTAGCTACCATTGCAGCCATCTCCTTCCATGGATAGATCTTTTGAAAATCCTCCCATTCTAATTTCTTAGGCTCTGAATTAGTGACCTGCTTCTCTCTCTTTTTAGAAGTTTTTGGGGCCACTGAATCTTCCCTTTTATCCACCTTTTTGTTGGATAATACCTTCTGTTTATAAAGACGCCACAAATCACCTGTATCTTTTCCATCAATGGCGTCCTTGGAGACTCCAGCTTTCAGGAGAGCCTGAAACATATCTCTACGAGATACCCTTGGCACTCCTGAATCACCAGTCCCCTGGGAACTAGGATTCCTAGACCTATCACGATCTGTTCGCTTTTCCTCTCTATCCCAGTTTCCCATATCTTGCAATTCCCGCATTCTAGCCACGACCGCAGACATTGGCTCATTAGTCATGGATAGAAGTAGGGTCATCATCACGGCTTTATAAGCCGAAGGTGCAGTCTTAATTAAACGATTTCTAACTCCTGCTGTCAGCCGAGTCTCCAAATAATCTTCCATATGCTCGATGATAATTAATGAGACCCTCATAGCTTCCTCCTTCAACCTTTCAATGCCATCCCTGATAGTGTACCAAGGTTTGTCATTGATTGGAATGTCTGCCTCTGTTGGGAATTTATTAAGAAACCCATTGGTTACTATATTAAACAGGGAAATAGCACTTTCTCCTTGATGACTAGGAAAATATTCTCTAAAATTTCTACTGATTACTGGATCTCTAGTTAGAGTAACAAATCTCATTGCATCTTTTGGATCCAACATTACCCCAGTCGCCCCGTGCTCAAATAGACGGACCAACCATGGTATGTCAGATTCCCCAGGCCTTTGCCTAAATCTACTCAGTATATCATCAACTTCTGACTGAGAAAAATCCTCTAGGGTAAGCCTGGTGCGCCTATGTGGCACCAATTCTTCTTGCACCAACAGTCTCCCATCGGCATCGTACATATAGTTTCCCTGATCGTCATACCTGGGCAACCTTTGCCCATCATGACCTACGATAGGCTGGGTATCGGGTCCATATTCAGTAGTTTCCTTCCTTCTGCTAATGGGCTGGGCACGTTTTAAAGCAGGTGGATCAATTATTGGATTGGGTGGGTCTTCCCAATCCCCCTTATGCCAGTCCTCCTCCCCCGAAGAAGATGAGGAATCCCATAAGTCTCCATCCCACTTATCTGGGTCCCAGTTCACAGAAGCAGAAGCTATAGCTTTCGATACCTTTCGCTTATCAACTTTACCTTTACGCCCCTTATATTTATTCTGAGCAACTTTTACAACAGCCTTTTCTGCAATATTCTGGTAATGTTCTATTTTTTCCTTTATCAGCCTTTGGTTACATTCCAACACCACTCTCTTTCCTTCAGATTCTACTAACTTTTGTTCCGTCTGATTAAGTTTTCTTATTAGTTGGGACTTCTTCTTATGGATATTCCTATAGGCTGAGGCCAATACCCAATTTCTCCTACCCAACTGAACTGCGTCACCTGCCTTGGCAGGGGTCTCCTCGAGTACCTTAACGACATCGAGGGGCTCTGAATCTTTTAGCTTACTATCCCATGATTCTGCAAGCCCACTATGCATCAACTCCTGAGCTAATATATCATAGGGACCCTCGGACCAGCCGGGGATGTCTATTTTCTGAACGATTTTAGTTTTATCTTTCTTGGTTCTTTTTCTAAACATATTGTTGTCTTATTGGCAAAATGCCAATTGGTGAAACTTTTTGCGCAGAGTTCCCCCTTACAGAACTCACAAAATTTTGGCAACTTGCCAATTGGTGAAACTTTGCACAGAGGTCCCCTTTACTGCGAGAAACCACCCTGCAAATTGGCACCAATTTCCCAAGTCCTGTCTCAAAGTTACAGAACTCCGAAAGTTTTGGCAACGTGCCAATTTGGTGAAACTCTGCACAGAGTTCCCCTTTACAAAATTTTGGCAACGTGCCAATCTGGTGAAACTTTGCACAGAGGTCCCCTTTACGGCGAGGCACCACCCTGCAAACTGGCACCGATTTCCCGAGTCCTGCCTCAAAGTTACAGAACTCCGAAAATTTTGGCAACGTGCCAATTGGTGAAATTTTGCACAGTGGTCCCCTTTACTGCTAGACACCACCGTGCAAACTGGCACCAATCTCCCAAGTCCTGCTTCAAAGTTACAGAACTTATAATATTTTGGCAGTATGCCAATGGGTTCAACAAGGACTACTTACTGCAACTATCAATTTGTATTTACTATTATTACTCTATCACCTATCAAAGCAAAGTTATAACCATTTGAACCCCTTGGCAATGGGCCAAAAATCTAATATGGCGACAGCAACCCCCCCGTGCACTGAGAAGCACTGTCACAATACCAAATTATACAGTAATATAACCTTACCAAAGACAACAATATCCTGCCAGACTACGCCAATTTATGTCTTACCTGCTCAAGATTTTGGCAATTTTTTAACCTCATTAACATACCCGTTAAGCACACAGTCTGAGGTAAGACAAATATAAAACACAAGTTTATTTACTCTTTAGTATATGTAAGTAAAATAGTTAATTAACATATAGGCATTGAGATCACATGGGTAACAAAGTTAAGCATCAATACGTCACCGGATATTGTAGCATCACTCCGCAATCGGGGGATCTCCAGGTACGATTGTCAAGAGGATCCGGGAGTACGCCGGTACGTCTAACGGCCACAAGATGAGTCCCGACTCTTCCCTGAAGATCACTGCTATTTATGCCGTTCTTACACTACGTGGCATATCTGCTTCTGCGCAGTTATGGGTATATACGTCATTCTAATATGGCTATTCAGGTTCTAGACATGCGTAGTAGATGATTGGCAACACAATATATTGAATATTTTGTCCATGAAGTTATCACATCTGTGTTATATTATGAGTCATTCTTGCTGTCTTACCATATATGTCGATAATATTCTGCATTGAGCAGAATATTCAGACAGGTCATTAGTTCATTGAAGTTCTGGTTAACTCATACGGCAACTAGTTATTTGATTACACAATCATCCAGTTCAATCGTATCCCATACGTGTCACACATGCTTAATATATAATAGGTAGCTTAACATGAACACTTAAAGGAATTGTTACCTGATTAAATATTACATTTATCTGTCAGATCATGCAGAACAGATCATACAATATCCAGAAAGTGACTTACTACTGATCCTCCCGCCAGGACCAGAAGTGTTTGTGTGTAAAGGCCCTTTTACATGAGTGGATTCTCTGTTGCATTTAACAAGTGCCATTCAACAAATAGCACACATTATGGCCTTCACATGCTGCAGAGGATTGGGACGAACGATCATTAATACTATTGTTTATCACTATACAGATAGCATTCATCGGAAGTACTTCCTGCTGTTTACATGGGAGGGTTGATGCCAATGAGCAAGCATTTTGATACCCTCATGAAAGATCCAGCAAGCTGGAATTTGCTCTTTCATTGGTATATTCAGATGGGCAGATGATTAGGCAAATGCATAATCATACGAATGTTTATGCCCAATTATCGGCCCATGTAAAACAGGTTTAACTCTTTCCAATCCACTGTCTGACATCTGAAGACATTATGATTTAAGGCTGTACAGCTCCGATGTTTGAAGACATGTCGGGTTCTCTTACTGTATATTGCCAGCATCTCTGCTGTCGGAGCCTATCCAACAAGTCACTTCATGCAGTACTGGCTTTAGCCAGCATATAGTGCTGTTTAACGGCAGAAAAAGAGTAAGCCCCCTAGGAAAATCTGGATACAAATTGGCTTGGAAAGAGTTAGCTCTACCCATTAAGTTTCCATCAGTAAGAAGAATAATAATCCTTCTGATATGAAGGGGTCTGAAGTGCTAGTGATCCTTACTCAGCAATATTGCACCACCAGTAAAGAAGCTAACTAATCTGGTCTCCACAAAAGCATGGAGATCCAGTGTGATTACTGAATCCTGCCTTACTCATTAGATAGCTGTTCGCAGAATACTCATTTGACTGTCAGTTATTCTGTCTGACCCCTCTTACATGTGTATGCTTGGCTGGGAATTTCTGCGTTCACAATATGAAGAGGGGAAAAAGTTACTGCCATAAACTTTGGTTAGTAGCTTATTTTGAGAATGAAAGGCATATTTCCCTACAGTATTATTTTTCAAAGGATTGCCCTCAAAATGTGTTCCAAGGTTGGCAGGGCTTATAAATATGCGTTAAAGTGGGCAGTCTTAACTAGACCAGGGACAGATCTTAAAAACGGACCATGAATACGGGTGCAAATGTTCGAAGGCATACAATAGGAGCAGACATGTTGAAACTCAGCATGCCCGAAACTTCTTTCCCCCAATATCTGAGGGCTGGGATAACCCCAAGCATCAGATGACCAACCAGTTCCACTGAAATGGTCAGATTCGGTTAATGCTCATCTAATGTGTATGGGCAGCTTTAATGGCATTGCAAGCTCCCCAGTAGGCTCAGTGCTTGTAGATCTTATGCCAAACAACTTAGCGATTAAAGGCAATGAGTACAGCTATTTACCAGAGTTTTCCTTTAAAATCAAATACTGATAAGCCATCTAATTAATATATGATACTCCCATATTATTATACAGCTTGGAAACTATTAATAGGATTTCACTAGAGAGGAGCAAGCCTACTCGGTAGGGCAGTTACTCGAGCGAGCATCACTCTTCCCGAGTAACTGCTTAGTGATCCGAGCAGGCTCGGGTGGGCTGCGGGGGTGAGCGGAGCGGGGGGTGGAGGGAGAGAGAGATCTCTCTCACTCTTCCTCCGGCTTCGCTCCCCCCTCCCCCCCGCAGCCCACCCAAGCCTGCTCAGATCACTAAGCAGTTACTCAAGAAGAGCGATGCTCGCTCGAGTAACTGCCTTACCGAGTAGGCTCACTCATCTCTAGATTTCACCTTAAGGCATCTGCCCATATATGTTACTAGTAATCAACTATACAATAATCATTCATTGCTACATCTGTTTTATGTTCGAGGTGCATTTACACTGCAAAGATGATCACTCAAAAGATCAGTTCTCCCCTGGGCAGAGCACAGCGTGCAGTCTTGCTTATCAGCTATTCTGCCGAACAATGGTTTTCATGCAGAACTGAATTCCATTGATCGGCCGAACAGTGAAAGATGGGCACATTTACACACAACAATTATCACTCAAAAGATGGCTTTTGAGCGAATTTTGAGCGATAATCGTTGTGCCTAAATGGGTATTTAGTGTGGCTAGTGGGTGGTGTGCAATAGATAACACTGGGCAACAGAATTCTTGTAGACCCTCAAGTTCATAGTAATTTATATCCTAAATTACACATTATTGATAGTACAAATAGTTTGTAAATGCACAATCACTAGATCATCATGTGCATTCATAGTAGGACTGACTGTATGCCTTTATACTGCCTGAAGTGATATTTCTATAGAGAAAATGTCTGTATAATATTTAGTTATATATATACATATTTTTTGTCAGCTTGGATGACCTTGATTTCAGCAGAAGAAATGAGAAACTGGTTCAAATAACCAAAAGAGACACTCGTTATCGTAGAATGGTGGAACAAAAAGATGGAGTAGATGGCTTTTTCTGTGGACCTCCATGTAAGTGTAGGGCATGTTATAATGATGCAACGTAAAGCTTACATATTGCACATCTGATACAAAGCTATAGTAATAAATGACAGCAATAATTTGAAACTATTTCATGCAATTAAAATCAATAATAGAGCACCCCAACATCAAACAAAGTCTCATTGAATCAAGGGAGTGCACAGGAGAGACAAGTCTATCAATTGAGTAAAGAATAGAGATGATCAACCACCAAAATGCTCGGGGGCTCGTTGCTCGAGTCGAGATGCGATGCTCGAGAGTTCGTTTCGAGTAACGAACCCCATTGAAGTCAATGGGCGACTCGAGCATTTTTGTATATGACCGATGCTCGCTAAGGTTTTCATTTGTGCAGATCTGCAAAACCTACGAAAGTGATGGAAACAACACAGAAACAGATAGGGCAGGCGAGGGGCAACATGCAGGGCTGCATCTCAGGTTCCCAGCTCTCACTATTAAGCCACAATAGCAGCAAGATTGGGCCCCCCCTAACAATTTTTACTTCGGACAAACCCCCATTAGCAAGGCACACCTTAGCTAAGCACCACACTACCTCCAACCAAGCACAATCCCTGCCTGCGGGACACACCGCTGCCTCTTCTCCTGGGTTACATGCTCAACAACCCCCCCCCCCCCCCCCCGCACGACCTTGCGTCTGCAGCGCACACAAAAGTGCCCCTGCGCAGCCTTCAGCTGCCATCGTGCCACACGCTGGCCTCATAGCCACACCAACCTCAGGTCTATTTATAAGTGCGTCTGCCATGAGGAGGAACCAGAGGCACACACTGCAGAGGGTTGGCAGGGCCAGGCAGCGACCCTCTTTGAAAGTGTGGGTGATAGCCCACATTGCTGTTGAGAATTGATAATAGATTGACGTTCCATCTTCATTCCAATCCTTTGCCACCTCCGTCAGATACGGATATGGATACCTCATCGACAACGCAAGGGGCAAACCATCTGCACTCTGCACCCTACCCAAGTCTGTCAGTGTTTTGGGGACAGACAGGTACAACTCCGCTATGGCAAGTCTGTGTGCACCCGCAGCATGGGCGGCTAGCAGGAACATACAAACAATACAGGAAGAAATCCCATTGCAGTGTCCCGGATAGCTGAAGTTACGTGAGAGGAAATACATGTTGGCTGCGGCCCACACGCCATGCCCTAGACATTCTGTTTTTGTTTTTTTTTAAGTGCCAGGTAGGTACAACTCCGCTATGGCAAGTCTGTGTGCACGCGCAGCATGGGTGGCTAGCAGGAACACACAGACGGTACAGAAAGAAATCCCATTGCAGTGTCCCGGATAGCTGAGGTTACGTGAGAGGAAATACACGTTGGCTGCGGCCCACACGCCATGCCCTAGTCAGTCTGGGTTTCTTTTCGGGCCAGATAGGTGGAAAACCGGGATGGGAAGACTTAGTGCTCCCATAGTATACACAGACCCCTGTAATATTCCTGTAGCAAAGGTATACGCTGACCCCAGTAACAGTTATGTTGCAGAAGTCTAGGGAGACCCCAGTAACATTTCTGAAGTAACAGTATAGATAGACCCCAGTAACGTTTCTGTAGCAGCAGTATAGGCAGACCCCTGTAATATTTATGTAGCAGCAGTATTGGCAGACCCCTGTAACATTTCAGTAGCAGCAGTATATGCAGACCCCTGTAACATTTCAGTAGCAGCAGTACAGGCAGGGCCCAGTATTTGTAACATTTCAGTAGTAACAGTACAGACAGACCCCAGTAACATTTCTGTTGTAACAGTATAGACAGAGCCGAGTAACATTTCTGTAGTAACAGTATAGGCAGACCCCAGTAACGTTTCTGTAGCAGCAGTATAAGCAGATCCCTGAAACATTTATGTAGCAGAAGCATAGGCAGATCCCTGTAACATTTTTGTAGCAGCAGTATAGGCAGACCCCAGTACCATTTCTGTAGAAGTAACGGCAGACCCCAGTAACATGTCTGTCACCGCAGTATAAGCAGACCCCTGTAACATTTCTGTAGCAGAAGCATAGCCAGACCCCTGTACTATTTTTGTAGCAGAAGGATGCGCAGACCCCTGTAACATTTAAGTGGCAGCAGTATAGGCAGACCCCTGTAACATTTATGCGGCAGAAGTATAGGCAGACCGCAGTAACAATTATCTAGCAGCAGTATAGGCAGACCCCTGTAGCATTTCTGTAGCAGCAGTATAAGCAGACCCCTGTAACATTTATGTAGCAGAAGCATAGGCAGACCCCTGAAACATGTCTGTAGTAAAAGTATAGACAGACCCCAGTACCATTTTTGTAGCAGAAGTATATGCGGACCCCCTGTAACATTTACGTGGCAGAAGTATGGGCAGACCCGAGTAACATTATTGTAGCAGAAATATAGGCAGACCCCAGTATCATTTCTGTAGCAGAAGTATAGGCAGACCCCTGTAACATTCAAGTGGCAGCAGTATAGGCAGACCCCTGTAACATGTAAGTGGCAGCAGTATAGGCAGACCCCTGTAACTTTCTCGTAGCAGAAGTATAGGCAGGCAGGCAGACCCCAGTAAAATTTCTGTAGTAATAGCATGGGCCAACCTCAGAAACATTGAGATACCATGAGCGTCGGCTAAGGCCGGAAAAATTAGTTGGATAAGAGTGTAGGCGTGGGCCCCAAAAATTAGTGTACCAAGAGTTAAAGTGTACCTCTGAAAAATTTATCAACCGAGAGGGCAGGTGAAACCCATAAACATTTTTTTTTAAATACAGTTCACTGTTGCTTAATTTGTAACAGAGCCTGGAGGCAGCCCTGATGAAAAAATTGGTTCATGTAACAGTCTCAATACTTTTGAAACTTTGAAAAATTGTAAAAACTTTGGTAGATGTAGATGAGCCTTTTGGGCCGCAGAAAAATTGGCCGTTCAGCGCGATGACAAGTTGTTTCTGGAGGAGGAGTATCAGGAGGAGGACTAATGTCAGAGACAGATTGACAAAGAGAAATGCCCCATTTTCCCAGTGATACAGAAGAGTGCTTTTATCTGCGGTTGCAGCGAAAAGATTCTTTAGGTTCCGGTGCTCTCCGCTGGTGGAGAAGAGAAGTCTGGGGAAATCCAGGCTTTGTTCATCTTTATGAGTGTAAGCATGTCGGCACTGGCAGTTGACAGGCGGGTACGCTTGTCCGTGATGATTCCCCCAGCTGCACTAAACACCCTCTCTGACAAGACGCTAGCGGCAAAGCAAGCAAGCACCTCCAGGGCATACAGCGCAAGTTCGTGCCACGTGTCCAGCTTTGACACCCAATAGTTGTATGGAGCTGAGGCAAAACAGAGGATGGTGCTAAGATCGGCTACGTATTCCCTCACCATCTTTTTACAGTGCTCCCTCCGACTCAGCCTTGACTGGGGAGTGGTGACGCAGTCTTGGTGGGGAGCCATAAAGCTGGCAAAGGTCTTGGAGAGTGTTCCCCTGTCTGCGCTGAACATGCTGCCTGATTTCCGCGCCCCCTTTGCTACTTGGCCCTCGGAAGTGCACCTTCTGCCGCTAGCGCTGTCAGATGGGAAGTTTACCATCAGTTTGTCCACCAGGGCTCTGTGGTATTGCATCACTCTTGAACCCCTTTCCTCTTCGGGAATGAGAGTGGAAAGGTTCTCCTTATACCGGGGGTTGAGAAGGGTGTACACCCAGTAATCCGTAGTGGCCAGAATGCGTCTAACGCAAGGGTCACGAGAAAGGCAGCCTAACATGAAGTCAGCCATGTGTGCCAGGGTGCCAGTACGCAAGACATGGCTGTCCTCACTAGGAAGATCACTTTCAGGATCCTTCTCCTCCTCCTCCTCGTCCACAGGCCATACACGCTGAACAGATGGGAGGCAAGCAGCATGGGTACCCACTGCAGTGGGCCCAGCTGTCTCTACTCCCTCCTCCTCCTCCAAAACGCGCTGAGATATAGACAAGAGGGTGCTCTGACTGTCCAGCGACATACTCTCTTACCCCGTCTCCTGTTCCAACCGCAAAGCGTCAGTCTTTATGCTTTGCAGTGAACTTCTCAGCAGGCATAGCAGAGGAATGGTGACGCTAATGATTGCAGCATCGCCGCTCACCATCTGGGTGGACTTCTCAAAGTTTCCGAGGACCTGACAGATGTCTGCCATCCAGGCCCACTCCTCAGTAAAGAATTGGGGAGGCTGACTCCCTCTACGCCGCCTATGTTGGAGTTGGTATTTCACTATTGCTCTACGCTGCTCATACAGCCTGGCCAACACGTGGAGCGTAGAATTCCACCGTGTGGGCACGTCGCTACAGCAGCCGGTGCTCTGGCAGATTAAATCGATGTTGCAGGGTCCGCATCGTTGCAGCATCAGTGGTGGACTTGCGGAAATGTGGGCAGACGCAGCGCACCTTGCCGAGCAGGTCTGACAAGTGCGGGTAGTTTTTCAGAAACCGCTGAACCACCAGATTGAAGACGTGGGGCAGGCATGGCACGTGTGTGAGGCTGCCGAGCTGCAGAGCCGCCACCAGGTTACAGCTGTTGTCACACACGACCATGCCCAGTTGGAGGCTCAGCGGCGAAAGCCAGATGTCGGTCAGCTCAGGGACAGTTTGCCTCTTGTCACCTAGGCTGAGTAGTTTCAGCACGAACTGCTGGCGCTTGCCCACTGCTGTGCTGCCGCGCCACACCGACTGCTGGCGACGTGCTGCTCACATTTCTTAATTGAGAGGTAGAGGTTGCGTAGCAGGAGGAGGAGGGGGAGGGTTTAGAGGAGGTGGCATAGACCGCCGCAGATACCAGAACTGAGGAAGGCAATTCAGGGTGTGGGTAGGACGTGTGCGGTCCCAGGCTCTGACTCGGTCCCAGCCTTTACCAAATTCACCCAATGTGCCGTCAGGGAGATATAGTGGCCCTACCCGCCAGTGCTTGTCCACTTGTCCGTGGTTAAGTGGACCTTCCCAGTAACTGCGTTGGTGAGGGCACGATTGATGTTGCGGGAGACGTGCTGGTGTAGGGCTGGGACGGCACACCGGGAAAAATAGTGGCGACTGGGGACCGAGTAGCGTGGGACCACCACCGCCATCATGTTTTTGAAAGCCTCCTTTTCCACAAGCCTGTACAGCAGCATCTCCAGGCTTATCAATTTCGCAATGTGCACGTTTAAAGCTTGAGCGTGCGTGGTGGCGTATTTGCGCTTGCGCTCCAAGGCTTGTGCTAGCGACAGCTGGATGCTGCGCTGAGAGACATTGCTGGATGGGGCCGAGGACAGCGGAGGTGAGGATGTGGGTGCAGGCCGAGAGGCCCTCGTGCCTGTGTCCTGAGAGGGGGGTTGGATCTGAGTGGCAGGTTGGGGCACAGGGGGAGAGGCAGTGGTGCAACCCGGAGGCGGTGAATGGCTTTTGTCCCACCTCGTGGGGTGCTTGGCCATCATATGCCTGCGCATGCTGGTAGTGGTGAGACTGGTACTGGTGGCTCCCCGGCTGATTTTGGCGCGATACAGGTTGGACACCACTGTTCATCGGTCGTCCGCGCTCTCACTGAAAAACATCCACACCTTTGAAGACCTAGGCCTCTGCAGGGTGGCTTGGCGCGAGGGGGTGCTTTGGGAAACAGTTAGGGGAGTCTTTGCTCTGGCCCTGCCTCTACCCCTGGCCACCCCACTGCCTCTTCCAACCTGTCCTGCTGCTGCACTTGCCTCCCCCTCTGAAGACCTCTACTCAGTTGGCTTAGCGAACCAGGTGGGGTCAGTCACCTTATCGTCCAGCGGCTCTTCCTCCAAATCCTCTGTGCGCTCCTCCCTCGGACTTACTGCGCTTACTACTACCTCATAGATAGACAACTGTGTCTCATCATCATCGACCTCCTCACCCACTGAAAGCTCTTGAGACAGTTCCCGAAAGTCCCCAGCCTCATCACCCGGACCCCGGGGACTTTCCAAAGGTTGGGCATCGGTCACGACAAACTCTTCAGGTGGGAGAGGAACCATTTTTTCCCAATCAAGGCAGGGGCCCGAGAACAGTTCCTGGGAGTCTGTCTGCTCATCAGAATGTGTCATCTTCATGGAGTGAGGAGGCTGGGAGGAAGGAGGAGCAGCAGCGAGAGGATTCAGAGTTGCAACAGTGGACAGCGTAGAAGACTGGGTGGTCGATACATTGCTGGATATATTTTCTGCCATCCACGACAGGACCTGCTCACACTGCTCTGTTTGTAATAAAGGTCTACCACGTGGACACAAAAATTGTGATATGAAGCTGGGGACCCCAGAAACTTGCCACTCTCCTAATCCCGCATCAGCCGGCTGCGATTCACCTGGACCAGGAACTCGGCCTGTGCCCACACCCTCACTTGGACCTCAGCATCCTCGCCCGCGTCCACGGCCATGTCCTCTAGGCCTACCCCTACCCCTCAGCATGATGATTACCAATAGAGCAGACACAGAGCGGTCTGAATAATTATGCAATTAGTGGCGAGCAGTTGGAGGCTGACAGCGGTTATGTTACGCACACTGCAGTCCGCAAAAAATTATACGCTAGGCTGCAAAAAGGCCTAGCTGGGTAATAGTGAGCCACTACAACTCCCAGTGGCCACGCAGTAAAATGCACACGGTCACAGGTAGCCCTAAGGAGGATTTTTTTTTCAGATTTTTTTGAAAAAAACAGCAGCCTAGATAGCGTTTATATGTCTTTCCCTCTATCAGCGGCTGTGGGTGTACGCTGTGCGTGAAGTTAACGGGATGCACAGAGCGGTGTAAAAAATTAGGCAATTATTGGCCTGCACTTGTAGGGTCACAGCGGTTATGTAACGCACACTGTAGGCTGAAAAAAATATACGCTGGGCTGCAGAAAGACCTAGCTGACTAATAGTGAGCCACTACAACAGTAATGAACACGGTCACAGGTAGCCCTAAGGAGGAGCTTTTTTGGGGTACTTCTTGACAGGATTCTACACTACCACTGTCCCTGCCTGACCAGTACTGCCCATATACTCTGTATAATTGGCTGCAGACTGAGAACGCAATAGTCTGCACAGCCCAAGATGAAAAAAAAAAAAAAAGTGCTAAACTGCTCCCAGCTGCAACAACAGTAATGCACACGGTCAGGGGTAGCCCTAAGAAGGACCGTTGGGGTACTTGAAGACGCCAACACTCTAACTATAGCACCAGCAGCACCCTCCCTAATCTCTGCCAGCGTGTGTCTGAGGCGAGCAGCGGGCGGGACTGCTTTATATACTCAGCGGTCACTTGATCTCGTCAGCCACTCACTGCAGGGGGGTGGGATAGGGCTGGAACATCACAGTAGGAATTTGTAATGCGTTCCCTGCATGTCTATTGGCCAGAAAATGGCGCAAAACATGCAGGGAAGGAAATGGAATTGCCTCGAGTACCGCGTGGTGCTCGTCTCGAGTAACGAGCATCTCGGACACCCTAATACTCGAGCGAGCATCAAGCTCGGACGAGTACGTTCGCTCATCTCTAGTAAAAAAGTTTAATGGTAAATTTGGATGCCATAGTATGTTAAACCTCTAATCCCCCATCAACTGTGGCAAAAACTCCATTTAAAGGGGTTGTGCAGGATTATGAAACATGGCTGATTTTTTCCAGAAACATCAACACTCCTATCCATACAGTAGATTGGGTCTGGAACAACAGTTTAACTCCACTGAAGTAAATAAGTTGCATCACAATACGTAACAGCCTACAAACAGGTGTGGTGCTGTTTCGCTAAGAAAGCAGCCATGTTTTTTTTTTACTTACATACAACTAGAGATGAGCGAACGTACTCGTCCGAGCTTGATACTCGTTCGAGTATTAGCGTTTTCGAGAGGCTCGTTACTCGTAACGAGTACCACACGATGTTCGGGTTACTTTCACTTTCATCTCTGAGACGTTAGCGCGCTTTTCTGGCCAATTGAAAGACAGGGAAGGCATTTCAACTTCCCCCAGCGACGTTCAAGCCCTATACCACCCCCCTGCAGTGAGTGGCTGGCGAGATCAGGTGTCACCCGAGTATAAAAATCGGCCCCTCCCGCAGCTCGCCACAGATGCGTTCTGACATAGCTGAGGGAAACTGCTATCGCGTTGGAGCTGCTATAGGGAGAGTGTTAGGAGTTATTGTAGGCTTCAAGAACCCCAACGGTCCTTCTTAGGGCCACATCTAACCGTGTGCAGTACTGTGGAGGCTGCTTTTTGCAGTGTTGCACATTTTTTTTTTTTGGTATATCGGCCGTGCAGAGCATTGCGCCCTGCAGTAATACTCCAGGGACAGAAGTGCTTAGGCAGGGAGAGCATTAGGAGTATTTTAGGCTTCAAGAACCCCAACGGTCCTTCTTAGGGCCACATCTAACCGTGTGCAGTACTGTGGAGGCTGCTTTTTGCAGTGTTGCACTTTTTTTTTTTTTTGGTATATCGGCCGTGCAGAGCATTGCGCCCTGCAGTAATACTCCAGGGACAGAAGTGCATAGGCAGGGACAGAAGACATATTAATATTATTGATTGAATATAGGCAGTGGGCCTTTGCTAAAAAAATATTGGGCAAAAAATCTATTTGGCCTGCCTGTCACTGTGCTCAGTGTTCTGGGTCTGTGTGTGCTGGGTGTAGTAGTTCTACAAAATCATACGCAGCCAGCTAAGTGTTACAGCAGGCTTGCGCCAAATTATTTCCTGGCTCTGTCTGGGCTGTGAAATCACTGCTGTATTGCAGTCCACAGTGTAACACTCTGCAGTTCTGTGACATACTCCAGGGACAGAAGTGTGGAGGCAGGAACAGAAGACATATTCATTGAATATAGGCAGTGGGCCTTTGCTAAAAAAATTTGGGCAAAAAATCTATTTGGCCTGCCTGTCACTGTGCTCAGTGTTCTGGGTCTGTGTGTGCTGGGTGTAGTAGTTCTACAAAATCATACGCAGCCAGCTAAGTGTTACAGCAGGCTTGCGCCAAATTATTTCCTGGCTCTGTCTGGGCTCTGAAATCACCACTGTGTTGCAGTTGACAGTGCAACACTCTGCAGTTCTGTGACATACTCCAGGGATAGAAGTGTGTAGGCAGGGACAGAAGACATATTATTGATTGAATATAGGCAGTGGGCCTTTGCAAAAAAATTTGTGGGAAAAAATCTATTTGGCCTGCCTGTCACTGTGCTCAGTGTTCTGGGTCTGTCTGTGCTGGGTGTAGTAGTTCTACAAAATCATACGCAGCCAGCTAAGTGTTACAGCATGCTTGCGCCAAATTATTTCCTGGCGTTCCCAAAACGAAGTCAGCCTCCAACCACAGGCCAATAAGCAGCACATTTAATTACAGCGTTCTGTTTCTGCACTACTGGTAATACACCATGCTGAGGGGTAGGGGTAGGCCTAGAGGACGTGGACGCGGGCGAGGACGCGGAGGCCCAAGTCAGGGTGTGGGCACAGGCCGAGCCAGTGTGGTGGCCAGGGGTAGAGGCAGGGCCAGGCCGAATAATCCACCAACTGTTTCCCAAAGCGCCCCCTCGCGCCATGCCACCCTGCAGAGGTCAAGGTGCTCTACGGTGTGGCAGTTTTTCACAGAGACGCCTGACGACCGACGAACAGTGGTGTGCAACCTTTGTCGCGCCAAGATCAGCTGGGGAGGCACCACCACCAGCATGCGCAGGCATATGATGGCCAAGCACCCCACAAGGTGCGACGATGCCCGTTCACCGCCTCTGGTTTGCACCACTGCCTCTCCCCCTGTGCCCCAACCTGCCACTGAGATCCAACCCCCCTCTGAGGACACAGGCACTACCGTCTCCTGGCCTGCACCCACACCCTCACCTCCGCTGTCCGGGCATGGTCGTGTGTGACAACAGCCGTAACCTGGTGGTGGCTCTGCAGCTCGGCAGCCTCACGCACGTGCCATGCCTGGCCCATGTCTTTAATTTGGTGGTTCAGCGCTTTCTGAAAAGCTACCCACACTTGTCATACCTGCTCGGAAAGGTGCGCCAGCTCTGCGCACATTTCCGCAAGTCCCACACGCACGCTGCCACCCTGCGGACCCTGCAACATCGGTTTAATCTGCCAGTGCACCGACTGCTGTGCGACGTGCCCACACAGTGGAACTCTACGCTCCACATGTTGGCCAGGCTCTATGAGCAGCGTAGAGCTATTGCGGAATACCAACTCCAACATGGGCGGTGTAGTGGGAGTCAGCCTCCTCAATTATTTACAGAAGAGTGGGCCTGGTTGGCAGACATCTGCCAGGTCCTTGGAAACTTTGAGGAGTCTACCCAGATGCTGAGCGGCGATGCTGCAATCATTAGCGTCACCATTCCTCTGCTATGCCTCTTGAGAAGTTCCCTGCAAAGCATAAAGGCAGACGCTTTGGAATCGGAAACGGAGGCGGGGGAAGACAGTATGTCGCTGGATAGTCAGAGCAACCTCATGTCTATATCTCAGCGCGTTGAGGAGGAGGGGGAGGAGCATGAGGAGGAGGGGGAAGAGACAGCTTGGCCCACTGCTGAGGGTACAGATGCAGCTTGCCTGTCATCCTTTCAGCGTGTATGGCCGGAGGAGGAGGAGGAGGATCCTGAAAGTGATCTTCCGAGTGAGGACAGCCATGTGTTGCATACAGGTACCCTGGCACACATGGCTGACTTCATGTTAGGATGCCTTTCTCGTGACCCTCGCGTTACACGCATTCTGGCCACTACGGATTACTGGGTGTACACACTGCTCGACCCACGGTATAAGGAGAGCCTTTCCACTCTCATTCCCGAAGAGGAAAGGGGTTTGAGAATGATGCTATACCACAGGGCGCTGGTGGACAAACTGATGGTAAACTTCCCATCCGACAGCGCTAGTGGCAGAAGGCGCATTTCCGCGGCCCAGGTAGCAGGGGAGATGCAGAGATCAGGCAGCATGTACAGCGCAGGCAGGGGAACATTATCCAAGGCCTTTGCCAGCTTTATGGCTCCCCAGCAAGACTGTGTCACCGGTCCCCAGTCAAGGCTGAGTTGGCGGGAGCACTGTAAAAGGATGGTGAGGGAGTACGTAGCCGATCGCACGACCATCCTCGGTGACGCCTCTGTCCCCTACAACTACTGGGTGTCGAAGCTGGACACGTGGCCTGAACTCGCGCTGTATGCCCTGGAGGTGCTTGCTTGTCCTGCGGCTAGCGTCTTGTCAGAGAGTGTGTTTAGTGTGGCTGGGGGAATCATCACGGATAAGCGTACCCACCTGTCAACCGACAGTGCCGACAGGCTTACACTCATCAAGATGAACAAAGCCTGGATTTCCCCAGACTTCTCTTCTCCACCAGCGGACAGCAGCGATACCTAAACAATACGTAGGCTGCAACCGCGGATGGAAGCATCGTTCTCTATCACCATCCAAAACGGGGACCTTTTTGCTTCATCTATCTCTGTATAATATTCCTCCTCCTCCGCCTGCTCCTCCTCCTGAAACCTCACATAATCACGCCGAATGGGCAATTTTTCTTAGGCCAGCAAGGCTCAGTCATATAATTTTTCTAAACAATTTTTATACGTTTCAATGCTCATTAAAGCGTTGAAACTTTCACCTCAACCAATTTTTATTTTTACTGGGCTGCCTCTAGGCCTAGTTACCAATTAAGCCACATTAACCAAAGCGATTAATGGGTTTCACCTGCCCTCTTGGTTGGGCATGGGCAATTTTTCTCAGGTACATTAGTACTGTTGGTACACCAATTTTTGGGGGCCCTCGCCTACAGTGTAATCCAATTAATTTTTTGCCCACCTGCATTACAGCTGACGTAACATCAGCTGTGTTGGGCACCGCAATGGGATATATTTATGTACCGCCGGTGGGTTCCAGGGAGCCACCCATGCTGTGGGTCCACAGGGAGTTGTAACTGCATGTGTCCACTTCTAAAGAACCCCGGTCTGACTGGGGCATGCAGTGTGGGCCGAAGCCCACCTGCATTAAACATGACATTATTACCTCAGCTGTGATGGGCAATGCAATGGGATATATTAATGTACCGCTGGTGGCTTCCTGGCATCCACCCATGCTGTGGGTCCACAGGGAGTTGTAACTGCATGTGTCCACTTCTAAAGAACCCCGGTCTGACTGGGGCATGCAGTGTGGGCCGAAGCCCACCTGCATTAAACATGACATTATTACCTCAGCTGTGATGGGCAATGCAATGGGATATATTAATGTACCGCCGGTGGCTTCCTGGCACCCACCCATGCTGTGGGTCCACACGGAGTTGTAACTGCATGTGTCCACTTCTAAAGAACCCCGGTCTGACTGGGGCATGCAGTGTGGGCCGAAGCCCACCTGCATTAAGCACGACATTACATCAGCTGTGTTGGGCACTGCAATGGGATATATTTATGTACTGCCGGTGGGTTCCAGGGAGCCACCCATGCTGTGGGTCCACAGGGAGTTGTAACTGCATGTGTCCACTTCTAAAGAACCCCAGTCTGACTGGGGCATGCAGTGTGGGCCGAAGCCCACCTGCATTAAACATGACATTATTACCTCAGCTGTGTTGGGCACTGCAATGGGATATATTTATGTACCGCCGGTGGCTTCCTGGCACCCACCCATGCTGTGGGTCCACAGGGAGTTGTAACTGCATGTGTCCACTTCTAAAGAACCCCGGTCTGACTGGGGCATGCAGTGTGGGCCGAAGCCCACCTGCATTAAACATGACATCAGCTGTGATGGGCAATGCAATGGGATTTATTTATGTACAGCCGGTGGGTTCCAGGGAGCCACCCATGCTGTGGGTGCACACGGAATTCCCATTGCGGAGTTGTACCTGCCTGTGACTTTATAAAAAACCGCGGTCTGACTGGGGCATGCAGACACCTTGACAGAATGAATAGTGTGTGGCACATAGGTTCCCCATTGCTATGCCCACGTGTGCAGCTCCAGATGGAGGTGGCACAGGATTGCATTTCTCATTGCTTCTGTACAGCATTGTGGACTATCGCCCCGCCCCTTTTAAAGAGGGTCGCTGCCTAGCCGTGCCAACCCTCTGCAGTGTGTGCCTGCTTTTCCTCTGGCAGACGCACTTATAAATAGACATGAGGGTGGCGTGGCATGAGGGCAGCTGAAGGCTGGGCAGGGACAGTTTGGTGTGCGCTGTGGACACTGGGTCGTGGGGGGGGGGCGGTTTGGGCAGCATGTAACCCAGGAGAAGTGGCAGCGGAGTGTCATGCAGGCAGTGATTGTGCTTTGTTGGAGGTAGTGTGGTACTTAGCTAAGGTATGCATTGCTAATGAGGGCTTTTCAGAAGTAAAGGTTGTTGGGGGGGGGCCCACTCTTGCCGCTGTTGTGGCTTAATAGTGGGACCTGTGAACTTGAGATGCAGCCCAACATGTAGCCCCTCGCCTGCCCTATCCATTGCTGTGTCGTTCCCATCACTTTCTTGAATTGCCCAGATTTTCACAAATGGAAACCTTTGCGGCGATATACAAAAATGCTCGGTTCGCCCATTGACTTCAATGGGGTTCGTTATTCGAAACGAACCCTCGAGCATCGCGAAAAGTTTGTCTCGAGTAACGAGCACCCGAGCATTTTGGTGCTCGCTCATCTCTACATACAACCCTTTTAAGCCTTATTTAAAGGACTGACAAGTGGAAAATCCTCTAGAAATGCAGACTCTTTTGCACAAGCCTCAGGTGTCCCCTCTGGTTAATAGATGGGGTAAAGAGATGTGGACCGATTCCAAGCCATCTCCTCTTCTTACAATATTTCCTACCATTCTTGTTTGCTTTTTAGACCACATGTTGAAATTTTAACTGGTATATTATTCGCCATAGAATATGATACAGATGTAGCAATCGCTAACACACTGAAGCATTGTAATTAAGTTATCATGTGAAGACAGTCTGCGACAAAAGTGTATAGCTTTTAAAGAAACTTTTCCTTGTTAGTAAAAATTATACTCTAAAACCAAAATAAATAAAGAATTTATAAAAAAAAATTTAAAGTAAAACTATGTATTCTCTTTTCTAGCAAAGAGCTATTCACAACTTGTATTCATGTCCAAAACCGCAGGGAGTTTATGGAACCTGCAAGCAATCCAATCCATGTGCCGTATGGAAAAAGAGAAGGTCTGTATTATGTCCTCCTTAAAGGAACTACAGGAAATTATACTTAGCGGAACTTAGTCCATAAATCCTTTTTATACTGCAGAACTTCAACATATCGCATTTTACCACTTTCACTTGCGGCAGTGTGTGAGTATTTTCACCAAGTGCATTTGTCTCCTCTGATACTTGAGTGGAAAGAAAAGTGACTACAAGACAGAGTCACTGCAGTTCCATGTTAGGAAAACACTCCGTGCTGATATGTCTAGAGGGCATAATCTATAGCGCATACATAATTCGTAGCACTCTATATTACTTGATATAGTATTTTCTCCCCACTGGGACTCACAATCTAAACTCACCTATTAGTATGTTTTTTTTTCAGAGTGTAGGAGTAAACCCACACAAACATGGGGAGAACATACAAACTCCATGTAATTGTTATCCTTACAGAATTCAATAAATAATGGGATTTAAAGGAAGCCCAATTTAACATTGTTCCTTTCCATAAATAATACAATATGGTCACCTGCCTATTTAAAACTAATCAAAGCCCCCTGACATGTTTCACCAACAAATATGTCTGCGTATGGTTTTCTGACTTTTGGTTTTCAATTCCCAGTCAGTGTTATAAGGCTTATATAAAGAGTCTAAGGCATCCCACACACTTGCGTTTGCGTTTTTTGTTAACGCGATTGTCAATGGGATTTTGTAATGTTAAAAACGCAACGCAATGCACCAAAAACGCAAGTTGCATTGTTAAGGACCGTTACACATGACCTGTCACATTAACCTTTCAAGCCTTGGGTTCCAAATTAGTTCTTTCCTGGATGTATCAAGGAGGCCAAAAACTATATAATTTATAGTTATTAGTTCCCACAGATACGTAGAGTTGAGCCGCGGCAGATATACAGCTCACTCTGCTTAAGGCGTGCGTACTCTGAATCTTTATTAACTTTTCATAGCGTTTCTCAATACAGGAAAGGAATACGTCATTAGTCACGGTTTTAATCTCATTGGGTTAGAAAAAAAACAAAAAAAAAACATTACAGCATAGTGAGAGAATCTATGTGAAATGTCCTTCAAATGATTATTCCTCCCGGACGTTATCCCGTCCTCCCTTGTGAGTTTGGATGATCGCAGCGTCTTATCAGCACGATTTGCTCTTTTCCCAAAGCTCAGGACGTGGGGGAGTCTCTTCTGACAGCGACTGTACCAGGCAAATGTTCTCGGATGAATAGAAACAAATCATTAGACATTGCACCGAATCTCATGCTCTAAAGTTATTTCTGCTTGAATTATTGTTTCACTACGCACAAGCTTATTTACATCTTTTAATGCTCCATTTTGTATCTAGCGGCCATTTTGAGACAGATTCTTCCATATTATGATCCTGTACCTTCTCAGCATTGCATTGCGTTTTTAACATTAGAAAGTCTCATTGACAATTAGACAAATACGCAAACGCAAGTGTGTGGGAGTCCTCACATTGACTTGCAGGAATACTGTATTCCAATATGTAGCGATGCATAGGTATTGTTCCATCTTCCATAGTTACAGATTTCCCAGAGGAGCATGCATGGCCTTATAAGTCTTCTCACTCACCTCCTTATATGCACCTTAACAGTAACCGCGTTGGTGGTAATGTGGTGGTGACTGCGGACCTAGTAGCACGGTTGCATTTTGTTGGTTTTCGGAATGCGGCCAGGATTAAGTGGGCCGTGGCGGGGGGATGGTGTGGGGGCTCTCTTGTTGTGTCGGTAAAGGTGAAATTCTTGGACTGCCACCAGACGAACCAATGCAAAGGCATTTGCCAAGAATGTTTTCCCTGTTGGAGGAGGAGGGGGATGTTTTTGAGGCACTACGTGTCCTCTCCACGTGTCCGTGGTTATATGTACCTTAACAGTAACCGCGTTGGTGGTAATGTGGTGGTGACTGCGGACCTAGTAGCACGGTTGTATTTTGTTGGTTTTCGGAATGCGGCCAGGATTAAGTGGGCCGTGGCGGGGGGATGGTGTGGGGGCTCTCTTGTTGTGTCGGTAAAGGTGAAATTCTTGGACTGCCACCAGACGAACCAATGCAAAGGCATTTGCCAAGAATGTTTTCCCTGTTGGAGGAGGAGGGGGATGTTTTTGAGGCACTACGTGTCCTCTCCACGTGTCCGTGGTTATATGCACCTTAACAGTAACCGCGTTGGTGGTAATGTGGTGGTGACTGCGGACCTAGTAGCACGGTTGTATTTTGTTGGTTTTCGGAATGCGGCCAGGATTAAGTGGGCCGTGGCGGGGGGATGGTGTGGGGGCTCTCTTGTTGTGTCGGTAAAGGTGAAATTCTTGGACTGCCACCAGACGAACCAATGCAAAGGCATTTGCCAAGAATGTTTTCCCTGTTGGAGGAGGAGGGGGATGTTTTTGAGGCACTACGTGTCCTCTCCACGTGTCCGTGGTTATATGCACCTTAACAGCAACCGCGTTGGTGGTAATGTGGTGGTGACTGCGGACCTAGTAGCACGGTTGCATTTTGTTGGTTTTCGGAATGCGGCCAGGATTAAGTGGGCCGTGGCGGGGGGATGGTGTGGGGGCTCTCTTGTTGTGTCGGTAAAGGTGAAATTCTTGGACTGCCACCAGACGAACCAATGCAAAGGCATTTGCCAAGAATGTTTTCCCTGTTGGAGGAGGAGGGGGATGTTTTTGAGGCACTACGTGTCCTCTCCATGTGTCCGTGGTTATATGCACCTTAACAGTAACCGCGTTGGTGGTAATGTGGTGGTGACTGCGGACCTAGTAGCACGGTTGTATTTTGTTGGTTTTCGGAATGCGGCCAGGATTAAGTGGGCCGTGGCGGGGGGATGGTGTGGGGGCTCTCTTGTTGTGTCGGTAAAGGTGAAATTCTTGGACTGCCACCAGACGAACCAATGCAAAGGCATTTGCCAAGAATGTTTTCCCTGTTGGAGGAGGAGGGGGATGTTTTTGAGGCACTACGTGTCCTCTCCACGTGTCCGTGGTTATATGCACCTTAACAGTAACCGCGTTGGTGGTAATGTGGTGGTGACTGCGGACCTAGTAGCACGGTTGCATTTTGTTGGTTTTCGGAATGCGGCCAGGATTAAGTGGGCCGTGGCGGGGGGATGGTGTGGGGGCTCTCTTGTTGTGTCGGTAAAGGTGAAATTCTTGGACTGCCACCAGACGAACCAATGCAAAGGCATTTACCAAGAATGTTTTCCCTGTTGGAGGAGGAGGGGGATGTTTTTGAGGCACTACGTGTCCTCTCCACGTGTCCGTGGTTATATGCACCTTAACAGTAACCGCGTTGGTGGTAATGTGGTGGTGACTGCGGACCTAGTAGCACGGTTGTATTTTGTTGGTTTTCGGAATGCGGCCAGGATTAAGTGGGCCGTGGCGGGGGGATGGTGTGGGGGCTCTCTTGTTGTGTCGGTAAAGGTGAAATTCTTGGACTGCCACCAGACGAACCAATGCAAAGGCATTTGCCAAGAATGTTTTCCCTGTTGGAGGAGGAGGGGGATGTTTTTGAGGCACTACGTGTCCTCTCCACGTGTCCGTGGTTATATGCACCTTAACAGTAACCGCGTTGGTGGTAATGTGGTGGTGACTGCGGACCTAGTAGCACGGTTGTATTTTGTTGGTTTTCGGAATGCGGCCAGGATTAAGTGGGCCGTGGCGGGGGGATGGTGTGGGGGCTCTCTTGTTGTGTCGGTAAAGGTGAAATTCTTGGACTGCCACCAGACGAACCAATGCAAAGGCATTTGCCAAGAATGTTTTCCCTGTTGGAGGAGGAGGGGGATGTTTTTGAGGCACTACGTGTCCTCTCCACGTGTCCGTGGTTATATGCACCTTAACAGTAACCGCGTTGGTGGTAATGTGGTGGTGACTGCGGACCTAGTAGCACGGTTGCATTTTGTTGGTTTTCGGAATGTGGCCAGGATTAAGTGGGCCGTGGCGGGGGGATGGTGTGGGGGCTCTCTTGTTGTGTCGGTAAAGGTGAAATTCTTGGACTGCCACCAGACGAACCAATGCAAAGGCATTTGCCAAGAATGTTTTCCCTGTTGGAGGAGGAGGGGGATATTTTTGAGGCACTACGTGTCCTCTCCACGTGTCCGTGGTTATATGTACCTTAACAGTAACCGCGTTGGTGGTAATGTGGTGGTGACTGCGGACCTAGTAGCACGGTTGTATTTTGTTGGTTTTCGGAATGCGGCCAGGATTAAGTGGGCCGTGGCGGGGGGATGGTGTGGGGGCTCTCTTGTTGTGTCGGTAAAGGTGAAATTCTTGGACTGCCACCAGACAAACCAATGCAAAGGCATTTGCCAAGAATGTTTTCCCTGTTGGAGGAGGAGGGGGATGTTTTTGAGGCACTACGTGTCCTCTCCACGTGTCCGTGGTTATATGTACCTTAACAGTAACCGCGTTGGTGGTAATGTGGTGGTGACTGCGGACCTAGTAGCACGGTTGTATTTTGTTGGTTTTCGGAATGCGGCCAGGATTAAGTGGGCCGTGGCGGGGGGATGGTGTGGGGGCTCTCTTGTTGTGTCGGTAAAGGTGAAATTCTTGGACTGCCACCAGACGAACCAATGCAAAGGCATTTGCCAAGAATGTTTTCCCTGTTGGAGGAGGAGGGGGATGTTTTTGAGGCACTACGTGTCCTCTCCACGTGTCCGTGGTTATATGCACCTTAACAGTAACCGCGTTGGTGGTAATGTGGTGGTGACTGCGGACCTAGTAGCACGGTTGTATTTTGTTGGTTTTCGGAATGCGGCCAGGATTAAGTGGGCCGTGGCGGGGGGATGGTGTGGGGGCTCTCTTGTTGTGTCGGTAAAGGTGAAATTCTTGGACTGCCACCAGACGAACCAATGCAAAGGCATTTGCCAAGAATGTTTTCCCTGTTGGAGGAGGAGGGGGATGTTTTTGAGGCACTACGTGTCCTCTCCACGTGTCCGTGGTTATATGCACCTTAACAGTAACCGCGTTGGTGGTAATGTGGTGGTGACTGCGGACCTAGTAGCACGGTTGTATTTTGTTGGTTTTCGGAATGCGGCCAGGATTAAGTGGGCCGTGGCGGGGGGATGGTGTGGGGGCTCTCTTGTTGTGTCGGTAAAGGTGAAATTCTTGGACTGCCACCAGACGAACCAATGCAAAGGCATTTGCCAAGAATGTTTTCCCTGTTGGAGGAGGAGGGGGATGTTTTTGAGGCACTACGTGTCCTCTCCACGTGTCCGTGGTTATATGCACCTTAACAGTAACCGCGTTGGTGGTAATGTGGTGGTGACTGCGGACCTAGTAGCACGGTTGCATTTTGTTGGTTTTCGGAATGCGGCCAGGATTAAGTGGGCCGTGGCGGGGGGATGGTGTGGGGGCTCTCTTGTTGTGTCGGTAAAGGTGAAATTCTTGGACTGCCACCAGACGAACCAATGCAAAGGCATTTGCCAAGAATGTTTTCCCTGTTGGAGGAGGAGGGGGATGTTTTTGAGGCACTACGTGTCCTCTCCACGTGTCCGTGGTTATATGCACCTTAACAGTAACCGCGTTGGTGGTAATGTGGTGGTGACTGCGGACCTAGTAGCACGGTTGTATTTTGTTGGTTTTCGGAATGCGGCCAGGATTAAGTGGGCCGTGGCGGGGGGATGGTGTGGGGGCTCTCTTGTTGTGTCGGTAAAGGTGAAATTCTTAGACTGCCACCAGACGAACCAATGCAAAGGCATTTGCTAAGAATGTTTTCCCTGTTGGAGGAGGAGGGGGATGTTTTTGAGGCACTACGTGTCCTCTCCACGTGTCCGTGGTTATATGCACCTTAACAGTAACCGCGTTGGTGGTAATGTGGTGGTGACTGCGGACCTAGTAGCACGGTTGCATTTTGTTGGTTTTTGGAATGCGGCCAGGATTAAGTGGGCCGTGGCGGGGGGATGGTGTGGGGGCTCTCTTGTTGTGTCGGTAAAGGTGAAATTCTTGGACTGCCACCAGACGAACCAATGCAAAGGCATTTGCCAAGAATGTTTTCCCTGTTGGAGGAGGAGGGGGATGTTTTTGAGGCACTACGTGTCCTCTCCACGTGTCCGTGGTTATATGCACCTTAATAGTAACCGCGTTGGTGGTAATGTGGTGGTGACTGCGGACCTAGTAGCATGGTTGTATTTTGTTGGTTTTCGGAATGCGGCCAGGATTAAGTGGGCCGTGGCGGGGGGATGGTGTGGGGGCTCTCTTGTTGTGTCGGTAAAGGTGAAATTCTTGGACTGCCACCAGACAAACCAATGCAAAGGCATTTGCCAAGAATGTTTTCCCTGTTGGAGGAGGAGGGGGATGTTTTTGAGGCACTACGTGTCCTCTCCACGTGTCCGTGGTTATATGCACCTTAACAGTAACCGCGTTGGTGGGAAATGGCCTCGCCGCCCTCATGTCTTTGGGAAGCCTCTGTTTCCACACCCCAGAGACATACCATTAGCAGCGGTATAGGCAGAGCCCAGAATTCGTAACATTTCAGCCGTAGCATTAGGACAGGCCCCACTAACATATCACTAGCAGCATTATAGGAGGAGCGCAGTCTTCGTTCCATGTCAGCAATAGTAGCACTCAAGACAGGCCCCAGTAACAATTCCGAAGCAGCAGTATAGCGGGAGCGCAGTCTTCGTTCCATGTCAGCAATAGTAGCACTCAAGACAGGCCCCAGTAACAATTCCGAAGCAGCAGTATAGCGGGAGCGCAGTCTTCGTTCCATGTCAGCAATAGTAGCACTCAAGACAGGCCCCAGTAACAATTCCGAAGCAGCAGTATAGCGGGAGCGCAGTCTTCGTTCCATGTCAGCAATAGTAGCACTCAAGACAGGCCCCAGTAACAATTCTGAAGCAGCAGTATAGTGGGAGCGCAGTCTTAGTTCCATTTCAGTAGCCTTAGTATAGCCAAGGCCCAAGTTACATTTATGTAGCTAAAGTGTAGGCCAACCCCACACACCTTTCTGTACCATGAGTGCAGGCGAAGAACATACAAATTGCTATGATTACACTGTAGGTGAGGGCCCCAAAAAATTGGTGTACCAACAGTACTAATGTACCTCAGTAAAAATTGGCCATGCCCAACCAAGATGGCAGGTGAATCGCTTTGGTTAATGTGGCTTAAGTGGTAACTAGGCCTGGAGGCAGCCCAGTGTAACGAAAAATTGGTTCAAGTTAAAGTTCCAACGCTTTTAAGCGCATTGAAACTTATAAAAATTGTTCAGAAAAATTATTTGAGTGAGCCTTGTGGCCCTAAGAAAAATTGCCCGTTCAGCGTGATTACGTGAGGTTTTTTAAGAGGAGGAGCAGGAGGAGGAGGAGGAATATTAGACACAGATTGATGAAGCAGAAATGTCCCCGTTTTGGATGGTGAGAGAGAACGTAGCTTCCATCCGCGGGTGCAGCCTACGTATTGCTTACGTATCGCTGCTGTCCGCTGGTGGAGAACAGAAGTCTGGGGAAATCCAGCCTTTGTTCATCTTGATGAGTGTTAGCCTGTCGGCACTGTCGGTTGACAAGCGGCTACGCTTATCTGTGATGATTCCCCCAGCCGCACTAAACACCCTCTCCGACAAGACGCTAGCCGCAGGACAAGCAAGCACCTCCAGGGCATACAGCGCTAGTTCAGGCCACGTGTCCAGCTTCGACACCCAGTAGTTGTAGGGGGCAGAGGCGTCACCGAGGATGGTCGTGCGATCGGCTACGTACTCCCTCACCATCCTTTTACAGTGCTCCCGCCGACTCAGCCTTGACTGGGGAGCGGTGACACAGTTTTGGCGGGGAGCCATAAAGCTGGCCAGGCCCTTAAAGACTGTTGCACTGCCTGGGATGTACATGCTGCTCGATCTCCGCACCTCCCCTGCTACCTTGCCCTCGGTACTGCGCCTTCTGCCACTAGCGCTGTCGGCTGGGAATTTTACCATCAGCTTGTCCGCAAGGGTCCTGTGGTATAGCAACACTCTCGAACCCCTTTCCTCTTCGGGAATGAGAGTGGGCAGGTTGTCCTTATAGCGTGGGTCGAGCAGTGTGTACACCCAGTAATCCGTCGTGGCCAGAATGCGTGCAACGCGAGGGTCACGAGAAAGGCATCCTAACATGAAGTCAGCCATGTGTGCCAGGGTACCTGTACGCAACACATGGCTGTCTTCACTAGGAAGATCACTGCCAGGATCCTCCTCCTCCTCCTTCTCCTCAGGCCATACACGCTGAAAGGATGACAAGCAATCAGCCGGTGTACCGTCAGCAGCGGCCCAAGCTGTCTCTTCCCCCTCCTCCTCATCCTCCTCATGCTCCTCCTCCTGTACGCGCTGAGAAATAGACAGGAGGGTGCCCTGACTATCCAGCGGCATACTGTCTTCCACCACCCCCGTTTCCGAGCGCAAAGCAGCTGCCTTTATGGTTTGCAGGGAATTTCTCAAGATGCATAGCAGAGGAATGGTGACGCTAATGATTGTAGCATCGCCGCTCACCACCTGGGTAGACTCCTCAAAATTACCAAGGACATGGCAGATGTCTGCCAACCAGGCCCACTCTTCTGAAAGGAATTGAGGAGGCTGACTCCCACTGCGCCGCCCATGTTGGAGTTGGTATTCGACTATAGCTCTACGCTGTTCATAGAGCCTGGCCAACATGTGGAGCGTAGAGTTCCACCGTGTGGGCACGTCGCACAGCAGTCGGTGCACTGGCAGCTTAAAGTGATGTTGCAGGGTGCGCAGGGTGGCAGCGTCCGTGTGGGACTTGCGGAAATGTGCGCAGAGCCGGCGCGCCTTTACGAGCAGGTCTGACAAGCGTGGGTAGCTTTTCAGAAAGCGCTGAACCACCAAATTAAAGACGTGGGCCAGGCATGGCATGTGCGTGAGGCTGCCGAGCTGCAGAGCCGCCACCAGGTTACGGCCGTTGTCACACACGACCATGCCCGGTTGGAGGCTCAGCGGCGCAAGCCAGCGGTCGGTCTGCTGTGTCAGACCCTGCAGCAGTTCGTGGGCCGTGTGCCTCTTATCGCCTAAGCTGAGTAGTTTCAGCACGGCCTGCTGACGCTTGCCCACCGCTGTGCTGCCACACCGCGCGACACCGACTGCTGGCGACATGCTGCTGCTAACACATCTTGATTGCGAGACAGAGGAGGAGGAGGAGGAGGAGGGTGCTTTAGTGGAGGAAGCATACACCTCCGCAGATACCACCACCGAGCTGGGGCCCGCAATTCTGGGGGTGGGTAGGACGTGAGCGGTCCCAGGCTCTGACTCTGTCCCAGCCTCCACTAAATTCACCCAATGTGCCGTCAGGGAGATGTAGTGGCCCTGCCCGCCTGTGCTTGTCCACGTGTCCGTTGTTAAGTGGACCGTGGCAGTAACCGCGTTGGTGAGGGCGCGTACAATGTTGCGGGAGACGTGGTCGTGCAGGGCTGGGACGGCACATCGGGAAAAGTAGTGGCGACTGGGAACTGAGTAGCGCGGGGCCGCCGCCTCCATGATACTTTTGAAGGACTCCGTTTCCACAACCCTATACGGCAGCATCTCAAGGCTGATGAATTTTGCTATGCGGACGGTTAACGTTTGAGCATGCGGGTGCGTGGCGGCGTACTTGCGCTTGCGCTCCAACAGTTGCGCAAGCGACGGCTGGACGGTGCGCTGAACTACACTGCTGGATGGGGCCGAGGACAGCGGAGATGAGGGTGTGGGTGCAGGCCATGAGGCGGTAGTGCCTGTGTCCTGAGAGGGGGGTTGCATCTCAGTGGCAGGTTGTGGCACAGGGGGAGAGGCAGGGGTGCAAACCGGAGGCGCTGAACGGCCTTCGTCCCACCTTGTGGGGTGCTTGGCCATCATATGTCTGCGCATGGTGGTGGTGGTGAGGCTGTTGGTGTTGGCTCCCCGGCTGAGCTTTGCGCGACAAAGGTTGCACACCACTGTTCGTCGGTCGTCAGGCGTCTCTGTGAAAAACTGCCAGACCTTAGAGCACCTCGGCCTCTGCAGGGTGGCATGGCGCGAGGGTGCGCTTTGGGAAACAGTTGGTGGATTATTCGGTCTGGCCCTGCCTCTACCCCTGGCCACCGCACTGCCTCTTGCAACCTGCCCTGCTGCTGCCCGTGCCTCCCCCTCTGAAGACCTGTCCTGTGTAGGCGTTGCACACCAGGTGGGGTCAGTCACCTCATCGTCCTGCTGCTCTTCCTCCGAATCCTCTGTGCGCTGCTCCCTTGGACTTACTGCCCTTACTACTACCTCACTGCAAGACAACTGTGTCTGATCGTCATCGTCCTCCTCACCCACAGAAAGTTGTTGAGACAGTTGGCGGAAGTCCCCAGCCTCTTCCCCCGGACCCCGGGAACTTTCGAATGGTTGGGCATCAGTGACGATAAACTCCTCTGGTGGGAGAGGAACCGCTGCTGCCCAATCTAAGCAGGGGCCCGAGAACAGTTCCTGGGAGTGTTCCCGCTCCTGAGCAGGTGTCATTGTAGTGGAGTGAGGAGGCTGGGAGGAAGGAGGAGCAGCAGACAGAGGATTCGGATTTGCAGCAGTGGACGGCGCAGAACTGCGGGTTGACGATAGGTTGCTCGAAGCACTTTCTGCCATCCAGGACAGGACCTGCTCATACTGCTCATTTTCTAATAACCGTCTCCCGCGTGGACCCATTAATTGGGCGATGAATGTGGGGACGCCAGAAACGTGCCTCTCTCCTAATCGCGCAGCAGTCGGCTGCGACACACCTGGATCAGGAGCTCGGCCTGTGCCCACACCCTGACTTGGCCCTCCGCGTCCTCAGCCGCGTCCACGTCCTCTAGGCCTACCCCTACCCCTCAGCATGCTGTATTACCAGTGATTTGATTTCACAGGCAGGAAATAAATTGGCGCAAGACTGCAGGCCAAATATAATTTTTTCCCTTTTTTGAAAACGAAAGGCCCCACTGCCTCTAGTGAATGAATAATCTAAGTTTAATAACTGTGCTGTGGCCCTGCTAATGTGTCACAGAACGTGAGGGTAGCAGAGTTATTATAACTCTGGCAGAGCAGGTATTTTTTTCCCAATTAAGGAAAGCAAATGGCGAAGCCAGCAGTAAAACGTAGCTGGGTGCGTCTGGTTTTTAAACGTTGCACACGCAGCCGACACGTACACACAGCCCTTAGGACGGACAGAGGCAGGACAAATAGATTTTTTTTCAGTTTTTTTCCACCAAAAGGCAGCACTGCGTATATTCAATGAACATGAGAAGTTTAATAACTGTGCTGTGGCCCTGCTAATGTGGCACAGAACTTGAGGGTAGCAGAGTTATTATAACTCTGGCAGAGCAGGTATTTTTTTCCCAATTAAGGAAAGCAAATGGCGAAGCCAGGAGTAAAACGTAGCTGGGTGCGTCTGATTTTTAAACGTTGCACACGCAGCCGACACGTGTCCACCGCCCTTAGGACGGACAGAGGCAGGACAAATAGATTTTTTTCCAGTTTTTTTCCACCAAAAGGCAGCACTGCGTATATTCAATGAACATGAGAAGTTTAATAACTGTGCTGTGGCCCTGCTAATGTGGCACAGAACTTGAGGGTAGCAGAGTTATTATAACTCTGGCAGAGCAGGTATTTTTTTCCCAATTAAGGAAAGCAAATGGCGAAGCCAGGAGTAAAACGTAGCTGAGTGCGTCTGATTTTTAAACGTTGCACACGCAGCCGACACGTGTCCACCGCCCTTAGGACGGACAGAGGCAGGACAAATAGAATTTTTTTCAGTTTTTTTCCACCAAAAGGCAGCACTGCGTATATTCAATGAACATGAGAAGTTTAATAACTGTGCTGTGGCCCTGCTAATGTGGCACAGAACTTGAGGGTAGCAGAGTTATTATAACTCTGGCAGAGCAGGTATTTTTTTTCCCAATTAAGGAAAGCAAATGGCGAAGCCAGCAGTAAAACGTAGCTGGGTGCGTCTGATTTTTAAACGTTGCACACGCAGCCGACACGTGTCCACAGCCCTTAGGACGGACAGAGGCAGGTCAAATAGAATTTTTTTCACTTGTTTTACAAGCAAAAGGCCGCACTGCGTATATTCAATGAATAATAACTGTGTTGTGGCCCTGCCTACACAATTCTTTCCCTGCAGTATCAATGGAGGGTGCAATGCTCTGCAGAGGCGATTTTGAGAAGAAAAAAAATATGCAGCACAGCTAACAGCAGCCAGCACAGTACTGCACACGGTTAAATATGGCCCTAGAAAGGACCGTTGAGGTTCTTGAAGGCTACACTCACTCCTAACACTCTCCCTGCCCATGCAACACTTCTGTCCCTAATGCCGGGTGCAACGCTCTGCAGAGGCGATTTTGAGGGAAAAAAAAATTGCCACTGCTAACAGCAGCCAACACACAGCTATCAGTGGCCCTAATAAGGACCTTTGGGGGTCTTGAAGCCTACACTAACTACCAATTCTTTCCCTACAGCAGCTCCGGTACAAACAGCACTGTCCCTCATCTAACTCACAAGGCATGTGAGGCGAGCCGCGGGAGGGGCCGACTTTTATATTAGGCGGACACCTGATCTCGCCAGCCACTCACAGCAGGGGGGTGGTATAGGGCTGGAACAACACAGGGGGAAGTTGTAATGCCTTCCCTGTCTTTCAATTGGCCAGAAAAGCGCGCTAACGTCTCAGGGAAGGAAGTGAAAGTAACCCGAACACCGCATGGTGTTCGTTACGAATAACGAACATCCCGAACACCCTAATATCCGCACGGATATCAAGTTCGGACGAACACGTTCGCTCATCTCTAGGCAGGACCTATCTTCCTGCTTTTTTTCAAACTCCTGCTCTATGGCACTGAGGTTGAGTAGCTGGAAAAGGGGGGCAAAAAAACATACATGCGCAACTACGCTCGATGCTACGGCATCTGAAACTACCCTAACAATGTGTCTCTCTCTCTATTTTCTCTGCAGATCCGTTCACATCCCACTTTCTCAGAGCTGTGTGAACGCAATAACAACAAGGAGTGCTGTCCCAGCTGGTCTCTTGGAAACTACATATCTGTATTATACAACCGTTCTTCTTGCCTGGAAATCACACAGAGCGACATTTCCCACACGTTGGTTCTTCTGCGTTCTTGTGCACCAGATTACCATAGAGGAGCCCTAACCCCTTCCTGCATAGGTTCACGTACAGAGAGGGAAAAACATTCCCAGTGTGTCAAAGTGCCTGAAAGGTGCAGGAGATCCAGCGCAGTTTATCAGCTACTCCATTATCTAGTTGACAGGGACTTTCTAAGCCCCCAAACCACAGATTATCAGGTCCCATCTCTGAAATACAGCTTGTTGTTTCTACCAGCCAAAAAGGGTTCATCAATGATGGGCATTTATGCGGACAACTTAGAGTCTTGGGATCTCCTTGATAATTTCACAGCAATCACTGGAATGGACTTGGGGCTAAAGCAGAAACTTTTCCAACACTACCTTGTTTTGGATACTGTGTATCCCATCCTGGCAATATTGGCTATTTTTCTAAGTATGTCTTTTTACCTGCATTCCTTTTTTATCACGTTTATGGTCCTAATGTCAGTTGTTGGATCACTGATGATTTCCTTCTTTTTGTACAAACTGATCTTTAGAATGGCTTTTTTTCCCTTTGTTAATCTGATTGCAGTTATCATCCTCAGTAGTATTTGTGCTAATCATACTTTTGTCTTCTTTGACTTGTGGAATCTCAGCAAAATACAACACTCGGCAGCTGGCATCCTACAATGGGTAAAACAAACTATGCACCATTTTATATACCTTATGTTAGTATCTTGTTTGACCGCTGGAGCTGCTTTCTATGCCAGTTACCTGAGTAGCATTACCTCAATTCGTTGCTTTTCCATTTACATGGGAACATCTATACTAGTCAACATGACCTTCATGATTACATGGCTGCCCGCCACAATGGTCCTTTATGAGAGATATATTAATGTCAACTGCACTTACAAATCTGAAGATTACTGGAACAGCAATGGTCGTAAAAGAATTTTTCTTAATTTTTACCAAAAACTTAAGAGTATTCACAGCACCTTGTCTGAAACATCAAAACTACTTTTCGAGAAGCTCCTTCCATGCGGAGTGATAAAGTTCCGGTACATCTGGATTTGCTGGTTTGCTGCACTGGCAGCAGGGGGTGCATATATTGCTTGTGTGAACCCAAAATTAAAGCTGCCATCTTCAGACATATCTTCAGTCCAGATGTTTCGGCTAAGCCATCCATTTGAGAGATACGATGCTGAATACTGCCACCAGTTCATGTTTGAACGTCAAGAACACGGAGAAGGTCAACGTATGCCAATTACACTTATTTGGGGTATTATGCCTATGGCTAATGGAGACCATCCTATTCCAGAAATGAATGGGACTCTCATCAGGGATACTACTTTTAGCATCCACAGTGCTGAGGATCAGAGTTGGCTTATGGAGCTTTGTAAAAAGGTGAAAAACCAAAGTTTTTACTTTTATGATCAGGATAAAAAGCCAAACATTTGCTTCATGGAAGATTTCCACAGGTGGATGAAAAATCGTCAGTGTTCACAAAGTGACCAAAATCATAATCTATGCTGTAACCAATTTTCATTTCCTTTATCAAGCGATTTACTTCTGCACTGCATAAAAATGATGGTCACAGAACAAGGAGGGAGTGGTCCCAAGGCCTATGATTTTGGACCCAGGTTTGATGCTGAAGGTAACCTGACCGCGTTGGTTCTGGAATTCCAGACAACATATCACTACAGCTTCAATTATAGCAAAACCAAAAAATTCTACAATACATTAAACCAATGGCTCATGAATGAGTTAAAGAACGCTCCTCGAGGGCTTCAAAATGGATGGTTTACCAGCAACCTTTCTCTGTTTAACCTTCAGAATACGCTGAGTACTGAGATCATGATGATAACAGGCTTTGGCATAGCGATTTCATTTGTAGTTCTACTGCTAACTACATGGAATGTTTTACTCAGTTTATTTTCAGTTGCTGCAATAGGAGGCTCGGTTCTGGTCACTGTTGGTCTCTTAGTTCTTTTGGAGTGGCAATTAAATGTAGTCGAATCTCTATTTGTTTCAGCAGCTGTTGGTCTATCTGTTGACTTTACGGTAAATTATTGCATTTCTTATCATTTGTGTCCGCATTCTGACCGCCTCAGCCGTGTGGCATTCTCTTTAAAGCAAATGAGCTGTGCCACAGCAATGGGAGCCTCAACTATGTTTTCTGCTGGGGTAATAATGTTGCCAGCAACAGTGTTAGCATATAGGAAACTGGGAATATTTATAATGATGATTAAATGCATTAGCTGTGGCTTTGCCACCTTCTTTTTCCAATCGCTTTGCTGTTTCTTTGGCCCAGACAAGAACTGTGGGCAAATACTGTGGCCTTGTACCAATGTCTTAAAAGACTCCCCTAATGACCCTAGGCTAAATGGCACCTTTGCTTGTGGTGGGAATGAGAAACAGAGCAGGCTGAGGAAACTTCAAGAATCAAACATAGAAAATGAACAATATGAGCTTCAGCCTTTAGCCAGGAACCTAAGTGATAGTTTTGACAACAGTACTACAACTAGTAAACTCTCCAAACGTCCATCAATTCTATCTGAAGATATGCAATTAGCAGAGAATAAGTGCCATATAATAGTATCTCAGCACATTCAAAATGAAAAAGCTCAAGATTTCCAGGATAATACAATAGGACAGAAAGGTTTCAATCAATGCCCTGCTTTGCAAACCTCTTCTCCTTACAGACAAAGTAGCTTTGAAGATAAGACAAAAAAGTCAGAACAATCTTGCAGTCAATGCATTTACCAGAGGATGAACAGCAAGACCTGGAATGGATCTGTGGTAGATCATGTCCATGTACATAACACAAATTTTCAAAAGCAATCTAGTACCTTGGAAAGCCCTAAAAGCATCAGTCATGTGCATTATTCCCCAGAAAGAAATGCCGATATGTTTGAATATTCCCAGTGCCTCTGTTCAATGGGTAGCTCTTTTGATGCCCTGGACTCAAATGAAACTTGTCTTAGTGATTTCGACCAGAGTTCTAAACTGGCTGACTCAACAAGCTGCTCCCCTGATTTTCTTGATGTCCCTGATTCCCCCTGTCATAATGAAAGGGGAAATTTGAATGGAAAGAGAGAAACATTAAGACTGGCTTTAAGGGAAACCGTGTTTGATTCCTCTACGTCGTCAAAACAGACTAATATGTTATGGAAAGTTCAGTCAAACCAAGATAGTGACCCCCCAGTTGTTTTACCTAACAGCAAACCAGATATGCCTGATGTTTGGATTAAGAGGACTAATCAGCATAGTTCTGGCTGTGTTAGTTGAAACGTTTATGTACTATTTAGAAAAGGAATTTAAAGTGTTTCTAATTGTCCAATGTCCTGTGGGTGTACTGGTAAGGAGAGACACTTGTGTTACCTACATAATGGCATCTCTTCTCTTGATCTTTTGGAATTGTTTTTACTTACTGACGTCATTTTGTGGTCCTTTACCTTCAAAAACTAAAATATTAGTGAAATAAAGGCCAAAAATTGTTATAGTGGACCACAGTGGGCACTAATAACAATGTCAAAAGAATAGAGGGTGCAGGTGAAGCCGTGTACCAAAAGTGAAGAGGATGGAAGAGGTACAATAAGTGGCTCCTAGTGGATCTTACAAAGTTGAGTGTGGTTCAAAAGGAATATCAAGTTAGGGACCTACGTTCTAGACAACTAGAAAACAATATCACAATAGGATTCCCTAGGATCAGACAAGGGCATTTATAAAGACTAGCTCTATGTCATTATAGACACAACAGCTGATTCCTGATGTACTGTGTGGGTGTTTTATGTTTGGACAGATGATTTACCGATTTACAAAGTTTCCTAATATCCCGAAGACTGAAACACATTTTAGATGACATTTCTGAGTATTTCTTTTATACTTTTGTGGAAAACCACTATTTGTTCTAGTATTTATGATGCACTGTATATATTTATTGTGGTTTGCAAATTGCTGGCCAGGCAGTTGAAACTTTTACAAATGATTTAGTTACAAGACAAGCCATAATAGAAAATGTTAATGAACATATGAAGACTGCTGCAGTCAGCCAAATGCATATTGAATACAGAGGCCAGGTACATGCATGATCACTTCTCAATTCAAACTCCTGCTCACTGTGGTGTTGCAGTGAGGAAAAATGAGCAGTTCAGTCATGGGAGTAACTTGAAGCTTCTGGGCCCTAATGCAAAATCTATAACAGGGACCCCAATTATAATGCTTTATTCATAGTACTGGGCTCCCTATATGGAGAAGAAAGGCCTTATGGGTCACCTAATGCTCCTGGGCCCGATTGCAACCGCATCCTCTGCATCCCCTATAGTTATGCCCATGAGTTCAGTACCTCTATTCTGTTCCCAGCGATGGGTTCCTCAACAATCAAACACTTATCCATTATGTTGTGGATTAGTGATACAAGTATATTGTGGGAAAACCCCTTTAACTTTTCTTGTGTAAGCAGTAATGCCAATATAACATGTTAGAACATAACATGTAACACATAACATATAACATGTATTTTTATTGAGAGTATCGACCAGTACCAACATGCTTGATTTTCTTTTCCCCACGTCTATCATTAGGTGGTGTCCCAGGCAAAGTCAGTTAGTTGGGTTGATATCTAACTAATATGTTCAGCCAGTTGAATGGTAGCTCGGGACATGCAACCATTGTCTGGTATTAGCACGACTGGAGTTTGCAGAGTACATGTGTCTCTCTACTAAATTCTATTATAAATGTATTACTTCAAGATAGCTTTTCTGTAGGTGCACTAAGAAATGTAAAAGGCGTATTCTGATTGTGAAGCAAATTTTCAGGCATGTCTGGCAATGCTCTGGTCTCCCTTTCCTTTATGGAATAAGCATGTGCATCAGTCTCAGCATGCATATTTATGGAGAGATCAGCAAAGATCTCTGTCAGCCAAAATTAGTATATAGCCAACAAGTAACGGGGAGGTAAATTGTAATAGCAATGGGGGCGCCATTCGGAGCTTCCGTCATTGATTTCCATGAGAATATGCAGCGCTAGTTCCTCTTTGAAAATGCTGGAGTGTATAACAGTGCTAAGCAGAAACGAATATATTCAATGGGCTCCGTCCAATACAGTTTAGGTCCGGCATGTGCTGGATCTGACACATTTACCATTGTTTGGTTCCTAGGATAGAACCAAGCAGGGAACTGTCAAACATCAGTGTTAATGAGGCCCTACACGTATAGTACAGCTGATATAATTGTTTTTACCAATAACAGCAGCCCGTCCAGAGAGTTAGATGATTGGGTAAACCACTTTACTGTATTGTGATTTCTACATCAAAACTAACATAGTATGTGCCTTATGAAAGGGCAAATTTCAACACTCAGAAGGTTGCATTCTACCACAGAAGACCACTTTAAAAGAGTACCTGCAGTTTTTTTTTAATGTACACAACAGGTGATTCTAAGTATTTTTGCTATAGGTTCCATCAGCCTATTCTGTACATTTAAAAAAAAACCTCTTCTGCTATGTAGCTGAGAAAAGATGTGGCTGAGAAATCCATCTCTACCTAGCTGTATAACAGTAAAGGGCGCTGCATCCAGCTGCGTCTGCAGTGTTCTCTACAGAACAGCAGCAGACACCACTGTACTGTTGTGTATAACAGTGTATGAAGGGTCTCTATTAGATTTACCTTATTTTTAATAACCCTCTGCCCCCACTCTGTCTCACCACCCCTCATGTTGTACTGCTCTCCCTGCTCATATGCAGCCGCTGTCCCCCCGGCGCTGGGAAGGGAAGCCATTCTATTCTACAGATGGCATCTCCTTTCACTCCCCACTGGACCCAATGTACGAGCAGGGGCTCAGTGCATTGTGTATGTTGGATATGCATTTCTTTCTCCTAATTACCCCCTTTAGTCATTCACTAAAGCCAAAGTGTGATATAATATATTTTCCTGCATCACTAGGGGAAGTTTAGGAGCTTATTGAATATGGATTTATCACAGAGTTAATATGATTACCAGTTAATGGTGCTGTAGAAATATGTATACAGTAAGCTCCCCCTAATGGTAGCTGCAGGCAGCCAGAGTTCTTTTTTTCACTCTGTGGGGAAAAAAATCACTTAGAACAGTGTTTTGTATGTCAGGCTAAGTAAAGAGTGCCCTGAAGTGGTGTGCTAAGTTTATAAAGTGGTGTAAGCCTTTTACTAACGTTGCCGCATGTCTGGCCAATCTGATGTGCCAGAGTGAAATCTATGCTGGCTATGAGCGGAAAATTTATACCAATTCTGGGTGTAAATTCTAATAAATTTGACAAGTTCCTGAAGCCCTGCCTATTTTTTATTTTTAAGTGGTGAGCGGGGTGCAAAAATGGCCCAAAAGTCCCAAATTCTGTCACAAATATGGAATGCATTAAGATTTATGACTCTGATATGCCATTAAACTGGCATAAACACCTTAATGAATTCCCGTCTATGACTTAGGGAAAAGAAGTAGTGGGATTTGAGCCCTGTACCAAAAACAGATTTCTGACTTCTGTAACGACATACTACACCTTTATTGGAGCTATTTTGTGATGTCATTTCCAGTAATACAGGTTTACTAGAAGCAAGTGCAGTTTAGAGCAGCATATTCTTTGGGACCAACAAGTTATTCATTTAGAGCACTGGGACAATGTAATTTATGATCTATACAAGACAATATTTCAGCATAAAACATATTACAAATCTCAAACATATTTTTGTATGCACAATTTTCCTCAGTGTTTTTAAGGACTTTAATTATTTTTTCAGTACAGCTCTTTATCATTACCAGTTCTATATTTCTGGGATTTTTTTCTCCTGTTTCCATTTTCTTAAATTATACAACGTTATACAAACTATAAAAAGAAAAGTATTTGGCATATATCAAAGCTTGACTACTACATATGACTCCATGTAAGGTATTTTAGTCATTTATTTGATAGTATTTGTGTAAACAATCATAAAAAGGGAATATTGTGATACATTGCTTTCTTAGAAGATGGGAGCATTTATGTAAAAGTAAAAAGAAATGACAAAGTTTTTAAGGTCAGTAAATAATTTATTTGTGCATTTCAATTGAGTCTATGTAAACTTGTGCTACATTTCTATGGTATCTCTACTTATATATGTAATGTTCTTTAGAATATTTGATATAATTCTGTAATAATGTGCTTCATAAATATAATTTAATTCCAAGCAATCCCGTGTGTACCCAATTCATTTTAAGTCTACCGACGAATGTTTCTGAAAGTATGCAGATGATTTTAAACACTGGAAATACACAAAGCTATGATACATTAACAAAAAAGTTATAAATATCTGCAATGTACTTTCATATCAGTGAGTATTGTCTAAGAAACAAAACTATACAACATCCTTCTCACGAAGCCCAATGACTATAATGGGATCTGTTCACTTTCCGCTCAGCTGCCTGGCTTTTAGCCTGAAGAAAAAGCTCTGCATGCAACACTTTTTCTTCCATGACTTTGTGTCAGATCTGCAATGGAACCTCCTTAACGAAGGTTCTAACACAGATTTGAAACCCCCCTAAGGCCCAATGTCCACACAGTAACATAGTAGGTTAGGCTGAATGAAGACAGTGTCCATCTAGTTCAGCCTGTTTCAATTCACTTGTTGATCCAGAGGAAGGCAAAAAAAAAAACCAAAGGCTGAAGCCAATTAACCCATTTGGGGGAAAAATTACTTCCCAACTCCATAATGGCAATCAGAATAATCCCTGGATCAACCTTTGATAGTTCCTACCTAAATGTAAGACCCGGAACAACAACCCACTGGTCACCTAATGTCTATATCCTGTAATATCATAGTGCTCTAGAAAGACATCTAGTCCCCTCTTAAATTCCTCAATGGATTTTGCCATCAGCACATCCTCAGGCAGAGAGTTCCACAGTCTCACTGCTCTTACAGTAAAGAACCCCCTTCTGTGTTGGTGATGAAACCTGCTTTCTTCTAGACATAGCGGATGCCCTCTTGTTACCATTGCAATCCTGGGAATAATCAGATCATGAGAGATCCATGTATTGTCCCCTAATGTATTTATACATTGCGGGATCCGCAAATCAAGCCACCCATAGGAATACATGGGCGTCCACAAGTGAAATAAAGCATGCAGATTGTATTTGCAGACATTTTGATAGCCTCTCTGGGTATTCCAGTCCTCTCATTCCATTTATTAATTTTGTTGCCCTTCTTTGAACCCCTCAAACACTGCAACATCTTTCCTGAGCACTGAGGAAGGTTAGCAAGAGATTCATAGAAGCTGTCAGAGTTGTGGGGTTCATGGCCCCGGAGCTCCACCAATATCTCACGATAGCTGCAGCACTGGTTTAGGCACCTTTGGTATGCTGTGGACTCTGTGTTGGGAACTGGTGTGCTATAGAAAAGTCTGTGTTTCCTCTGAGGGGCACCACTACTGTGGTGGGAGTCAACAAGGGGCACTGTTACTGTGAGGGGGTGACTGAGAGGCACTACAAATATGTGAGGATCTTTGAGGGGCACTTCTACTGTGAGGGAGTTACCAAGTGGCACTTTTACCATGAGAGAGTCACTGAGAGGCACTGCTACTATGAGGGGGTTACCAAGGGGCACTTTTACCATGAGGGGGTCACTGAGAAGCACTGCTACCGTGAGGGGATCACTGAGAGGCATTATTCCTGTAAAGGGGTTACTGAGAGGCGCTACTAATGCATGAGGGTCCCTGAAGGGGACTGCTGCTGTGAGGGGGTCATCGAGGGGCACCGTTACTGTGAGGGGGTAACTGAGAGATACTACGAATGTGTGAGGGTCTCTGAGGGGCACTGCTACTGTGGGGGGAGTCACCAAGGGGCACTGTTACCGTGAGGGGGTCACTGAGAGGCACTACAAATATGTGAGGGTCTTTGAGGGGCACTGGTACTGTGAGTGAATTACCAAGGGGCCCTGTTACCATGAGAGGGTCACTGAGAGGCACTGCTACTGTAAGGGGGTTACCGAAGGGCACTGTTACCATGAAGGGGTCACTGAGAGGTACTGCTACTGTGAGGGGATCACTGAGAGGCATTATTCCTGTAAAGGGGTTACTGAGAGGCGCTACTAATGTGTGAGGGTCTATGAGGGGCACTGCTACTGTGAGGGGGGTCACCGAGGGGCACTGTTAACGTGTGGGGGTTACTGAGAGGCACTGCTACTGTAAAGGGATCACTTAGAAGCATTATTTCTGTAAAGGGGTTACTGAGAGGCACTACTAATGTGTGAGGGTCTCTGTGGGGCACTGCTACTGTAAGGGGATCACTGTGGGGCACTGTTACCATGAGGGAGTCACTAAGAGGCACTGCTACTGTGAGGGGATCACTGAGAGGCACTATTCCTGTAAAGGGGTTACTGAGGAGGTCACTGAGAAGCAGTACGAATGTGTGAGGGTCTCTGAAGCATACTGCTATGGTGAATGGGTCACCGAGGGGCACTATTCCTGTAAAGGGGTCACTGAGGAGCACTACTATCGTGAGAAGGACTTTAAGGGACAGTTACTGTGAGGAGGTCCCCGTGAGTCACTGTTACAATAAGAAAGCCACTGAGGGGCATTGCTACTGTGAGTGGATCACTCTGGGGCACTATTTCTGTAAAGGGGTTACTGAGGGGCACTACTATTGTGAGAGGGTCTTTGAGGTGCACTGTTACTGTGAGGAGGTCACCAAGGGGCCCTATTAATGTGAGGGAATCAGTGAGGTATACTATTACTGTAAGACCACTCTCACATGAGTATTTTTTTGGTGTGTTTTGTCCACATAATATGCAGCACTAAACCTCCATTTATTTCAATTTATGGCATCTCAAAGTAGCGTTTTTGCGCCACGTATTTTACGCACGCACCTTGTCCTTTTTTTGCCGTTTTATGTCCGTACTTCACGCATAACGCATCCATAGAAATGGATGGGTTGTGTAAAAAAATTGCAGTAAATACGCAATTGCACGTGTATACAGAGTTTTACTGCACGCAGTGAAACGCTGCGTAAAGAAGGCAGAGTTTTTACATACGCTCATGTGAGAGTGGCCTAAGCAGGTTAATAGTGGGCACTAATACTATGGTCACTGAGGAGCACTACTAATGTGAGGGGTCACTGAACAGCACTACTACTGTGAGGGGTCATTGAGGAGCACTATTAATGTGAGGGGGGTCACTGAAAAGCACTACTACTGTGAAGGGTCACTGAGGAGCACTACTACTGTGAGGGGGTCACTGAAGCCCCCATATGCTTTACAATGCACGTCTTAAAGGGGTTGTCCCGCGCCGAAACGGTTTTTGTTTTTTTTCAACCCCCCCCCCCCCCCCGTTCGGCGCGAGACAACCCCGATGCAGGGACGTACAGAAAGCTTACCGGAGCGCTTACCTTAATCCCCGCGCTCCGGTGACTTCTATACTTACCTGTGAAGATGGCCGCCGGAATCCTCTTCCTCCGTGGACCGCAGCTCTTCTGTGCGGTCCATTGCCGATTCCAGCCTCCTGATTGGCTGGAATCGGCACGTGACGGGGCGGAGCTACACGGAGCCGGTATTCTACACGAGCGGCCCCATAGAAGACTGCAGAAGACCCGGACTGCGCAAGCGCGGCTAATTTGGCCATCGGAGGCCGAAAATTAGTCGGCACCATGGAGACGAGGACGCCAGCAACGGAGCAGGTAAGTATAAAACTTTTTATAACTTCTGTATGGCTCATAATTAATGCACAATGTACATTACAAAGTGCATTAATATGGCCATACAGAAGTGTATAGACCCACTTGCTGCCGCGGGACAACCCCTTTAACACTCACACTGTTTCTCCTGTCCACCCCACAGTGTGCTTTTCTTATCATCCCATCACAAGAAACTGCCCCTGCCTCCTGAACACCTCACAGTCATCACACAGCCCCCAAAACTCTCCCTGTTTCTCCATAAAGTACATCTCCTACGGAGTTATGGAAACACTCGTCTGCTTCCCTGCTAGAGAGTCATGTGACTGGAGAATGTCACCTGACCCTCCACCGTCAGACCTCCTCCCAGAAACTACATTCTACAGCTACTCGTTGCGCATGTCCAGAAGTGACGTAATCGGTTTTTGAAAAACGGCTCCCGGGAAAGAAAAAACGGTGCAGAAAGTGAAGTAATCACCGGAGGAAATCCCCGGCTGTCGGTCACACGGGGTCCGCTGTGAGTATGAGGACATGGAGTGCTGTTATAGTCTGCAGCTTGTTGTGGGACTACAACTCCCAGCATGCGTCCCGTTGGGTGGCGTAGTTGTATAATAGGGCTGCACTAATAGTTGTTGTGTGTTATCAGGTACTGCTGGGGAGCTGTCACTATGGAGAAATCGAAGCTGCCTGTTCTAAGAGGTCACGGAACAAACGCCTCCGGTAGGTCTGCTAGTATGGGTATAATGTCACTCCTCTGACGTTACTGACTAGATTATCCCCACTTGTGTGGTAAGCCGTTACCCTGGGTTTTCATATATGCTCCCATAAAAAACAATAGGCTCTATCATGTGTATATATGCGGCAAAATAGAAGGTCTGCATTCTTTTTTTTGCGCTTGCATATTACGCACTTCTGACATGCTAATGTGAGTAGAACTGCATAAGGCAATGTAATCAGGTGCCTGTGAGTTACCGTACAGCGTCCACGTAATAAGCCGCATGCACACAGCATCTGTATTGCGGATGGTCCACACGGCTCGCTGTCTAAGAAGCGCGGTACAGATTTTTTTTTTTTAAACTTCTGCTTTTCCTACAGAATCCGCAGGCTGTCCGCAAAGTCAATGACTTCATGGAAGCCGACTGTGCGAGAACCGCAGGAAAATGGAGCATGCTGCGATATATTCTTTTTATATATTTTTTTTCATCCGCAAGCAGAAACCGCAATTTGTTTCCGCCCATGTGCAGGAAGAATCCCTTTACAACAGCATGTTATGGGCGGTACTTGCTGCACAATCCGGAGTGGGCATCTGCTTCTGGTTTTCGCAGTTTGAATTTAGAGCTAATTTTTAACTATATATATATATATATCTTTTTTTGTTGTTGTTTTTACTGAGGTTTTTTTTTCTGTTTTTTTAAATGTATTAAAATATTTATGATTAAAATTATTTTGTTTACATTAAAATAAAGTGAAGGAATGGATTACAATTTTTTTTCTTCTTTTGGATGTTTTGATCATGTTTATAGGCCGGATATGGCTACTGTATAGTTTGGTGTCGGTGGTGGGTTTTTTTTTTGGTTTTTTTTTCCCCCTTTTAAATGCATTCTTATTTTTTTTTCAGTTTTTTACATATATGTAACTTTTTGTTTTTAGATCTGTGTCACCCATGACCTCCTATTAGTTTTCTGGGGGACAGTCACATTGTTGTCGTGTGTGTTTTTTTTTTTTCTTTTTTTAAATACATGTCACAGTTTTCCATTGTAGCTGTGACAGCTGTTCTGGTAAGATCCCGCAACTCTGACGTACCCCGTTTCCTGGAAATAAGCCTTAGCATGATTTTTAAGTAATGTCCAGGCAGCTATACATGTAAAAAACAAATATTTTGGAGTAGAAATTATTAAAGACTGTCTTATTTTTGGGGAAATACAGTACATTTGAAAATGACCCACTGCCAACCTAAATCACTGCCCTGTAGTCCAAGACTATACAAGTTTATATAAGAAAATGGTGAACCCATGCCTGATTTTTATATTGTGTATGTGTGTGTGTTTTTAGAAATAGGGACATATTAAAAAAAAAAAAGAGAGAAATTAAGAAATTCTCTTGTATATAGATATTCTGTATCTTGTCCCCCTTTCTTTTGCTTTTGTTTATGCTGTGTTTACTTCCCCCACCTCCCCAGCATGACTGATGAAGGGGGTTCACCCCGAACTCCTATCTACTAGCAGAGAAGTCCGATACTTTACCCTGTTGTCTCTCTACCTTCCTCTGGAGCATTGCGCCGTCATACCCGTTATATCTTGCAGGAAGCATACAGCTCTGTTCCCACTGCAGTGGCCAGACTTGGTATTACAGGCAAAGATCCTATTGAAGTGAATGGGAACTTTGCATGCAATCATGTTATTTTCAAGCCAGGCTATTGTAGTGGGTACTGATATTTTCATGCATGCCCTGTTGATTCAGTGTCTATACAGGGCTTTGTCTGACGATTTGCATTTAGGGAAGTATAGTTTTTATTCCAGTCCTACAAGACTATTTATCTTTTGCTATGGCGGTTACGCAAAGTTGTTGCATTTTGTTATACAGGAAGGTATAGTATTGTGTACACTTGAATAAAGAATCTCAAATGTTCATTATTTATTTTCTGCTAGAACTTTCTGTACCTGTTGCCAAGAAGCCTTGTCCTCCGAAGCCTGCTGTCCCACTATACAGTAGAAATCCCAACATCGCTTTCTCTTCTGTCAATCAGACTTGTGTTGTGTTTAAGGCTGGAGGGAATGGGTAAGTTGCCAGTTCCCACTACCATGTCATTGTGACTAATGCTCCAGACCCTTTTTCTTGGGGTTGCTGGCGGAGCAGGCAGTAGTTGGGGCCCCACTGATCAACAGGTTATCTAAAATCTTGTAGGACAACCCCTTTAAATTTTGGACAGAACATTTGGCTGCTCCATAAATTACTTTAACAATTTAAAAAAACTTTTTTTCTTTTTTTTTGCGGAATGTACAAGCTAACGCTAGTTGTGTAGTGTAAAGTTCCTGACCAATTTTGCCAAGCTATTTTTACTAGTTTATTGTCTTTTTTTCACCAGAAAGAAGGCTGTTGTGTCTAAGAAACCTGGTCCATCTGTACGTGGGTGAGTACTTTACCTAAAGGGGGTGATACACACTAAGGCCGGCTGCACACGAGCGTGACGGACTCCGCCGCGGAATATTCCGTGGCGAAGCCCGTCATGGCACCCCCCAGAGACCCCATACTTACCAGCGGATCCGGTCTCTTCGCTCCCGCATGACGCTTCCCCGCCCACCGCGTCACATGACGCAGCCGGCCGTGTCATGTGATGCGCCGGCTGCGTCATATGACACGGCTGCGGTAGGCGAGAAAGCGTTTTCACGCTATCTTCCACTGTGCTACAGCGGGAGATAGCGTGAACGGACGGCTTCCATTGACTGCAATGGAAGCCATCAGCTCGTACACCCGCGGCAAATAGAGCATGCCGCGGGTGAGAACAGGAGATTTCACGGTGCGGAATTCCGCGGTGGAATTCCGCACCGTGAGCGCTGAGCTATTAGGTTCAATAGAACCTAATAGCTGCGGGCAACGCAGCGGATTTTCGCCGCGAATTACGCGGCGGAAATCCGTTCGTGGGAAGGAGGCCTTAGGGTATATCAGCTGAACCTACTGATGATCTAATGTGTATAGGAGCCTCCTGAACTTCCCCAACACGTAGAGTATGGAAATCAGACAGTTGGGGGTTAAAGAAAAGTTTGCAGAGTTTAGGCCCATTTAGACACAACGATTATCGCTCGAAAGATGTCTTTTGAGCGATAATCGTTGTCATATGCAGCGCAAGATAATCGTTCAAGGTGAGCGATCACCTTGCACTGCGAGCGGGTGTCCCCGCTTGTCTTCTGCATCCAGCTGTTTTCTGCACGGAGCGCCCGGTTGTTATACAGCTGAGCGCTCCATGCAGGGTATGGAGAACACAGCTGGACCGTTCTGTTCTTCATACCCAGCCTGTCATCAGGGAGCAGGATACAGCTGAAACAATAGTATCAGCTGTATCCCGCTGTGAATCCCTGATAAGGCTCATCGTTGTCTTTCACATGCTGAAAGACAATGATGAGCGACGGCTTAATGAATACTGCACGATGTAAGTGCGTGCAGTTAGACACAACGATTATCTTGAGCGAATTTTGAGCAGCAATCGTTGTCTAAATGGGCCTTTAGGCGGATTAAACCAGACGTTACTGGATTTTGGAGGTAAAGGGGAAAATAAATACTGGTCGGTACTTTGCAGAACAGGATGGGTCAAGAGTTGGCTATTTTAGTAATGGCGAAATAACTACATGTTTTAAAGCAGGCGGGAAAGATACCAGAGTAAAGCGAAGAGGTTGAATGTTGTAGTGAGGTGACTAATGATAGCCGAGGTGTGATGGAATGGGGTCAGTGATGCAGGCAGTTGGACGAGAAGAGGAGCCTGGAGACTACTTCTATTGGGGTGGTTCATGTGATATACCTGCTTCATAACATGTCAGGGGGAGGTTGTAGAAGTTGTGCTAGATATGTGCATAATTCCTACTGGTATAATTCAGCTGAACGCTTAAGAGACACACTTAGATGATGCTCTTATTGTTATTTATTCTTATTAGTTCCAATAACCGGTACAGAATGGAATCTGAGCTGAAGGATAAGACTCAGTTATTGGAAGCAAAAAATAAAGATTTGACCTATGCACAGGTGAGTTTGTCTTACTCATCTTTTTTACCAAAGAGCCAAGTATAAAGAAAATTAACTACTTTGTAGAATTGCAACACTGCTTTCTAGTGAAGGTCTATCTACTGCTTTGGCCACTCTATGCTAAACATTTTTAACTGGGTTGAGAATAGGGTGTGATCTCTGAAAACCCTGGTTTGGGACCGTTGGCATACTAACACATCTTCCAACAGACATACTGCTCTTACAAGGACATGCATGTTCCTGTCATCCTACAGACAGACGTCCCACTACTCTCATCCCCTGCATTCATCACTATATGTTTCTACTACACGATTAATCCCGTTCTTCAGCAAACATTTATGTAGCTGCTGCTACAAAAATCCATGTTAGACCGCTCCCATCGTCTGAGGCCGGATTCACACGTGTTTTGCCACTCCTACCTGTCCAGTCTCACTGCACCTACTCAATGCATATCCTATTCTTGTCTGTGACAACGGTCAAGCATATGATGTGTCTTTTTTTTTTTTTTTTTTTTTCCTACTCTGACCAGCTTGAGCAGCCATTTGCATCTATTTTTTTATTTATTTTTTCCATCCTTCACTCATGCCTACTTAAAACACCACTTTCTTGCATTGTTCTTGTCACTAATGTACAGCTACAACCATCCATATAAAATGGGCATTGCACATGAACCTACCAGCTGCTACCACTAGTACTTGTACTTGTCTCCATCATTCCTATTACTGTATCAGCGATTCTGCTGCTCCTTGCTAAAGATCATAACAATCATATAATTTTGCAGACCATTTTTTTGAACTGTTACATAAATGCAAGTCCAGTAATTGTTCTAATTTAAAGGGGTATTCCCATCTCTGCAATCCTTTTTCAGTGTTTTCAAAGTCGTGAAACAATCTATTCGCCCATAAGGTTTTCAAAATGCTCTGTTCTCCACATATTGTGGATATTGATTCCCCTGGTTGTTTTCTTCTTGATCCCAGGGAACAGATCGCCTCTTGTATACCACAGCACAACTATAGCGGGTGGCTGGGCCAAAAGCTATTGCGTATGTGTTCCTGAGATCCCTGCCATCAGATTTAGATGTAAGAAGTGCGCAAAGGCCGGTTCCCTCTGCTATTTTTTGTATGGAGGGGGGGGGGGGGGGGGAGTTGCCCTCTGGTTGTTTAGTGCTCAATGCCAGGAAAACAGAGGAATCAAAAGCTGCAATATCTGGAGAACTGAGCAGATAGAAATACCCTTTAATCATTAACTCTTCTTCCAGGAGAAGCTGCTACATTTCCAGCAAGCCTTTTAGGTTGCAGTATCCTCGTCTAGTTTTCTATTGTGTAATCACTGGCTTAATTTGGCTTGCGCAGCATTATAGACCTGTCATTAATTTTCTACCTACTAGTGATATTCATTTTGCACACAGTCTGATCTTTAAATGACTAAAATATCATCAGAGTCAGAAATCTGCTACTGTTTTCTTTAAGGGGTATTTTAGTTAAAGGGGTTGTCTCGCGGCAGCAAGTGGGGTTATACACTTCTGTATGGCCATATTAATGCACTTTGTAATATACATCGTGCATTAAATATGAGCCATACAGAAGTTATTCACTTACCTGCTCCGTTGCTGGCATCCCCGTCGCCATGGTGCCGTCTAATTTCAGCGTCTAATCGCCGATTAGACGCGCTTGCGCAGATGGGTCTTTTCCCTTCGGCTCGGCAGCAGCGGCGTTCTGGCTCCGCCCCCTTGTACGTGTCATCGCGTAGCCCCGCCCCGTCACATGTGCCGATTCCAGCCAATCAGGAGGCTGGAATCGGCACACGTCATGGGGCGGAGCCAGAACGCCGCTGCTGCCGAGCCGAAGGGAAAAGACCCATCTGCGCAAGCGTGTCTAATCGGGCGATTAGACGCTGAAATTAGACGGCACCATGGCGACGGGGACGCCAGCAACGGAGCAGGTAAGTGAATAACTTCTGTATGGCTCATATTTAATGCACGATGTATATTACGAAGTGCATTAATATGGCCATACAGAAGTGTATAACCCCACTTGCTATCGCGGGACAACCCCTTTAAGCAAAGGTGCTGTCAAATGTTGTTAAAGTTTGCATTGTTTTTCTACTTTGGATTTTGTGTCTGTAGCTCTAAAAATGATTATCTTTTCCAGAAGTGTTTATTCCCAGGTCGCCCATTCATTTCAATGGGAGTGAGAGAGATACCCAAGTGGGTGTCTTGGTAGATTCATTCACATTAATGGAGTGCATGATCGGAGGGGGTGAGACCCTGCTCCCACTTATCAGCAAGTTATTCCCTTTATTGTGGATAGCGGATAACTTGTTCTGGTAAAACTCCTTATTGTACGGTAACTTGTTGCAGCAAATTATTGTTGGGTTACATTTTGCTACATCTGTATAGGAGGTGTTCTATTCATGGTTATATTCGGCTGCTCATTTCCACAAATCACTTGGCATCTGATACTTTTTATTTTGCAGAAGACAATTCAAGAGATGACAGAGCAACAGAAGTCATTGAAGGAAGAGCTGAAAGAAGTACAGAGGCGTCTGGAAAAAAGTCTGATTATTCTGGAGTGTAGAAACATTAACCCAGGTAGAAAAAAAAAAAGGAAGGAAAATAGTTTGTGTGTGTGTGTGTTAAATAACAGAAAACTAAAAGGCTATTCTAAAGAAAAATGCATTTATGCTACTATAGTATGGATGTGCTATAGATGTCTGATTTGAGGGGGTCCATAATACAAAAGTAGACAGCACGCACTTTGAAAATGCTGCAAATGAATTCTGATGTTTTATTGGAAAAGCTCTGAATGTAAAGAGAGGATGAGGCAACATTTCTGGCCATAGCTCTTTATTAAGCTCTATATCCAGGTTCAACCAGTCATCAAGAGATGGGAAGGATGGCTTCTAATAGTTTATTCCATAAAACTGTTTTTTCACATAAAAAAATGACAGACAAATGGACAACGCGTTTCGACGGGTACAAATTGCCTTCTTTTTCAAGCCACATTGATTCCTCCTAGGAGCGTGGACATAATTATCCATTATTGTGGAGACTGTAACGCTGTGACCCCCGGATTTGTACCTCATCAAGCCTCAACTATGGCGTGCTACCATTTGTTTAAGTGGATCTGTCTACTGGAATTGCCTCCTATCACAGGACCTTCAGTACCATGTCCCCCTCTGCTCACAAGCACCTGGCAGCAGAGGGAAGAAGTATGCATGTTAGGCTGCTCGCATACTAGCATTTTTTTTTTTTTTTTTTACTGCGTATCACAGTAATACGCAATAACTAACTTTACATTGCTGGCAATAGTGCCTCTCACACAGCAGGCGAAATGCGTGCACCCCAAGAGAAAAAGGGACATGCTCTATCCTGGCGCTTATTATGCGCCAAGATGGTGTATGTGGAACTATCGGCTCACAGCAGTATGCAGTGTGCTGTGTACTTCTGCGTGCTTCCCGCATGGCATGCTCTAGCAAATGCTAGTGTGAAAGTGGCCTACTGCTGTAAATTCTGGTCAATGACCATTACAGAAATAGTCTATAAGGAAGTGAGTACGCTCCTCTAGCATGTTGTTAATGCGTTTCTTATAAAAGGGGCTGTAAAATTAGGGCACCAAAATTGTTAAAACTTTCTAATCTGCGTTCTTCAGTGTTTGCTCCATGAGCTGAACTCTTGGGACATGTTATAGGCAATGTGTAGGGTTGGTACAGCAGAAAATGTGGGTTTATATATAATTTATTATGGATTTCATAATATTTACCTGCCTTTTCTACTGTCAGAACCTGTTTAGTCTCATTGAAACATTTAATAGATCTGGCTATGGTCGCAATAAAAAGGTCAATCTACACCTAAACCTCTATAAACATGCACGGTTACATTAGCCAAATGTCATTCCAGACAGCATTTTGTCTCCAGGGTAGAAAATCTATTCTGTCTGACTTCTGCTATCCGAAAGGGGAAAAATTGCTACTGTCCTTAGAATTGGGTTGTGTTCACATTTGCATTGTGGTTTTCGTTTATAACCGCGCACAATACGTTGTTGGAACATTGTACGATGGATGCCGCCGGTGCTCGACGGCTATTGTCATGTCTGTCATTTTGACACAATGGAATCTGTTTTCTGCAGCTCTGTTCTTCAATATGTGATGTGAACAGAACCCAAGATCATCAAGGCCTGGTTAGCTTGAAAAAAGAATGCAAATGTCTTCATGTTAGCAATACATACTCTTCAAAATAAAAGCTCAGAAAGCAAGAGATGTGCGCTTTGTCAGTAAGCATCTTGCCCAACCCCTTGGTGACCAGCCTTTTTTTTTTTTTTTTTTTGCCTTGGGCCACTCTCGCAGGGCGTTTGCAGATGCATCATTTTTACTAGGGCTGAGCTGCTTTGTAAGGTGTCCAGTGTGAACGTTTGCCTGCAAAGTAAGCCGATGATCTCGCCACTTTGAGTTTCTTTCCTGGTGGCATAGAACGCTGCATTCAAAAACGCGGTCAAACACTGTACACAGCTCCCCACTTACTTCAATGGGCGACGCATCCTATTTAAAAACGCTTAAACGTCGGATAATAGAACAAACAGTGCTTGAAAAACACATTTGAACGCTAGTCTGAGAAGCTCCATTGAAACTTGTTTAAAATTATTTTTATGGGGTTCACCATGGGCGATTTAAATAACAAAATATTGTCATTGTCTGGGTCATTAAGAGTATGCCAATACCTGTTTTGCTTTTTTTTTTTTAATCTTTTTAAATTACATGGCAGATATGCAGACCTTTGTCAGGCTTTCAATTGCACTGTGGTGTGCCAATGGGTAATAGAAGGAGCACCTTCCCCTTGTCTGCTTAAAGGGGTTGTCCCGCGCCGAAACGGGGTTTTTTTTTTTTTTTCAATAGGCCCCCGTTCGGCGCGAGACAAACCCGATGCAGGGGTTAAAAAAAAAACAAAACGGATAGTACTTACCCAAATCCCCGTGCTGCGGCGACTTCTTACTTACCTTGCTAAGATGGCCGCCGGGATCTTCACCCACAGTGGACCGCAGGTCTTCTCCCATGGTGCACCGTGGGCTCTGTGCGTTCCATTGCCGATTCCAGCCTCCTGATTGGCTGGAATCGGCACACGTGACGGGGCGGAGCTACGAGGAGCAGCTCTCCGGCACGAGCGGCCCCATTCAGAAGGGAGAAGACCGGACTGCGCAAGCGCGTCTAATCGGGAGATTAGACGCTGAAATTAGACGGCACCATGGAGACGAGGACGCTAGCAACGGAACAGGTAAGTGAATAACTTCTGTTTGGCTCATAGTTAATGCACGATGTATATTACAAAGTGCATTAATATGGCCATACAGAAGTGTATACCCCCACTTGCTTTCGCGGGACAACCCCTTTAAATGTTGCAGTTGCTATTGACTGTGGCATCTAAGGGGTTAACTGACCAGGATCTGAGGCTTCTACTCTACTCGCTGTCAGAGCAGGAGGCTGGCTGTCAGTAATCAGCCAAGCCGCCAACTTGCCTTTTTTTTTTTTTTTTTTTTTTTTTTAAATGTACAGGTTTAAAGTCCATTAGTGAGATCAGTAAAAAGGCAAATTGGCCGTCACTAAGGGGTTAAATTTGTTATCTGTACACATTGATAATGATCTTGAGAATAGATACAGAGGCTGACAAGATGGCCTGCAGTCTAGTGGGTGCAGGACATGGAAAGCTATACCAGTGGTATCCAAGCTAACTGATGTGCGGAGGTCTTGTAGAGGCTTGTCCTCCTCAAATTCATTACACCTAAGGCTGTAAGCGGGGTAGCACGATGTCTTCTGGCCCACAGCTTGCATACTTCTGCTCTAGGTGTTTTGCCGTGAATCTTATTAATGATCTTAAGTGTTGTCCCTTTCTTAGTTTCAGGAGAGCTTATAATTGCTGCCAAGGAGGAGACCAGCAAAGTAAAAGAGGAAACCAAGGTGAGTAAATGCTTAGGGCATCCATAGACTACAAGATTGATGGCTTATCACCTTCATTGTTTACAAGGCACAGCACTGTACTCTTCGTAGTGGCTGATACAGTATTGCAGCTTTGCAATGCCAATCATAGCCACTACCAAAAGTACAGCACTGTGCTTAATAAACAATGAAGGGCATGCAGCGTTCTAGCTGGAACACAGCTGATCAACATTTGTCAAGAGTGGAATTGCCACTAGTCTAATCTTTTAGTCTACCCAAGTCATTTTCACATGTGCTGCCATACCTGTCCGTATCACATCTAGTATCCAAGCTACAGGTGGTACAATAGGGTACAGGAGCCTCCATGCCTGTCCGTATCACATCTTGTATCCAAGCTAGAGGTGGTACAGGGTACTAGAGCCTCCATGCCGGCCTGTATCACATCTTGTATTCAAGCTAGAGGCGGTACAACAGGGTACTAGAGCCTCCATGCCGGCCTGTATCACATCTTGTATTCAAGCTAGAGGCGGTACAACAGGGTACTAGAGCCTCCATGCCTGCCTGTAACACATCTTGTATCCAAGCTAGAGGTGGTGCAGGGTACTAGAGCCTCCATGCCTGCCTGTAACACATCTTGTATCCAAGCTAGAGGTGGTACAGGGTACTAGAGCCTCCATGCCTGCCTGTAACACATCTTGTATCCAAGCTAGAAGTGGTACAGGGTACTAGAGCCTCCATGCCTGCCCGTAACATATCTTGTATCCAAGCTAGAAGCGGTACAGGGTGCTAGAGGCGGTACCGGGTACTAGAGCAACCCTTCAAGTTTTCCGCAATAATTGAGGTTTTTGTTCTGATATTGTAATCCCTTACTTATAACCACGTTAAAATCACACACAGAAAGTTGTTGGCGCTCGTGTAGAGCGTTTTAGATTTTACATTTTATGTGAAGAGCGGAATGTTTTTAGACTGAGCGAGAGGTTAGCAATCAGCGATTAGTTTCACCCTGGTTAAATGTCAGCGACCAATGAACTGTAAACTAATAGTGCACGAATTATGCGTGATAATCGTCTAGTGTAAATGGCCCTTAAGTCACAGTATGCTGCTGTGTGTCACAGCACTGCAAAGCAGGTGGCATGTCTTAGACTAATGATGCATACGAATATACAGTGGGCACCAGGTCGTCAGAGAAGCTGGTGCAGCCATCTTTGTTTCTCCAGGCCTAGATGGTTGTTTTTAAGTAGTATAAGCTAATAACCACAACTGCAAACATTGCTTGTTTTGTTACTTTTATGAAAGTGGATATTCCTGATATGGATCTCTATCATTTAGGCTTTTACAGAAAATCTGTTAAAGGAACTTGAGACTTTTACTCTAGAAACCAAAAAACAAAAGGAACTCATTCAGGTATGTATTAAGAGTTTGTTCATGTATCACATTTTAGTGCAGAACTGTAAATGCTGGGTTTGGCCAAAGTTTGCAAAAAGGCGAAAAAAAAGTGGTTTTCCACAGTCAAAGTACTAATACCACCTGCCCGTGAGTAAGTTACATGTGGTGATGTCACCGTCATGTGATCAGTCAATGGGCCTCTGAGCTCTTCCCTTGATCACATGACTGTGACGTCATCACAGTTCCTTCATCCTTGTACACTAAATAAGGGATTTTGTGTAATCGGTCATTGAGGCTCCACATGGCTGCTGTCTGGGTCTGATGGTTTAGCATATGTGATGACATCACCGTCATGTGATCAGGGGTGGAGCTTGGAGCCCTTGTGACTCCTCACACGATGGTGACCTCCTCACCGGTCCTGTACACACACGGATGCTGTCTGGCACTGCTGGTTTAGCAACTGGGACCAACTCCATTCCCTTTCACTATATTGTACCAGTAGGTGACACATTGCACCTCCGTAAACCCTGGTATTATAACTTCCTATTTTTTTTTCTTTTGGCCTTTATAATTACTAGTCCCCTTTTTAATTGCTAGTCACTCTTTTAAAGGCCAAAAGAAAAAATCGACATGACCACTACTGAAGAGAACCTCATCACCTCTGTTGCATTAAACTGTTTCAGACTAAAGTTTTGCAAACTGCAGTACTTATTTGATCATGGGCTCATTCACACGGGCGTATTTACGGTTCGGAAGGGTTGACACCTGGCCGGTATTTTTTTCCTGCCAGGCCGGTGCCAGTATTTTTATTTTCACAGGCCAGTGTTCTGGTTGGGCTGCCGTGTCCCCCGCGGGGATGAAGAACACATCTGCCACATGCGGCAGATGTTTTCTTCATCCCCGCGGGGAATAAAGAATTCCCTTCTGCACCTGTCACAGATGTGGCAGATGTTTTCTTCATCCCCGCGGGGAATAAAGAATTCCCTACCGCAGCAGTCACAGATCACTGAAGTCAGTGATCTGCACCTGCGTGTAGCTTGTATGCGAGTGTCCACAACGTGTTCTCGCGAGTAGATGACATTCAGTGTGATTCACACTAAATGTCATCTACCCCTGAGTACACGCTGGCCTGGATCTCATGCATGCGCGACGGGATTCAGGAGATTAAGAAGAAAATAAATGCCCACCCCCCCCCCCCCAAGACACGCACCTTTTTTACAAAGGCTGGTATTTTTTCGTGAGAAAGGTGGCAACCCTAGGTTCAGATTACGCACTTTTTTTTTTTTTTACACGCATAATATGGAGAGCATAAACTTCATTTATTTGCATTGGGATATTCAGATGTGTGGTTCTCACAAGCGTGAAGCAAATTGCAGCGTGTTCAATTTCAGTCTGTAATACAGACCAAAGTGGACCATTAAAGTCTATGAAAATGCGTAAATATGCATGAAACATGCGTGTTCATTGCATATTTACACATGAGGGCAGGAGAAATAAATGGGACTTTTTTTTTCTTGCGTATGAAAAATGCAAGGACAAGAAAATACGCATCAAATATGCACAGTTTTTGTGCATGAAATGCTGTGTTTGTCACGCATTAAAACTGCAGATGGTCATGTGAATGAGCCCTATGCTCCCTGAAGAAAGAACACAGAGTGTTCCTAAAATTTACCGTACCGTGTGCTAATCGGTTCTGAATGGTTGGTACAGTCATCTGCGTGTGCACGGCTTTGTGGTCTTCACTGCATATGTCAGATTTGATCGCTGTTTGGATGACGTCTCCCATGTATCACAGGTTGAGAAAGGCAGCTTTATGGGAGATACTTGGCGCAGCAGACTCTGACTCGTCTGCCGGACATCCATTAGCATGCGTCGTGGGAAATTTTACGATGCTATTTCTCGGGGTATGCTTTCTTTAGGAACCATAACCAAGTAAATGTGCATTTACACATAGATGGTCGCTCAGAATTTGTCAGAAACTTACAGTTTTGAGCGATCATTTTGCATAGATACTAATGGGCTAATCAGCCCTTTTGTACTTCATTGCATGTATTTAGAGAACAGCAAGTCGTCTGTTCTCTAAATGCATCACTATTCTCCATCGGGACAACGGCTGTTAAAGAATGTTATCAGCGCTGCCCACGGAGAACACGGCGTGCGGTCTGGCTTATCTTATCGTCCTGAGGAACTCAGCAATGGACAAAAAGTGCACGATGGGCACATGATTATCACTCAGAAGATGGCTTTTGGGTAACAGCTGTACTTCAGCGTTCTGTTGCGATTTTATATGCTCAGAAATGCTGACTGGTTCCTTTTATGCTCGACTGATTGTGCATGTTATGACTGAGTAGTACAAGTTATAGCTAACAATAACTTGGGGTACTAACAAAATTGTGAGGTGTGGAGCTGCTGTAAGTACAGGTATAGTGTAGTAGGGGGTAATGTGTCTGCTGTGACTACTAGAGAAACACAGGGATGATAGGTACGTGATGCATAATAAGTATAATAGGAGAAAAACAGAGGGGCTCATCATGTCCTGGTCATTGCCTACCAATAAAAAAATGTATATAGGTCTTGTGAGCCCTTCTGAGTTTTTGCTTTGCCTGGTTATTACTTCAATCCCTTAACGCTGCAGGGCGTACATTTACATCCTGCAGCGTCTGGGTATGTATGAAAAGAGATTGCGGGGCAACCTCTCTTCATACGGCACTGGCTGTTCTTACAGCCCGCACCCGGCGGCAACAGCTCCGATCAGCCGCGCTGCCGATCAGAACTATTTAAACTTATAAATGCCGCTGTCGTTTCTGACAGCAGCATTTAAATCCGCAGGAAGCTCTGCGGGTGTCTTGGCAGCCGGGGGCCTTCTGAAAAGCCCCATGGCCGTCTTGGCAGAATGCCTATCAAGCCATCCCCATGGAGTGGCCTGATAGACTGCCTGCCCGATAACAGTATGATGTAATGCTATTGCATTACATCATACTGCAGGAGCGATCACAAGCATCACAAAAAAAAGTAAAAAATAAGAACAAAAAAAGTTTTACTAATTTAAAAAAAAAAAAACTTCTGCCATATTTACAATAAAAGAATCAACATCCAAAAACCAAAATACACATTTGGTATCGCCGCGTCCGTAAGAGTCTGATCTATCAAAGTAACACATTATTTACCCCGCACGGTGAATGTCGTTAGAAAGAATATAATTAAAAAAGCGATCAAAAAGTTGGATGTATTCCAGAGAGGTACCAACGCAGACTACAGGACGTCCCACAAAAAATGAGCCCTTGCTTAACTATGTTGATTGAAAAATAAAAAAGCTATTGTGCTCAGAAGATGGCGGTAGATAATTATTAAATGTCTATGAAAAAAATATAGTACAGAAAAAAAAAACTATTTGGCATCGTAGTAATCGTATCATTTTACAGTTATGTCGTTTCAGTTTTGCGCCATAGAAACAAAACCAAAAGATGGCGGATTGTTTTTTTCATTATACTCCACTTAGAATTTTTAAAAAGTTTCTCAGTACATTATATGGTACATTAAACAGTATCATTGAAAAATACAACTCGTTCCGCAAAAAAAAAGCCCTCAGACATCTGCATAAATGGATAAATAAAGGAGTTACGATTTTTATTTTTTTAAAGGGGGGGTTGTGGCATGTCATAGGGGTTATTAACAGCTTACCTCCTTTCGGCTATTGTCGCATTTACATGGGACGAGCTATTGGGCAAATGATGCCCGACACTCATCCAAGTGATGCTCCCTTCTGCTCTGTGATACAGGAATGAGTATCGTCGGCATTGCCTCTAGTCTGAATGACTGTGTTTTTGGGCGAATGCACACAGTCCGCGTCCGGATTCCACAGCAACATCATGGCATGCTATGGCAAAACGCAATTTCCTCTACACGAGCAGAAATTGATCGTGATTTTCTGCTCATGGAAGAGAAATCGCAGAATGCTGCTTCTGTGTGGATTCTGCTCGGACGGCTTCCATCGAAATCAATGGAAGCCGTCTGACCCGCAGCCCTTTCACAATAGCGGTGGCGCAGCATAATTTGTACTGTGCACGTGCGCCAGCCAGCACATCCACAGCACAAATTATGAAGACTGCGGACAGGTACGCGGAGGTCACTGGCCGGGCACAAGGTCGGATTCCGCTGCAGGATCCCGCATGAAGGACTACTGTTTACATTGAACGGCATGTTCAGTTTTCTGCATGCATTTACATTTGACGATTCTCGTCTAAATCGCAGGAATATGGACCGTTCTAAACGATAATTGTCCCCTATAAATGGCCCTTATAGCCTCAGGCCAGTTAACATTCTACTTTTCTCTGCTTCTTCCTTCATGGGCTGGTCAAATAATTGTGACTAGACTATATACGCATGATGGGATTTTACAGTAGAGCGTTAGTTGAAAAATGTAACGTTAAATGTTTTTTTCTTTCCCCAGACGGCGAAGGCAAAATGGACCAAAGCCGAGGAAAGCAGGAATCTGTTTCTCCAAGAGCAGGAAGCTTTTCAGAAGGATCTGGAGCAGTTTCAACTCTCACTTGAGTGCACAGAGAAATGGCTCGATCTGTGAATAAGAATAGTAAATGGTCACAAATGCATCTGAACAGCCTCATGTCTGTTTAAGAGTTAGATTTTGGGTATGACCACACATTATGGAGTAAATCCACCCCAAAATACACTGAATAATTCACTCATTGCACTGAATGGAATTTGCATCGCTGTTAGGCAGCAGAGAATACTGCAGGTCTGAAAATCTGCAGAATGTCTATTTTCTGCTGCAGTTTTTCTTTTGAGTGAATGAGGTCTGATAATATCCCATTCATTTACATTCGTTGTACTTTATATTGCACAGCCATTTGTGAGCTGCCCTATTTAAAAGGGTTCTCCAAGTAGATAGATGTGTAATATATATTATAACATATCTCAGAAAACCTTTTTTAAGGGCAGGTTTACACATAGCGAGAGGAACAGTTGTGGAATGTACAGTACACAATATAAAATCTATACAAATTCTCCTTCTCATGGCCAAAAATAAGAGCTGATGCTTGCATAGATGTCCAGCTTCACATCTCCGTTCTCTGCTCTTGTTCTACTTTGACAGGCTTGTGGAATCTGGTGATCCAGAAATGTGGGTAGGTTTAATTTTTGGCCATGGACAGAAGTATATATCAGTAGTTTACAACTTCTCAGGATAGGCCATCAATGGTAGATTAACGGAAATCTGCCACCAGGAAACTCTTCTGATCGGCTGTTTGCTGAGCTGGTAGACTCCTGCACTGCGCTGATTCCTACTGTGGAGGCTTGGCTTCATATTGCAGGCCAAGTTCTACTGAATGGGACACTGCCTATAATACCAGGCAATCTATTATTGATGACCTATTCTGAGGATAGGCCATCAATAATTTACAACTGGACAACCTATTTAATGTTTCAGAAACTGCATAGTAAGGGCCCATTCACATGGGCGATATTCTTGCGATGCAATTCGCATAAAACTCGCACAAACATAAAATCAGTTCTCTAGAATGTACTGATTCACAAGAGCGGTTTTCTTTCCTTACTTTTATTTTTCCCTCGCAGCATTTTCTATCTTCGGGCATTCCCGCAGAACGCCTCACCCATTGTTTTCAATGGCACCTTAAGACATTGCATGGATGGCAGTCTCATGTGGTGCAATGTGATGTTTCCCTTTGAAATCAGTGGGAAACGCTTGTGATTCTCTGATGTGCATGAAACGCACGCCTGAGGCTCACAATTTTGCCAGAAGTGATGCAAGGTGTTTTTGAATAAACTCCTTGAACCGGCGTGAAAAATGCAAGTTTCTCAGCCTAATATATAAGGTAAAGAAGGCAAATAGTAGAAGCATGAAAGTTCCTATTTATTGTAGATGAGTTTGATGTTGGCAGTTTCCAGTGCCAGCTCCTCACTCAGAGCTCTCAGTGTACTATATTTCTGTAGAAACTATTTTTATTAAGTTCAACAAAGGTTAGTTTGCAGCTATGGAGGACAAGAACAAGTGTATATATTCCAAGGCTTTTACATGTATTGTGCCCTGCTGCTGCTCCTCTTATGTTGCTTCATACTCTCCTTGTATTTTATTGTTTATGTATTTCTGAATAAAGCAAGTCCGTATGTTTTATTTCCTAGTTGTATCTTTTTGTCATGCAGTCAGTAGTTGATATTGGTGGCCTCACATCAAGGTCCCATCTTCTCCGAAAGGAAAGGGGTGGAGCAAACCCAATGGTATCTGAGGCTCAGATCTCCGATGAATATGCAGAAATCAAAAGCCTTAAGTGGGTTGCAAAAATCAAATAATGGAGATGCTACCAACCATAAAGACCCACCAACAGTGGGCAGTAGGGCACGCTAGATATGGGAGGACCAAAAAAAAACTGGTATTGACGCAGCTCCAATAAAAATAGTGAGACGGTAAGACCTATTATCCAACTTCTCTCTTATTAAAGTAAGGAAAAACAAGCACATGATATATGTTTTGGGGTGAACCCTTTGATCAGTCAAGCTGGGTAGGACTTCACCCTTGGAAAAATCGCTCCTGCTGGTGTTCCCAGCCCCAGTTCTCTCTGCTACTGGTATCGCCAGCACTTTTGGGATCCATTTTCCCTCAGTCCCAAAAGTCTTTCTCAGAAAAAATAAAAAATTTCTGTGCTCCTTTTTGGATCCAATTCACCAGAGAAAAGATATTACCAATAACAGTAAAAAGTCTTCCTTTATTCCATAGTGACAAGTGCAACGCGTTTCATCGCATATAGCGACTTTCTCAAGCACATCAATAAAATCATGCACATTCAACATATATATACATATCAATTACTTTACCTTATGTCCAATAATCATACTCCTCCCCCTCTCATAACATGTGACTCTATCTGTTGCCATTGCAGCGTCTCGCTCCATGTCCCACACATGACATATCACGTGTGTTCCTGTCGCGTGATGACGTCATCACGCTCGCAACGCCCAATTACGGCGTATGGAACGCAAAAGGGGTGCGCTGGTCTCCTTACCTGCGTGATGACGCATACAGACGCATGGAGGGGAGGAGTAAGAACCACCCCTATATCAGATCTATCGGTCCTCTGCAAACTTTATATGGGGGTATATACATATAAACAAGCGCTATAGCCCCTAGGGCCTGTATACAAAACCCTACCAGGATTTACATGCAGAGTTTCCCCTCTATAGTTTTAAAAAATATATATAATATAACAATAATTTCCTATTTTAAAACTACATATAACTAATAAATGTATCTAATTATGCATATTAAAAACAATTTATACCATATAATAAAAAAATATATATACATTGTTAAATGCTTTCTAAACATCAGTTATTGATTAATAAATATATTACACATATTAAAAATTATATTTTATAGGAATCAGCTACTGATTACTAAATATATTATGCATATTAAAATTATATTACTTTATAGGCATCAGCTACTGATTAATAAATATATTATGCATATTAAAATATTAAACTAGCTTACCCGTCGCGCGTTGCTGCGAAGACAGACATAGATACATTCGTGTGTATGTATGTATATGTATGTGTATATATATATATATATATATATATATATATATATATATATAGTAACAACCAATCAGCACAGCTTTTATGTTACCTCAGTGGTATAATATATAACAACCAATCGTAGCGCAGCTTACATGTTACCTCAGCTTTATAATATATAACACCCAATCACAGCGCAGATTTCATGCTACCTCAGCAGTATGATATATAACAACTATACATGAGCGAACGTACTCGTACTCGTTCGAGATGCTCGTTACTAGAGGCGAGCACCACGCGATGTACGAGTTACTTTCACTTTCATCTCTGAGACGTTAGCGCGCTTTTCTGGCCAATAGAAAGACAGGGAAGGCATTACAACTTCCCCCTGTGACGTTCAAGCCCTATACCACCTCCCTGCAGTGAGTGGCTGGCGAGATCAGGTGTCACCCGAGTATATAAATCGGCCCCTCCCGCGGCTCGCCACAGATGCATTTTGACATAGCTCAGGGAAAGTGCTGTCTTGCTGGAGTTGCTATAGGGAGAGTGTTAGGAGTGATTTTAGTCTTCAAGAACCCCAACGGTCCTTCTTAGGGCCACATCTGACCATGTGCAGTACTGTTGAGGCTGCTTTTAGCAGTGTTGCACAATTTTTTTTTTTTGTATATCGGCATGCAGAGCATTGCGTCTGCAGTCATTGTACAGAGTATAGGGCCAGTACTGGTGTGGCAGGGAAAGAGATATTCAGGCTATATAGGCAGTGGGCTTTTTCCAAAAAATTGGGGAAAAATACTATATTTGGGCTGCCTGTGACCGTCTTCAGTTTACTGCGTGTCTGCTGGGGGTAGTAGTCCTATTTAATACGCAGCTAAGCGTTACAGCAGGCTTGCGCAAAATTGTTTCCTGGATCTGCTGTCTCTGTTACATCAGCGCCGTCATCCCGCCACAGGGAAACAGTATACATAATATTATACGCTGCCTACAGTATCTATCTGCTGGGGGTAGTAGTCCTAATTAATACGCAGCTAAGTGTTACAGCAGGCTTGCGCAAAATTGTTTCCTGGATCTGCTGTCTCTGTTACATCAGCGCTGTCATCCCGCCAGAGGGAAACAGTATACATAATATTATACGCTGCCTACAGTATCTATCTGCTGGGGGTAGTAATCCTAATTAATACGCAGCTAAGCGTTACAGCAGGATTGCGCAAAATTGTTTCCTGGACCGGCTGTCTCTGTTACATTAGCACCGTCATCCCGCCAGAGGGAAACAGTATACATAATATTATACGCTGCCTACAGTATCTATCTGCTGGGGGTAGTAGTCCTAATTAATACGCAGCTAAGCGTTACAGCAGGCTTGCGCAAAATTGTTTCCTGGATCTGCTGTCTCTGTTACATCAGCGCTGTCATCCCGCCAGAGGGAAACAGTATACATAATATTATACGCTGCCTACAGTATCTATCTGCTGGGGGTAGTAGTCCTAATTAATACGCAGCTAAGCGTTACAGCAGGATTGCGCAAAATTGTTTCCTGGACCGGCTGTCTCTGTTACATTAGCACCGTCATCCCGCCAGAGGGAAACAGTATACATAATATTATACGCTGCCTACAGTATCTATCTGCTGGGGGTAGTAGTCCTAATTAATACGCAGCTAAGCGTTACAGCAGGCTTGCGCAAAATTGTTTCCTGGATCTGCTGTCTCTGTTACATCAGCGCTGTCATCCCGCCAGAGGGAAACAGTATACATAATATTATACGCTGCCTACAGTATCTATCTGCTGGGGGTAGTAGTCCTAATTAATACGCAGCTAAGCGTTACAGCAGGCTTGCGCAAAATTGTTTCCTGGATCTGCTGTGTCTGTTACATCAGCGCCGTCATCCCGCCAGAGGGAAACAGTATACATAATATTATACGATGCCTACATTATCTCATTATCTATCTGCTGGGGGTAGTAGTCCTAATTAATACGCAGCTAAGCGTTACAGCAGGCTTGCGCAAAATTGTTTCCTGGATCTGCTGTCTCTGTTACATCAGCGCCGTCATCCCGCCAGAGGGAAACAATATACATAATATTGTACGCTGCCTACAGTATCAATCTGCTGGGGGTAGTAGTCCTAATTAATACGCAGCTAAGCGTTACAGCAGGCTTGCGCAAAATTGTTTCCTGGATCTGCTGTCTCTGTTACATCAGCGCCGTCATCCCGCCAGAGGGAAACAATATACATAATATTGTACGCTGCCTACAGTATCAATCTGCTGGGTGAAGTAGTCCTAATTAATACGCAGCTAGGCGTTACAGCAGGCTTGCGCAAAATTGTTTCCTGGATCTGCTGTCTCTGTTACATCAGCGCCGTCATCCCGCCAGAGGGAAACAATATACATAATATTGTACGCTGCCTACAGTATCAATCTGCTGGGGGTAGTAGTCCTAATTAATACGCAGCTAAGCGTTACAGCAGGCTTGCGCAAAATTCTTTCCTGGATCTGCTGTGTGTTCCGTAAGGGAAGTCAGCCTCCAACCACAGGCCAATAAGCGGCACATTTAATTACAGCGTTCTGTTTCTGCACTACTGGTAATACAGCATGCTGAGGGGTAGGGGTAGGCCTAGAGGACGTGGACGCGGGCGAGGACGCGGAGGCCCAAGTCAGGGTGTGGGCACAGGTCGAGCTCCTGATCCAGGTGTATCGCAGCCGACTGCTGCGGGATTAGGAGAGAGGCACGTTTCTGGCGTCCCCACATTCATCTCACAATTAATGGGTCCACGCGGTAGACCTTTATTAGAAAATGAGCAGTGTGAGCAGATCCTGTCGTGGATGGCAGAAAGTGCATCCAGCAATCTATCGACCACCCAGAATTCTGCGCCGTCCACTGCTGCAACTCTGAATCCTCTGGCTGCTGCTCCTCCTTCCTCCCAGCCTCCTCACTCCATTACAATGACACATTCTGAGGAGCAGGCAGTCTCCCAGGAACTGTTCTCAGGCCCCTGCCCAGAATGGGCAGCAATGGTTCCGAATCCTCTCCCACTGGAGGAGTTTGTCGTGACCGATGCCCAACCTTTGGAAAGTTCCCGGGGTCCGGGGGATGAGGCTGGGGACTTCCGGCAACTGTCTCAAGAGCTTTCAGTGGGTGAGGAGGACGATGACAATAAGACACAGTTGTCTATCACTCAGGTAGTAGTAATTGGAGTAAGTCCGAGGGAGGAGCGCACAGAGGATTCGGAGGAAGAGCAGCAGGACGATGAGGTGACTGACCCCACCTGGTTTGCTACGCCTACTGAGGACAGGTCTTCAGAGGGGGAGGCAAGTGCAGCAGCAGGGCAGGTTGGAAGAGGCAGTGCGGTGGCCAGGGGTAGAGGCAGGGCCAGACCGAATAATCCACCAACTGTTTCCCAAAGCGCCCCCTCGCGCCATGCCACCCTGCAGAGGCCGAGGTGCTCAAAGGTCTGTCAGTTTTTCACTGAGACTGCAGGCGACCGACGAACAGTGGTGTGCAACCTTTGTCGCGCCAAGATCAGCCGGGGAGCCACCACCACCAGCCTCACCACCACCAGCATGCGCAGACATATGATGGCCAAGCACCCTACAAGGTGGGACGAAGGCCGTTCACCGCCTCCGGTTTGCACCGCTGCCTCTCCCCCTGTGCCCCAACCTGCCACTGAGATCCAACCCCCCTCTCAGGACACAGCCACTACCGTTTCCTGGCCTGCACCCACACCCTCACCTCCGCTGTCCTCGGCCCCATCCACCAATGTCTCTCAGCGCACCGTCCAGCCGTCGCAAGCGCAAGTACGCCGCCACGCACCCGCACGCTCAAGCGTTAAACGTGCACATAGCCAAATTTATCAGCCTGGAGATGCTGCCGTATAGGGTTGTGGAAATGGAAGCTTTCAAAAGCATGATGGCGGCAGCGGCCCCGCGCTACTCGGTTCCCAGTCGCCACTACTTTTCCCGATGTGCCGTCCCAGCCCTGCACGACCACGTCTCCCGCAACATTGTACGCGCCCTCACCAATGCGGTTACTGCCAAGGTCCACTTAACAACGGACACGTGGACAAGCACAGGCGGGCAGGGCCACTATATCTCCCTGACGGCACATTGGGTGAATTTAGTGGAGGCTGGGACAGAGTCAGAGCCTGGGACCGCTCATGTCCTACCCACCCCCAGAATTGCGGGCCCCAGCTCGGTGGTGGTATCTGCGGCGGTGTATGCTTCCTCCACTAAATCACCCTCCTCCTCCTACGCAACCTCTGTCTCGCAAACAAGATGTGTCAGCAGCAGCACGTCGCCAGCAGTCGGTGTCGCGCGGCACGGCAGCACAGCGGTGGGCAATCGTCAGCAGGCCGTGCTGAAACTACTCAGCTTAGGAGAGAAGAGGCACACGGCCCACGAACTGCTGCAGGGTCTGACAGAGCAGACCGACCGCTGGCTTGCGCGGCTGAGCCTCCAACCGAGCATCGTAGTATGTGACAACGGCCGTAACCTGGTGGCGGCTCTGCAGCTCGGCAGCCTCACGCACGTGCCATGCCTGGCCCACGTCTTTAATTTGGTGGTTCAGCGCTTTCTGAAAAGCTACCCACGCTTGTCAGACCTGCTCCGAACGGTGCGCCAGCTCTGCGCACATTTCCGCAAGACAGTATGTCGCTGGATAGTCAGAGCACCCTCCTGTCTATATCTCAGCGCGTTGAGGAGGAGGAGCATGAGGAGGATGAGGAGGAGGGGGAAGAGACAGCTTGGCCAACTGCTGAGGGTACCCATGCTGCTTGCTTGTCATCCTTTCAGCGTGTATGGCCTGAAGAGGAGGATCCTGAAAGTGATCTTCCTAGTGAGGACAGCCATGTGTTGCGTACAGGTACCCTGGCACACATGGCTGACTTCATATTAGGATGCCTTTCTCGTGACCCTCGCGTTACATGCATTCTGGCCACTACGGATTACTGGGTGTACACACTGCTCGACCCACGGTATAAGGAGAACCTTTCCACTCTCATACCCGAAGAGGAAAGGGGTTCGAGAGTGATGCTATACCACAGGACCCAGGCGGACAAACTGATGGTAAAATTCCCATCCGACATCGCTAGTGGCCGAAGGCGCAGTTCCGAGGGCCAGGTAGCAGGGGAGGCGCGGAGATCAGGCAGCATGTACAGCACAGGCAGGGGAACACTCTCTAAGGCCTTTGACAGCTTTCTGGCTCCCCAGCAAGACTGTGTCACCACTCCCCAGTCAAGGCTGAGTCGGCGGGAGCACTGTAAAAGGATGGTGAGGGAGTACGTAGCCGATCGCACGACCGTCCTCCGTGACGCCTCTGCCCCCTACAACTACTGGGTGTCGAAGCTGGACACGTGGCCTGAACTCGCACTGTATGCCCTGGAGGTGCTTGCTTGTCCTGCGGCTAGCGTCTTGTCAGAGAGGGTGTTTAGTGCGGCTGGGGGAATCATCACAGATAAGCGTACCCGCCTGTCAACCGACAGTGCCAACATGCTTACACTCATCAAGAGGAACAAAGCCTGGATTTCCCCAGACTTCTCTTCTCCACCAGCGGACAGCAGCGATACCTAAACAATACGTGGGCTGCACCCGCGGATGGAAGCATTGTTCTCTATCACCATCAAAAACGGGGACCTTTTAGCTTCATCAATCTGTGTATAATATTCATCCTCCTCCTCCTGCTCCTCCTCCTGAAACCTGACGTAATCACGCCGAACGGGCAATTTTTCTTAGGCCCACAAGGCTCAGTCATATAATTTTTGTAAACAATTGTTATATGTTTCAATGCACATTAAAGCGTTGAAACTTGCACCTGAACCAATTTTTATTTTAACTGGGCTGCCTCCAGGCCTACTTACAAATTAAGCCACATTAACCAAAGCGATTAATGGGTTTCACCTGCCCTCTTGGTTGGGCATGGGCAATTTTTCTGAGGTACATTAGTACTGTTGGTACACCAATTTTTTTGGGCCCTCGCCTACAGTGTATTCCAATTAATTTTTTGCCCACCTACATTAAAGCTGACGTTACATCAGCTGTGCTGGGCACTGCAATGGGATATATTAATGTACCGACGGTGGCTTCCTTGCACCCACCCATGCTGTCGGTCCACACGGAGTTGTAACTGCATGTGTCCACTTCTAAAGAACCCCAGTCTGACTGGGGCATGCAGTGTGGGCCGACGCCCACCTGCATTAAACATGACATTACCTCAGCTGTGCTGGGCACTGCAATGGGATATATTTATGTACCGTCAGTGGGTTCCAGGGAGCCACCCATGCTGTGGGTCCACACGGAGTTGTAACTGCATGTGTCCACTTCTAAAGAACCCCAGTCTGACTGGGGCATGCAGTGTGGGCCGAAGCCCACCTGCATTAAACATGACATCACCTCAGCTGTGATGGGCAATGCAATGGGATATATTTATGTACCGCCGGTGGCTTCCTGGCACCCACCCATGCTGTGGGTCCACAGGGACTTCACAAAAGGGATTTGTGCCTGCCTGTGTCTTTAAATTAAAAACCCCGGTCAGGTTGGGGCATGCAGTGTGGGCCGAAGCCCACCTGCATTTAATCTGACGTTAGCTCTGCTGTCCAGGGCACTGCAATGGGATACATTTATGTACAGCCGGTGGGTTCCAGGGAGCCACCCATGCTGTGGGTGCACACGGAATTCCCATTGCGGAGTTGTACCTGCCTGTGACTATTTATAAAAAACCGCGGTCTGACTGGGGCATGCAGACACCTTGACAGAATGAATAGTGTGTGGCACATAGGTTCCCCATTGCTATGCCCACGTGTGCAGCTCCTGATGGCGGTGGCACAGGATTCTATTTCTCATTGCTTCTGTACAGCATTGTGGGCTATCGCCCCGCCCCTTTTAAAGAGGGTCGCTGCCTAGCCGTGCCAACCCTCTGCAGTGTGTGCCTGCGGTTCCTCCTCATGTCAGACGCACTTATAAATAGACATGAGGGTGGTGTGGCTATGAGGCCAGCGTGTGGCATGAGTGCAGCTGAAGGCTGCGCAGGGACACTTTGGTGTGCGCTGTGGACACTGCGTCGTGCGGGGGGGGGGGGGGGTGGGGGGGGTTGGGCAGCATGTAACCCAGGAGAAGTGGCAGCGGAGTGTCATGCAGGCAGTGATTGTGCTTTGTTGGAGGTAGTGTGGTGCTTAGCTAAGGTATGCATTGCCAATGAGGGCTTTTCAGAAGTAAAGGTTGTTGGGGGGGGGCCCGCTCTTGCCGCTATTGTGGCTTAATAGTGGGACCTGGGAACTTGAGATACAGCCCAACATGTAGCCCCTCGCCTGCCCTATCCGTTGCTGTGTCGTTCCCATCACTTTCTTGAATTGCCTAGATTTTCACAAATGGAAACCTTAGCGAGCATCGGCGATATACAAAAATGCTCGGGTCGCCCATTGACTTCAATGGGGTTCGTTACTCGAAACGAACCCTCGAGCATCGCAAAAATTTCGTCCCGAGTAACGAGCACCTGAGGATTTTGGTGCTCGCTCATCTCTAATAACAACCAATCACAGCGCAGCTTTCATGTTACCTCAGCAGTAAGAGAAATAACCAATCACAGCGCAACTTTTATTCTGCCTCAGCAATATAAAAAATAGCTACCAATCACAGTGCAGCATTCATTTTGCTTCAGCGGTATAATATATAGCAACTAGAGATGAGCGAGCACCAAAATGCTCGGGTGCTCGTTACTCGAGACAAACTTTTCGCGATGCTCGAGGGTTCGTTTCGAGTAACGAACCCCATTGAAGTCAATGGGCGACCCGAGCATTTTTGTATATCGCCGATGCTCGCTAAGGGTTTCATTTGTGAAAATCTGGGCAATTCAAGAAAGTGATGGGAATGACACAGAAACGGACAGGGCAGGCGAGGGGCTACATGTTGGGCTGCATCCCAAGTTCCCAGGTCCCACTATTAAAGGGGTTGTCTCGCGAAAGCAAGTGAGGTTATACACTTCTGTATGGCCATATTAATGCACTTTGTAATGTACATCGTGCATTAAATATGAGCCATACAGAAGTTATTCACTTACCTCCTCCGTTGCTAGCGTCCACGTCTCCATGGCTCCGTCTAATTTCGCTGGCTTCTTGCTTTTTTAGACACGCTTGCGCTGTGTGGTCTTCTGCCTGGAGAATGGGGCCGCTCATTCCGGAGAGCTGGTCACCGCGTCGTCATCGTAGCTCCGCCCCATCACGTGTGCCGATTCCAGCCAATCAGGAGGCTGGAATCGGCAATGGAACGCACAGAGCCCATGGTGCACCATGGGAGAAAACCGCAGTGCATCCCTGGGAAAGTACCGGCGGCCATCTTTGGGAGATTTTTTAAACTCCTTATTTCGTCGGATTGGTGAGTAGCAAGCGGTTTAAAAACCACTTTAATTTGCTTGTTTATGCCAGGGGGGTGACAGGGGGAATGGAGTAATGTAAAATTTTGATGCTTGCCGCGAGACAACCCCTTTAAGCCACAATAGCGGCAATTATATAAAATAAAAATTGGTTCAGGTGCAAGTTTCAACGCTTTAATGAGAATTAAAACGTATAAACATTGTTTACTAAAGTAATATGACTGAGCCTTGTGGGCCTAAGAAAAATTGCCCGTTTGGCGTGATTACGTGAGGTTTCAGGAGGAGGAGCAGGAGGAGGAGGATGAATATAATACACAGATTGATGAAGCTAAAAGGTCCCCGTTTTTGATGGTGATAGAGAACGATGCTTCCATCCGCGGGTGCAGCCTACGTATTGTTTAGGTACCGCTGCTGTCCGCTGGTGGAGAAGAGAAGTCTGGGGAAATCCAGGCTATGTTCATCTTGATGAGTGTAAGCCTGTCGGCACGGTCGGTTGACAGGCGGGTACGCTTATCTGTGATGATTCCCCCAGCCGCACTAAACACCCTCTCTGACAAGACGCTAGCCGCAGGACAAGCAAGCACCTCCAGGGCATACAGCGCGAGTTCAGGCCACGTGTCCAGCTTCGACACCCAGTAGTTGTAGAGGGCAGAGGCGTCACGGAGGACGGTCGTGCGATCGGCTACGTACTCCCTCACCATCCTTTTACAGTGCTCCCGCCGACTCAGCCTTGACTGGGGAACGGTGACACAGTCTTGCTGGGGAGCCAGAAAGCTGTCAAAGGCCTTAGAGAGTGTTCCCCTGCCTGTGCTGTACATGCTGCCTGATCTCCGCGCCTCCCCTGCTACCTGGCCCTCGGAACTGCGCCTTCGGCCACTAGCGCTGTCGGATTGGAATTTTACCATCAGATTGTCCGCCTGGGTCCTGTGGTATAGCATCACTCTCGAACCCCTTTCCTCTTCGGGTATGAGAGCGGAAAGGTTTTCCTTATACCGTGGGTCGAGCAGTGTGTACACCCAGTAATCCGTAGTGGCCAGAATGCGTGTAACGTGAGGGTCACGAGAAAGGCATCCTAACATGAAGTCAGCCATGTGTGCCAGGGTACCTGTACGCAACACATGGCTGTCCTCACTAGGAAGATCACTTTCAGGCTCCTCCTCCTCCTCCTCCTCAGGCCATACACGCTGAAAGGATGACAGGCAAGCAGCATGGGTACCCTCAGCAGTGGGTCAAGCTGTCTCTTCCCCCTCCTCCTCATCCTCCTCATGCTCCTCCTCCTCCTCCTAAATGCGCTGAGATATAGACAGGAGGGTGCTCTGACTATCCAGCGACATACTGTCTTTCCCAGCCTCTATTTCCGAGCGCAAAATGTCTGCCTTTATGCTTTGCAAGGAACTTCTCAAGAGGCATAGCAGAGGAATGGTGACGCTAATGATTGCAGCATCGCCGCTCACCATCTGGGTAGACTCCTCAAAGTTTCCAAGGACCTGGCAGACATGTCTGCCAGCCAGGCCCACTCTTCTGTAAAGAATTGAGGAGGCTGACTCCCACTGCGCCGCCCATGTTGGAGTTGGTATTCCACTATAGCTCTACGCTGCTCATAGAGCCTGGCCAACATGTGGAGCGTAGAGTTCCACCGTGTGGGCACGTCGCACAGCAGTCGGTGCACTGGCAGATGAAACCGATGTTGCAGGGTGTGCAGGCTGGCAGCGTCCGTGTGGGACTTGCGGAAATGTGCGCAGAGCCGGCGCACCTTTCCGAGCAGGTCTGACAAGCGTGGGTAGCTTTTCAGAAAGCTCTGAACCACCAAATTAAAGACGTGGGCCAGGCATGGCACGTGCGTGAGGCTGCCGAGCTGCAGAGCCACCACCAGGTTACGGCCGTTGTCACATACGACCATGCCCGGTTGGAGGCTCAGCGGCGCAAGCCAGTGGTCGGTCTGCTCTGTCAGACCCTGCAGCAGTTCGTGGGCCATGTGCCTCTTCTCTCCTAAGCTGAGTAGTTTCAGCACGGCCTGCTGACTCTTGCCCACCGCTGTGTTGCCATGCCGCGCGACAGTGACTGCTGGCGACGTGCTGCTGCTGACACATCTTGATTGCGAGACAGAGGTTGCGTAGGAGGAGGAGGAGGAGGAGGAGAAGGTTGGTTTAGTGGAGGAAGCATACACCGCCGCAGATACCACCACCGAGCTGGGGCCCGCAATTCTGGGGGTGGGTAGGACGTGAGCAGTCCCAGGCTCTGACTCTGTCAGAGACGTGGTCGTGCAGGGCTGGGACGGCACATCGGGAAAAGTAGTGGCGACTGGGAACTGAGTAGCGCGGGGCCGCCGCCGTCATCATACCTTTGAAAGCCTTTGTTTCCACAACCCTATACGGCAGCATCTCCAGGCTGATCAATTCGGCTATGTGCACAATTAACGCTTGAGCCTGCGGGTGCGTGGCGGCGTACTTGAGCTTGCACTCCAACACTTGTGCTAGCGATGGCTGGACGGTGCGCTGAGAGACATTGGTGGATGGGGCCGTGGTCATCGGAGTTGAGGGTGTGGGTGCAGGCCAGGAGACGGTAGTGCCTGTGTCCTGAGAGGGGGGTTGGATCTCAGTGGCAGGTTGGGGCACAGGGGGAGAGGCAGCGGTACAAACCGGAGGCGGTGAACGGCCTTCGTCCCACCTTGTGGGGTGCTTGGCCATCATATGTCTGCGCATGCTGGTGGTGGTGAGGCTGGTGGGGGTGGCTCCCCGGCTGATCTTGGCACGACAAAGGTTGCACACCACTGTTCGTCGGTCGTCTGCACTCTCAGTGAAAAACTGACAGACCTTTGAGCACCTTGGCCTCTGCAGGGTGGCATGGCGTGAGGGGGCGCTTTGGGAAACAGTTGGTGGATTATTCGGTCTGGCCCTGCCTCTACCCCTGGCCACTGCACTGCCTCTTCCAACCTGCCCTGCTGCTGCCCTTGCCTCCCCCTCTGAAGACCTGTCCTCAGTAGGTGTAGCAAACCAGGTGGGGTCAGTCACCTCATCGTCCTGCTGCTCTTCCTCCGAATCCTCTGTGCGCTCCTCCCTCGGACTTACTCCAATTACTACTACCTGAGTAATAGACAACTGTGTCTCATCGTCATCGTCCTCCTCACCCACTGAAAGCTCTTGAGACAGTTGCCGGAAGTCCCCAGCCTCATCACCCGGACCCCGGGAACTTTCCAAAGGTTGGGCATCAGTCACGACAAACTCCTCAGGTGGGAGAGGATTCGGAACCATTGCTGCCCATTCTGGGCAGGGGCCCGAGAACAGTTCCTGGGAGTCTGCCTGCTCCTCAGAATGTGTCATTGTAATGGAGTGAGGAGGCTGGGAGGAAGGAGGAGCAGCAGCCAGAGGATTCAGAGTTGCAGCAGTGGACGGCGCAGAATTCTGGGTGGTCGATAGATTGCTGGATGCACTTTCTGCCATCCACGACAGGACCTGCTCACACTGCTCATTTTCTAATAAAGGTCTACTGCGTGGACCCATTAATTGTGAGATGAATGTGGGGACGCCAGAAACGTGCCTCTCTCCTAATCCCGCAGCAGTCGGCTGCGATACACCTGGATCAGGAGCTCGGCCTGTGCCCACACCCTGACTTGGGCCTCCGCGTCCTCGCCCGCATCCACGTCCTCTAGGCCTACCCCTACCCCTCAGCATGCTGTATTACCAGTAGTGCAGAAACAGAACGCTGTAATTAAATGTGCCGCTTATTGGCCTGTGGTTGGAGGCTGACTTCGCTTACGAAACGCACAGCAGGGGCAGGAAAGAATTTTGCGCAAGCCTGCTGTAACACTTAGCTGGCTGCGTATGAATTTGGACAACTACCCCCAGCAGAGATGCAGTACAGTCAGGACGGTCACAGGCAGCCCAAATAGATTTTTTTTCCCAAATTTTTTTGGAAAGGCCCACTGCCTATATAGACTGGATATGTCTTTCACTGTCCCTGCCTCACCAGCACTACTGGCCGTGGACTATGTAAAATTACTGCAGGACGCAATACTCTGGACGCAATGCTCTGCACGGCCGATATACAAAAAAAAAAAAAGTGCAACACTGCAAAAAGCAGCCTCAAAAGTACTGCACACGGTCAGATGTGGCCTTAAGAAGGACCGTTGGGGTTCTTGAAGCCTAAAATCAATCCTAAAACTCTCCCTATAGCAGCTTCGGCTTCAGCAGCACTTTCCCTGATCTCTGTCAGAATGCATCTGTGGCGATCCGCAGGAGGGGCCGATTTATATACTCGGGTGACACCTGATCTCGCCAGCCACTCACTGCAGGGAGGTGGTATAGGGCTTGAACGTCGCAGGGGGAAGTTGTAATGCCTTCCCTGTCTTTCTATTGGCCAGAAAAGCGCGCTAACGTCTCAGAGATGAAAGTGAAAGTAACTCGAACATCGCGTGGTGCTCGCCTCTAGTAACGAGCATCTCGAACACGCTAATACTCGAACGAGTATCAAGCTCAGACGCGTACGTTCGCTCATCTCTAGTTGGGACCTATTAACTGTTCCTATTTATAATATAATCAAGGCTCATGCCAAATTACATCGGGAAGTGAGAGAATTAGCTTCCATACGTAAAATTTAGACGCTAATTCTTTTGCACTTAGAATTGAATAATTGAGTTGGGACCTATTAACTTTTCCTATTTCTGACATAATCAATGCTCGTGCCAAATTTCAAGTTTCTATGACATTGGAAAGTGAGAGAATTAGATTTCGTACATAAAATTTGGACGCTAATTCTTTGGCGCTTAGAATTGAATAATCAAGTTGGGACCTATTAGCTTTTCCTATTTATGAAATAATCAATGCTCGTGCCAAATTTCAAGTTTCTATGACATTGGAAAGTGAGAGAATTAGATTCCGTACGTAAAATTTGGATGCCAATTATTTTGCACTTAGAATAGAATAATCGAGTTGGGACCCATTAGCTTTTCCTATTTATGACATAATCAATGCTCATGCCAAATTTCATGTTTCTACGACATCGGAAAGTGAGAGAATTAGATTTCGTACGTAAAATTTGGACGCTAATTCTTTGGCGCTTAGAATTGAATAATCGAGTTGGGACCTATTAGCTTTTCCTATTTATGACATAATCAATGCTCGTGTCAAATTTCAAGTTTCTATGACATTGGAAAGTGAGAGAATTAGATTCTGTACGTAAAATTTGGACGCTAATTCTTTTGCGCTTAGAATTGAATAATCGAGTTGGGACCCATTAACTTTTCCTATTTATGACATAATCAATGCTCGTGCCAAATTTCAAGTTTCTATGACATTGGAAAGTGAGAGAATTAGATTCCTTACGTAAAATTTGGACGCCAAATATTTTGCATTTAGAATTGAATAATCGAGTTGGGACCCATTAGCTTTTCCTATTTATGACATAATTAATGCTCGTGCCAAATTTCATGTTTCTACGACATCGGAAATTGAGAGAATTAGATTCCATATGTAAAATTTGGACGCTATTTCTTTGGCGCTTAGAATTGAATAATCGAGTTGGGACCTATTAGCTTTTCCTATTTATGACATAATCAATGTTCGTGCCAAATTTCATGTTTCTACGACATCGGGAAGTGAGAGCATTGGTGGCAATGATGGAAATCAAACGATCTACGTGGGGGGGGGTAACTGTCGATGCTCGCACGCGCGCCATTTAACATAGGATAGTTTTACTATGCATATAATCTTCCCAGGAGTGTACTCAACAACTTCCCAAAGTTTCATGGCGATCGGATGAATGGTGTAGTAGCGCATAAAGGACAAATAGACAGACAGACACACACGCATACATTCAATTTTATATATATAGACTAGCTTACCCATCGCGCGTTGCTGCGAAGACAGATAGACATACATACATTTGTTTTTATATATCTAGATAACAACCAATCGCAGCGCAGCTTTAAAGTTACCTCAGCGGTATAATATATAACAACCAATCACAGTGCAGCTTTCATGTTACCTCAGTGGTATAATATATAACAACCAATCACAGCACAGCTTTCATGTTGCTTCAGCAGTATAATATATAGCAATCAATCACAGCACAGCTTTCATGCTACCTTAGCAGTATAAGAAATAGCAACCAATCACAGCGCAGCTTTCATTTTACCTCAGCATTCTCAATATCCAGCAATTGTCAAGCGAAACATTCGGCGGATGTATCATTTTGTAGTTGAACACGCTTGCTCATAATGCCTTTTGCTTTCGTGCTTGAGATGGAAATCAAACGATCTTTGTCTGGGGGGCATAACTGTCGACGATGCTCGCACACGCGCCACCTATGGTAGCATAGTTGTACTATGCCAGTAATCTTCCCAGCAGTGTACTCAACAACTTCCCAAAGTTTCATGGCGATTGGATGAATGGTGTAGCAATGCATAAAAGGACAGACAGACATACATTCATTTATATATATATATATATATATATATAGATGACATCAGGAAGTGAGAGAATTAGATTCCGTACGTAAAATTTGGACGCTAATTCTTTTGCACTTAGAATTGAATAATTGAGTTGGGACCAATTAACTTTTCCTATTTCTGACATAATCAATGCTCGTGCCAAATTTCAAGTTTCTATGACATTGGAAAGTGAGAGAATTAGATTTCGTACATAAAATTTGGACGCTAATTCTTTGGCGCTTAGAATTGAATAATCGAGTTGGGACCTATTAGCTTTTCCTATTTATGACATAATCAATGCTCGTGCCAAATTTCAAGTTTCTATGACATTGGAAAGTGAGAGAATTAGATTCCGTACGTAAAATTTGGATGCCAATTATTTTGCACTTAGAATAGAATAATCGAGTTGGGACCCATTAGCTTTTCCTATTTATGACATAATCAATGCTCGTGCCAAATTTCATGTTTCTACGACATCGGAAAGTGAAAGAATTAGATTTCGTACGTAAAATTTGGACGCTAATTCTTTGGCGCTTAGAATTGAATAATCGAGTTGGGACCTATTAGCTTTTCCTATTTATGACATAATCAATGCTTGTGTCAAAATTCAAGTTTCTATGACATTGGAAAGTGAGAGAATTAGATTCTGTACGTAAAATTTGGACGCTAATTCTTTTGCGCTTAGAATTGAATAATCGAGTTGGGACCCATTAACTTTTCCTATTTATGACATAATCAATGCTCGTGCCAAATTTCAAGTTTCTATGACATTGGAAAGTGAGAGAATTAGATTCCTTACGTAAAATTTGGACGCCAAATATTTTGCATTTAGAATTGAATAATCGAGTTGGGACCCATTAGCTTTTCCTATTTATGACATAATTAATGCTCGTGCCAAATTTCATGTTTCTACGACATCGGAAAGTGAGAGAATTAGATTCCATATGTAAAATTTGGACGCTATTTCTTTGGTGCTTAGAATTGAATAATCGTGTTGGGACCTATTAGCTTTTCCTATTTATGACATAATCAATGTTCGTGCCAAATTTCATGTTTCTACGACATCGGGAAGTGAGAGCATTGGTGGCAATGATGGAAATCAAACGATCTACGTGGGGGGGGGGGTAACTGTCGACGCTCGCACGCGCGCCATTTAACATAGGACAGTTTTACTATGCATATAATCTTCCCAGGAGTGTACTCAACAACTTCCCAAAGTTTCATGGCGATCGGATGAATGGTGTAGTAGCGCATAAAGGACAAATAGACAGACAGACACACACGCATACATTCAATTTTATATATATAGACTAGCTTACCCATCGCGCGTTGCTGCGAAGACAGATAGACATACATACATTTGTTTTTATATATCTAGATAACAACCAATCGCAGCGCAGCTTTAAAGTTACCTCAGCGGTATAATATATAACAACCAATCACAGTGCAGCTTTCATGTTACCTCAGTGGTATAATATATAACAACCAATCACAGCACAGCTTTCATGTTGCCTCAGCAGTATAATATATAGCAATCAATCACAGCACATAGCTTTTCCTATTTATGATATTATCAATGCTCGTGCCAAATTTCAAGTTTCTATGACATTGGGAAGTGATGGAATTAGATTCCGTACATAAAATTTGGACGCTAATATTTTTGCGCTTAGAATTGAATAATCGAATTGGGACCTATTAACCTTTCCTATTTATGACATAATCAATGCTCGTGCCAAATTACATTGGGAAGTGAGAGAATTAGATTCCGTACGTAAAATTTGGACGCTAATTCTTTTGCGCTTAGAATTTAAAAAATCGGGTTGGGACCTATTAACTTTTCCTATTTCTGACATAATCAATGCTCGTGCCAAATTTCAAGTTTCTATGACATTGGGAAGTGAGAAAATTAGATTCCGTATGTAAAATTTGGACGCTAATTCTTTTGCGCTTAGAATTAAATAATCAGATTGGGACCCATTAACTTTTCCTACTTATAACACAATCAATGCTCGTGCCAAATTTCAAGTTTCTATGACATCAAGAAGTGAAAGAATTAGATTCCGTACGTAAAATTTGGACGCTAATTCTTTTGCACTTAGAATTTAATAATCGGGTTAGGATCCATTAGCTTTTCCTATTTAAGACATAATCAATGCTCGTGCCAAATTTCAAGTTTCTGTGACATCAAGAAGTGAGAAAATTAGATTCCGTACGTAAAATTTGGACGCAAATTCTTTTGCACTTACAAATAAATAATCGGGTTGGGGCCCATTAGCTTTTCCTATTTATGACATAATCAATGCTCGTGCCAAATTTCAAGTTTCTATAACATTGGGAAGTGAGAAAATTAGATTCCGTACGTAAAATTTGGACGCTAATTCTTTTGCACTTAGAATTAAGTAATCGGGTTGGGACCCATTAGCTTTTCCTATTTATGACATAATCAGTGCTTGTGCCAAATTTCAAGTTTCTATGACATCAAGAAGTGAGAAAATTAGATTCCGTACGTAAAATTTGGACGCTAATTCTTTTGCGCTAGAATTAAATAATCGGGTTGGAACCCATTAGCTTTTCCTATTCATGACATAATCAATGCTCGTGCCAAATTTCAAGTTTCTATGACATCAAGAAGTGAGAAAATTAGATTTCGTATGTAAAATTTGGACGCAAATTCTTTTGCACTTAGAAATAAACAATTGGGTTGGGACCCATTAGCTTTTCCTATTCATGACATAATCAATGCTCGTGCCAAATTTCAAGTTTCTATGACATTTGGAAGTGAGAAAATTAGATTCCTTACGTAAAATTTGGACGCTAATTCTTTGGCGCTTAGAATTGAATAATCGAGTTGGGACCCATTAGCTTTTCCTATTTATGACATAATCAATGCTCGGGCCAAATTTCAAGTATCTATGACATCGGGAAGTGAGAGAATTAGATTCCGTACGTAAAATTTGGACGCTAATTATTTTGCACTTAGAATTGAATAGTCAAGTTGGGACTCATTAGCTCTTCCTATTTATGACATAATCAATGCTCATGCCAAATTTCAAATTTCTATGACATGGGGAAGTGAGAAAATTAGTGGCAATGATGGAAATCGAACGATCTATGTGGGGGGGGGGGGCGTAACTGTCGACGACGCTCGCAAGCACGTCATTTATCATAGGATAGTTGTACTATGCCTATAATCTTCCCAGGAGTGTACTCAACAACTTCCCAAAGTTTCTTGCCGATCGGATGAATGGTGTAGTAGCGCATAAAGGACAAACAGACAGACAAGACAGACACGCAGACAGACAGACACACGCATACATTCAATTTTATATATATAGATGATATTATATTACTAATCCAGGATAACCACTAATTATATAAATATATTTGATAAAACCATGGTATCATATCACAATGAGTACCGCCTCAGAATATCCTTCATAATTTACCTTTTGCTCTTATCGTTCTTATTTCATTTAAGCCATTAGAGACAAGTGTATTTACTCTGAAAATCCAGTACATTCCCTTTTTTCTCAAACGTTGTATTGATTTTTCATAAATAAATTCAAGGAGTGTAACTCTATGGCTGGGTTCACACAGGGCAGAATTACCGTGGATATATTGCGGTTTTTCCGTAGCGGATTTGTCGCAACCGAGCCGCATCAGCGGCAAATCCGCAACTAATGCCAAAAGTTAAATGCGGTTTTTACCGCGTATTTCTCAGCGGTTCTACTGCCGGTAATTCCGCAGGAGCAGTGCTGAGTTAAAAAACACAGCGGAATTTTCATGACAGACGCAGTTTTAGGTGCGTATTTGCGTGCGTATTTTAGGTGCAGATTCTAGGCTTGGCAAAAAAAAAACTGTTTCCTGTGATGTCATCATTCCCGCCCATTTCTGCACAGGGTAGAAAGAGCATTGTATTCCTGGCCATTTTGTCTGTTGCAGCTACATCATGGAGCCAGCACGCAGACTGCGGCTCCACCGTGCTTACCGCCGAAAACTTCTCCTGCTGGTGGTCTTCATGCAGACAGAAAAAGCAAAAAAGGTGAGCAATGTCAATGTCTGGAAATTGCGTGCTTAATTGCCTTGTTGTTGAAAGTGTTTGTTGATGCATTGTGCACTACAGTGTGATTGCGGCCATGTGTTTTATTAATTCTTGCCAATTTTCTACTGCAGACTGATCGTGCTTCCCGGCGTCACAGACGCTACTGGGTCCATCCTCTGCTCACGGAAAGGGGGACCAAGGGCCATTTCGCAAGTCTTTTGCAGGATTTTAAAAAGTAAGCCAAGTATAGCACGTGAATAGGTTTGAGGTTGCACAAAGAATTGTTATTTAGTTTTGCCTGCTCTCTCTTTCTCTCTCTCTGCAGCCATCCGGAGAAGTTCGTTTCTTTCTGTCGGCTGCCCATGGAGGCCTTTGAGCGCCTTCTGGAGCTGGTGCGCCAGGACCTTATGTACCAAGATACGCAGATGAGGAAGGCGATCACTGCAGAAGAAAGGCTGCTCATCACCCTTCGGTAAGTAACCTTTGTTATCCTTTCACTGTTGTTAATTCTGTCATGTAATTTGCAAATGCACAGCATTGACGTCTGCTGTAGTACTTGTATTTTTTTTTTCATATTTAATTTTTTTCAATTATTTTCTGCGGTCATATTGTTCGCGCAATGTCATTTTTATTTTTTTGTCAACGTAGTTGAGCAAGGGCTCATTTTTAGCGGGATGTCCTGTAGTTTCCGATAGTATCATTTTGGAATACATACGACTTTTTGATCGCTTTTTATTGCGTTTTTTCTGGGAGACAGGGTAACTAAAAAAGTGTATTTCTGGCGTTCTTTTTTTTTTTCGGACGACGTTCACCGTGCAGGAAAAATAATGCGCTACTTTGATAGATCGGGCTTTTACGGACGCAGCGATACAAAATACATATTTTTATTTTATGATTTAGATTTTTTAATAATAGATATGGCAAAAGGGGGGTGATTTAAACTTTTATAACTTTTTTTTTTACAATTAAAAAAACTGTATTGATTTTTTTTTTTACTTTACTTTTAAGTCCCTCTGGGGGACTACAACAAGCGATGCTTTGATCGCTCCTGCTGTATGACGTAATGCTACAGCATTACGTCATACTGCTTTTTGACAGGCAGTCTATCAAGCCACCCTGTGTGGATGTCTTGATAGGCAGTCTGATAAGGCAGCCCTTGGACCTTTCATTAGGCTCCCGGCTGCCATGACACCTGCACGGCTCCCCCGATCTCACCGCGGGGGGGGGGGGGCGTGCGGGACCCCTGAACAGCGTTCGGGGGATTTAAATGCCGCTGTCAGAATGGGTAAGCGCGGCTATTGACCGCGAGTGTCAGTTGTAATAAACAGCTGACACCCACGCTGTATGGAGGGAGATAGCGGCGCTACCTCCCGCGATACACGTCCTGCAACAGCACGACGTAGTTTTACTATAGCCCCGTCACAAAGGGGTTAATCCAGTGGAAGACTCCATCGTGAAATTCGCGGCCCACTTTGCAGAACATGTAAAGTCATTCGTTATCATTATGTGCGTGGGTGTGAGTTTTCTCGCCCCATCCATGCATAAATACCCCATGCTTAACCGTTTCCAACCCTATGCCGTGTCTGTCCCGACATCATCCTTAGCTTCCACTGCTCCGATGTCGATACAGACCACGCACTTCCGTACAGGAGTGCATCAGCACCCAATCATCAAACACTCTGGGTGCAGGTGTACTCCTGCACGGATCCTCCTCCAGTACCCCCAAGGAGAAGGCAGAAAAGGTTTTTTACCCTTCCTGCCCACGCCTATACACATAACGAAGTGTTCACGAGCAAAAGTTATAGCTTATATCTTGCTGCTTGCAATGAGGAGGCTGCCGGAGTTACCTCTTGCCACCGTGGCCTCTTGAACGGCTTCCCTGCTATCAGGTAGCTTTGGGAGAGGCAGTTTTAACTGTTCGTTGTCTTTAGCATTTTCTCTTCTGCTACCTAGCACGGCCATCATCTTCACGCTGGTTGTCTTCAGAAACCAATTGGCAGAAGAGAGATTGTGGAACTTACCGAACAAGTAAACTGCCGCTACCATCGTTGCGCACCTGCACCCTCCGGACCCTTGTTCAGTTCATGAGGGTGGCGGTAACATGTTTGCCTTTTCTCATTCTCTCTCTCCATCTACTATTATGTTGCGGATGGGGAGAATGGACGAGGAAAAATGTATAGCTTGTAAAGCGAAAATCCAACCTCCCCCATGGCTACCTCTTGCTGCAATGCCTATCTTATTTCTGTGCCCCAAATTCTACCACGTTCTCCTATAAATTGTGTGTAGAGTGCAACAAGTGAATACTGTGTATATTTAAGTGTTGTGAAAATGTAGGTCTTGTGAGTGTACTAACATTTCTTTTTCTTCTCTGCTTCTTTTTAGCTTTCTGGCCACAGGAGAGAGCTATGCATCCCTGCATCTCCAATTTCGTGTTGGTAAATCTACCATCACCGAAATTGTGAGGTGCACATGCAGCGCCATCTGGCAGAAGTTGCAGCCCATCGTGATGCCTTCACCAACCGAGGACACTTGGCAACGTGTCGCAGCAGGCTTTAAAGCTGTTGCCAAATTTCCTAACTGCAAAGGCGTGATTGATGGCAAACATGTCCGTGTGCTTCAGCCAGCCCACTCAGGCTCCAAGTTTTATAACTACAAAAAATATTTTTCGGTAGTCCTGATGGCGGTGGCTGATGCACATTGCAAATTTGTTTGCATCAACGTCGGCGCCTATGGCAGCACTGGAGATTCTCGGGTGCTGCGAACTTCACCGATTGGGATGCAAATTCTTCGAGATGGCGTAACGCTCCCAGCCCCACAACCTTTTCCGGGAATCACACATCCAGTCACCTTTGTGATGGTATCGGATGAGGCTTTCCCTCTTATGCCAAACCTGCTGCGCCCGTACCCGCGAAGAGGACTGAATGCCCGAAAAAGGATTTTTAATTATAGGATGAGCCAGGCACGACGAGTGGTTGAGTGTGCCTTCGGGATTATGGTAAGTCAGTGGAGAGTTCTAGGGACTACTCTGATGGTAGACCCTAACACAGTTGATGACCTTGTCAAGGCATGTTGTGTTCTTCACAACTATCTCCGGGAATATCGCCCCGAGGTAGATGTCGAAGAACTCGATCCTGCCTTTGACACAGTCATCAACTGGGGTGCAGGTCGCCCGGCTGCTACCGCATTGCAGGTACGCGAACTCTTCACTGACTATTTCCTTAGTCACGAAGGCACCATGCCATGGCAGTTCTCCTGTGTCGGTGGTGTGCAGCCCTAACTGCAGTGTGATCCTCCTGGCGACCAGCCCCAGAAGGACGCAGAAAACCAAAACGTCTTTATTTATGCCACATCGCCTCATCAAAGACACTCCACCACAAGTGCCAGAGTGGTCACAGCAGTTTTTAATTTTGTTTAAATAACATTTATAAATAAATTTAAAAAAAAATGTCTTCCTTTTTTCGCCGAATACAATATGTAAATGTTACATTAAAGTGGTGAAAATCGAAAGCCAATGTGTAGTAGTAATACATGGATTCAGAACACTGCTTGGGTATAGGTGTTTAAACGTATGCTTTGTAAGCGCATAACTAGTTAACCTTTTTAACTCCATGAATTGGGAATGAAAAATATTTTCAAGCAGTGGTTCCGCATATGGATGCAGGACGCTGCACCACAACCTTGGGTGGCATCAGGCACGCACCAGGAGGGCATGAATTCTCCGTCTCTCAGTCAGTTTTTTCCATCATTTTTTAAGTAAACTGTAGACATAATGTTTCTGCCTATCGGGTAGTGGAATGCTGTGTTTGTTCTGAAATATTTAGTTCCAAAATGGAAACCTACAATTCCATAATTTGTGCAAAGAGGAAGCCACTAGCGCCAGTAGCAGTAGACATATGGCACGTGATGACAGTTGTTACTTGTGAAGCGCTGCGTTCTTGTATGTGGCACGGCAATCCACTACCGAATTAGCTTTTGCCTTACTTGACAGAGAGACCGCAAGCGAAAATACTGATGGGAACAGGCCGACATAATGCCCCTATTCACAAGAGTATTTTTTTTTTCATTTTTCATGTTACAAGACCTCAAAGGTAATTTAAACTTGATTGAGCGAACATGAAGATACACATAAAAATAAAATAAAAAAAGGCACATTGACCACGGGAATTTAGTTGACAAATTTTTTACTTGTGAAGCCCTGCATTCTTGTATGTGGCACGGCAATCCACTACCGAATTAGCTTTCGCCTTACTTGACGGAGAGACCGCAAGCGAAAATACTGTTGGGAACAGGCCAACATAATGCTTCTGTTCACATGAGTATTTATTTTTTCATTTTTCATGTTACAAGACCTCAAAGGTAATTTAAACTTGAGCGAACATGAAGATACACATAAAAATAAAAAATTAAAATAAAAAAAGGGACATTGACCACGAGAATTGAGTTACCCCAACCTAGGAGGACAGCCAGCCAGGTAATAAAAAAAGCGACAAGTAAAAACACATTCCTTCGCGTTCAGTGGCACAACAATTGAAGCATTTCACAGTCATGCCACTGCCGGGAAGGAATGTGTCAGCCTTCTCTTTATAGCAGCAGAGCAGATAGTAGCCGGCAGTGATCGATTTAACAAATTTGTCCCCAATCTTTCCCATGGCCATCCGGTAGAATTTCTTGGACACCCGGCAACTCCATGCAGTGTCCCACAAGGCTACAGCAGAATGGAACATGCAGTTTCCACTGGTTGCGTCTACGACATTGCAGTGATCCCCCTGCAACAGTCGTGATCACTGCAATGTCATATAACTTATAAACGACCCTTCTCCAGTACCTGATTGAGAACTGGATGGTGGAAAGTACAAGACAGAGGTAGTGTGTTGCGATGTTTGATGCAAAGGGCTGCTCATCATTGACAGAAACGACGGTTGGGAAGGGGACCCGCCCGTCACCGTGTCGGTGTTGCCACTGTCTTGAGAGACATACTGGATAGGGTATCCCGGCGTCCTAGAAACCCTGCCCGGTTGGTCAGGGAAAGATTGGGGTGGAGGCATCATGCGTGTAGATGGCGGTGCAGCAAATGCTGCATTTTTCATAGCCCTAATTATGTCGCAGCTATAGGCAATGGGCCTTGGAGCCGCAAAAACCTCAAGAACTGCGTAAATTACGGGCGCTATAGCCCACTGACGCTCCGAGGTTAGTTCACGAATGTGTGCCGCCACGGCGGCACCCATTGTGTCCCACTGATCCTCGGTGTCAGCGCGGCGCAACATCTCCAGCGCTTCTTGGGCGGCATCTGGCTTATTATTTTTCCGCCGCGGTCGAGCTGCAACGCTGCGGCTCGACCGCTCGGAACTGACCTCCCTGCTACTGCCTGCTCTGCTGCCAGTACTGCTGCTACGCGAGACATTTTGGTCCACCACTTCTGGTGTAACAGAAATGGGGTCCAAATCTGGCGTGCTCAACTGGCTGTCGTCCAAGGTTGGGGTACCTTCTCGTGGCTCAGCATCCTGAGACTCCTGTTCCGGCCATTCCACATCGCCTGAACTGTGGACTTCGTGGCTGGCGCCGCCGTGACGTTCCCGCTGGATCTGTGGAAGAAACAAGAGTATAGTTTAGAGACGTACAACCAAAACTTCTAAGTCTGTCACGCAAAGAAGTAAGCCGAATGAAAAATTAAACTTACGCACGCAATTCTCTACTGGTCCTGAGGAAGAGCAATACGTCATGGTGTGGACACTTTTTCTTGGATGGGGAAGGGCCACTTTTTTCGCAGTCCTTTTCGTGCTTTTTGAAACAGTCCCATACAGACCGCCAGCGATTCTTCACGTCTTTAACTGCAAAATAAAAGTTGCGTTTAAAAAGAAGCCTGCAAAACAATGGAATCCACCTACCGCTGCAATAAAGAGTGTGGTTAAATACAGGACAGCGTAAGTACATCAAACAAATGACACCGAAAACGTGACAACTAGCAATGTCAACTTACGTATCTCACTTTGAAGGGCAGCACTTGCAGAGTCCCAATGGGGATACATTCCAGAACAGACCGCAAGCCAGGCGTCTGCCTTTACGTCCCGCTCGCTTTAGCCCGGCTCGGTTGGGTCCCAAATCTGAGGGTTGCTTTCAACCTACAAGGAAGAGAGAAAACAACAAGTTAGATTGCATTCCGAGTGGGATGGAAATGGTAGTGGCAGCTGGCAATTTACTCACCAAGAGTATCATCCTGGCGACGTTGATCCCCATCCTTTGGTACCACGCCATAGCACGGAAAGAGTGAGGACTGTCCGATTGTAATTGACTTGTCGGCTGGAGATAGTGTATGGCCTGCTGTGAAAAATCAGAAAATAACTCAATTTCAGCGGATACACAACATGCTAATGGGGCACTAGCGCACAATAGGAAGTCACCAAAAAGAATGACAACGCTCACATGCAAAGGAGTGCCATGCCAAAGGGTGAACAATTTAAAAAAAGACAAATGGCAAAAAATGTTGGCAGCGTCATCAATGCTACACATGGGGAGCGATGCAAAACCGGAAATTGTGTGACAAAACGCGGGCCTCGCCCGTGCAAAGGAAGGCCATGCAAGGGAGGAAATGCGCTACTTAATGGCGGCCGTGTCCCTGCAAAGGAAGGCCATGCAACAGGGGAGCAATGCAAGGGAGGAAATGAGTGACTACACAGGGTATCGATGCAAAAAAAGGAGCCCGCAAAAATAACAAAGAGCCCGATGCTGAAAGTAGAGCCCACAAAACTGTGTGGTGGAGCAGAGCGGGGGTCTCGCGCAACGAAGATGGGGATGCTGTACATTACCTTTTCGGGCGTGGTAGAAGATTGTGTCGGTGCTGCCGCTGCTACTGGTGGTGGTTCCGCTGCCGGTGGTAGTAGTGGTGGTGCAGCTGGTGGTCCCGCTGGGGGTTGTCGTGCCGCTGCCGGTGGTGGCGGGCAAGCTGCTGGTGCTGCTGGGGATTGTGGTGGTGCCCCTGCTGTCGGTGGTGGTAGGCAAGCTGCTGGTGCTTTGTGGTTGTGGTGGCGCCGCTGCTGACGGTGGTGCCGATGGCGGTGGTGGTAGCGGGGGTGGGCCTGCTGCTGGTCCCACTGTGGGTTATGGTGGTGCCGCTGCTGGCGGTGGTGGTAGCGGTGGTGGGCCAGCTGCTGGTCCCGCTGTGGGTTGTGGTGGTACCGCTGCTGGCAATGGTGGTAGCGGTGGTGGGCCAGCTGCTGGTCCTGCTGTGGGTTGTGGTGGTGCCACTGCTGGCGGTGGTCGTAGCCGTGATGGGCCAGCTGGTGGTCCCGCCGGTGGGTTGTGGTGCCGCTGCCGGTGGTGGTAGCGGTGGTGGGTAAGCTACTGGTCCCTCTGGGGGGTGTGGTGCCGCTAGGGGTTGTGGTGGTGCCGCTGCTGGCGGTGGTGGTAGCGTTGGTGGGCCAGCTGGTGGTCCTGCTGGTAGGTTGTGGTGCAGCTGCCGGTGGTGGTGGGCAAGCTGCTGGTGCTGCTGGTGGTTGTGGTGGTGCCCCTGCTGTCGGTGGTGGTAGGCAAGCTCCTGGTGCTGCTTGTGGTTGTGGTGGCGCTGCTGCTGACAGTGGTGCCGCTGGTGGTAGCGGGGGTGGGCAAGCTGCTGGTCCCGCTGTGGGTTGTGGTGGTGCCGCTGCTGGCGGTGGTGGTAGCGGTGGTGGGCCTGCTGCTAGTCCCGCTGTAGGTTGTGGTGGTGCCGCTGCTGGCGGTGGTGGTAGCGGTGGTGGGCCAGCCGCTGGTCCCGCTGTGGGTTGTGGTGGTGCCGCTGCTGGCGGTGGTGGTAGCGGTGGTGGGCCAGCCGCTGGTCCCGCTGTGGGTTGTGGTGGTGCCACTGCTGGCGGTGGTCGTAGCCGTGATGGGCCAGCTGGTGGTCCCGCCGGTGGGTTGTGGTGCCGCTGCCGGTGGTGGTAGCGGTGGTGGGTAAGCTACCGGTCCCTCTGGGGGGTGTGGTGCCGCTAGGGGTTGTGGTGGTGCCGCTGCTGGCGGTGGTGGTAGCATTGGTGGGCCAGCTGGTGGTCCTGCTGGTAGGTTGTGGTGCAGCTGCCGGTGGTGGTGGGCAAGCTGCTGGTGCTGCTGGTGGTTGTGGTGGTGCCCCTGCTGTCGGTGGTGGTAGGCAAGCTCCTGGTGCTGCTTGTGGTTGTGGTGGCGCTGCTGCTGACAGTGGTGCCGCTGGCGGTGGTGGTAGCGGGGATGGGCAAGCTGCTGGTCCCGCTGTGGGTTGTGGTGGTGCCGCTGCTGGCGGTGGTGGTAGCGGTGGTGGGCCTGCTGCTAGTCCCGCTGTAGGTTGTGGTGGTGCCGCTGCTGGTGGTGGTGGTAGCGGTGGTGGGCCAGCCGCTGGTCCCGCTGTGGGTTGTGGTGGTGCCGCTGCTGGCGGTGGTGGTAGCGGTGGTGGGCCAGCCGCTGGTCCCGCTGTGGGTTGTGGTGGTGCCGCTGCCAGTAGCGGTGGTGGGCCAGCTGGTGGTCCCGCCGGTGGGTTGTGGTGCCGCTGCTGGCAGTGGTGGTAGCGGTGGTGGGCAAGCTGCTGGTCCCACTGTGGGTTGTGGTGGTGCCGCTGCTGGCGGTGGTGGCAGCGGTGGTGGGCCAGCCGCTGGTCCCGCTGTGGGTTGTGGTGGTGCCGCTGCAGGTGGTGGTAGCGGTGGTGGGCCAGCTGGTGGTCCCGCCGGTAGGTTGTGGTGCTGCTGCCGGTGGTGGTAGCGGTGGTGGGCAAGCTACCGGTCCCTCTGGGGGGTGTGGTGCCACTGCTGGCGGTGGTGGTAGCGTTGGTGGGCCAGCTGGTGGTCCTGCCGGTGGGCTGTGGTGCCGCTGCCGGTGGTGGTAGGCAAGCTGCTGGTGCTGCTTGTGGTGGTGCCGCTGCTGGCGGTGGTGGTAGCAGGGGTGGGCCTGCTGCTGGTCCCGCTGTGGGTTGCGGTGGTGCCGCTGTTGGCGGTGGTGGTAGCAGGGGTGGGCCTGCTGCTGGTCCCGCTGTGGGTTGTGGTGGTGCCGCTGCTGGCGGTGGTGGTAGCGGTGGTGGGCCAGCCGCTGGTCCCGCTGTGGGTTGTGGTGGTGCCGCTGCAGGTGGTGGTAGCGGTGGTGGGCCAGCTCGTGGTCCCGCCGGTAGGTTGTGGTGCTGCTGCCGGTGGTGGTAGTGGTGGTGGGCAAGCTAACGGTCCCTCTGGGGGGTGTGGTGCCGCTAGGGGTTGTGGTGGTGCCGCTGCTGGCGGTGGTGGTAGCGTTGGTGGGCCAGCTGGTGGTCCCGCCGGTGGGCTGTGGTGCCACTGCCGGTGGTGGTAGGCAAGCTGCTGGTGCTGCTTGTGGTGGTGCCGCTGCTGGCGGTGGTGGTAGCAGGGGTGGGCCTGCTGCTGGTCCCGCTGTGGGTTGTGGTGGTGCCGCTGTTGGCGGTGGTGGTAGCAGGGGTGGGCAAGCTGCTGGTCCCGCTGTGGGTTGTGGTGGTGCCGCTGCTGGCGGTGGTGGTAGCGTTGGTGGGCCAGCTGCTGGTCCTGCTGTGGGTTGTGGTGGTGCCGCTGCTGGCGGTGGTGGTAGCGGTGGTGGGCCAGCTACTGGTCCCGCTGTGGGTTGTGGTGGTGCCGCTGCTGGCGGTGGTGGTAGCGGTGGTGGGCCAGCCGCTGGTCCCGCTGTGGGTTGTGGTGGTGCCGCTGCCGATGGTGGTAGCGTTGGTGGGCCAGCTGGTGGTCCCGCCGGTGGGTTGTGGTGCCGCTGCCGGTAGTGGTAGCGGTGGTGGGCAAGCTACCGGTCCTTCTGGGGGGTGTGGTGCCGCTAGGGGTTTTTGTGGTGGTGCCGCTGCTGGCGGTGGTGGTAGCATTGGTGGGCCAGCTGGTGGTCCCGCCGGTGGGTTGTGGTGCCGCTGCCTGTGGTGGGCCAGCTGGTCGTCCCACCAGTGGGTTGTGGTGCCGCTGCCGGTGGTGGTAGCGGTGGTGGGCCAGCTGGTGGTCCCACCGGTGGGTTGTGGTGCCGCTGCTGGTGGTGGTAGCGGTGGTGGGCAAGCTACCGGTCCCTCTGGGGGGGTGTGGTGCCGCTAGGGGTTGTGGTGGTGCTGCTGCTGGCGGTGGTGGTAGCGTTGGTGGGCCAGCCGGTGGTCCCGCCGGTGGGTTGTGGTGCCGCTGCCGGTGGTGGTAGCGGTGGTGGGCAAGCGACCGGTCCCTCTGGGGGGTGTGGTGCCGCTGCTGGCGGTGGTGGTAGCGGTGGTGGGCAAGCTGCTGGTGCTGCTTGGGGTTGGGGTGTCGCCGCTGCTGGCGGTGGTTGTGCTGGTGGGCCAGCTAGGGTCTGTGGTGTCGCCGCTGCTGGCGTTGGTTTTCCCGCCACTGGCGGTGGTTGTGCTGGTGGGCCGGCTGGGGCCTGTGGTGCCGCTGCTGGCGGTGGTTTTCCCGCCGCTGGCGGTGGTTGTGCTGGTGGGCCGGCTGGGGCCTGTGGTACCGCCGCTGCTGGTGGTGGTTTTCCTGCCCCTTGCGGTGGTTGTGCTGGTGGGCTGGCTGGGGCCTGTGGTGCCACCGCTGCTGGCTGTGGTTTTCCCACCACTGGCGGTGGTTGGGCTGGCTGGGGCCTGTGGTGCCGCTAGGGGCTGTGGTGCCGCCGCTGCTAGCAGTGGTGTTCCCGCCACTGGCGGTGGTTGTGCTGGTGGGCTGGCTGGGGCCTGTGGTGCCGCTAGGGGCTGTGGTGCCGCCGCTGCTAGCAGTGGTGTTCCCGGCACTGGCGGTGGTTGTGCTGGTGGGCTGGCTGGGGCCTGTGGTGCCGCCGCTGCTGGCTGGGGAGGTTCCCGCCTCTCCCGCGCTATTTCCCGCGGTGGTCGGTGGTGTCCCTACCGATGGTGGTGGTGCCCGTGCTGATGGTGATGCTGGTGCCGCTGGGTATGGTGCTGGTGCCGCTGGGTGTGGTGCTGCCGGAGGAGCTCCTTCTCCCTGCTTCCTCTCTGCACAATGTCCCGGGCTGAAATGGCGCCAAGCTCGTAAAATGGCCGCTGTACTACTTCCTGTGAACAAACTATATTGCCCTCTCTTTTCTCACGCGGACAATCTGTTTCGGAACCGCTAAAAAAACTGCAACAAAACAAGCAACCACGGATTTTATATCGGTTTTAGCTGCGTTCATGGGGGCCTATAGGAAAAAAAGCGCTGCAGAAAGGTCGAAAGAATGGACATGCTGCATCTTTCAAAACTGCAACGCAGTTGCATATCCTCACTGCGGCTCTGCGGAAAATTTTACGCCCTGTGAGAACGGCATTCTGGCCAAACACATTTGCACTGCATTGCACTGCAAACGCAACGGAATGGCCGCAATGCGGATATGCAACGGCAATCAGTGGCAAATAAGCAGTAAATCCGCCCTGTGTGAACCCAGCCTAAGTCCTTCACTTATTCTGTTATGATGCAGGGCAAAATGGTGGGATACGCTATGCTTAGTGTATCCCTTATTGATGTTACTCCTGTGTTTATTGACCCTTTCTCTGAGAGTGTTGATCGTCCTACCCACATATCTCATGCCACAAGGGCACTCCAGCATAAAGATAACCAACTTTATGCTACAAGTCATATATTGTCCTATCTTCATTATTTCTCCGTTGGATAATTCCACTTCCTTTCTACCACTTCCAATATTATGACAGCATTTACACTTTTTTTCTTTACATTTATACACTCCACCTTCTCCATTTGTTGTTTTTTGTATAATTTTCTCTCTTTCTATTTCCCTCTTTTCTGGGACAGGAAGGAGCTAGCAAATTTTTGGGGGTCTTATTCCTCCTGAAAACACATTGGGGGTTACCTGATATTATTTGCGTCAAGAAAGGGTCTTCCTTCAAGATGGACCAATTTTTCTTAAGAATCTTATTAATTTTACCATGTTGAGAGCTATATTTGGTGATAAAAGCTGTTTTATAGACCTGAAAAGTCTTATTTCCTTCTTTCATACCTTCACATCCATCCTCCCCCTTCTTTGCTCCAACCTTCTTATATGCCGTTTCTATTACATTTTTGGGATAGCTCTTCTGATGGAACCTCTTCTTTATTACTATTGCTTGTTTTTCAAAATCCTTATTCTTCGTGCAATTCCTCCTAATTCTCTGCAGTTGTCCAAATGGGATATTAGTTCTCCACTTCTTGTGGTGACAACTGCGATAGTCTAGGTAGCTGTTTGTATTGACAGGCTTCAAATGGGTAGGTGTTATGATTTTATCTCCCTCCGACTCCAACTCTAAATCTAAATAGATCACTTTTTTTGAATCAATAGTGTGGGTAAATTTAAACCTAAATTCATTGTTCATAAGTTCCGATATAAATGAGATCAATTCATCTTTTTTACCGTCCCATATCTATATATATAAAATTGAATGTATGCATGTCTGTCTGCGTGTCTGTTTGTCCTTTAAGCGCTACTACACCATTCATCCGATCGCCATGAAACTTTGGGAAGTTGTTGAGTACACTCCTGGGAAGATTATAGGCATAGTACATTTATGCTATGATAAATGGCGCGCATGCGTGCGTGCGTCGTCGACAGTTACGCCCCCCCACGTAGATCGTTCGATTTCCATCATTGCCACTAATTCTCTCACTTCCCGATGTCGTAGAAACATGAAATTTGGCCCGAGCATTGATTATGTCATAAATAGGAAAAGTTAATGGGCCCCAATTCGATTATTCAATTCTAAGCGCCAAAGAATTAGCGTCTAAATTTTACGTACGGAATCTAATTTTCTCACTTCCCAATGTCATAGAAACTTGAAATTTGGCATGAGCATTGATTATGTCATAAATAGGAAACGCTAATGGGTCCCAACTCGATTATTCAATTCTATGCGCCAAAGAATTAGCGTCCAAATTTTACGTACGGAATGTAATTTTCTCACATAGAAACATGAAATTTGGCACGGGCATTGAATATGTCATAAATAGGAAAAGCTAATGGGTCCCAACTCGATTATTCAATTCTATGCGCAAAAGAATTAGCGTCCAAATTTTACGTACGGAATGTAATTTTCTCACATAGAAACTTGAAATTTGGCACGGGCAATGAATATGTCATAAATAGGAAAAGTTAATTTGTCCCAAGTCGATTATTCAATTCTAAGTGCAAAAGAATTAGCGTCCAAATTTTACGTACGGAATCTAATTCTCTCACTTCCTGATATATATAAATGAATGTATGTCTGTCTGTCTGTCCTTTATGCATTACTACACCATTCATCCAATTGCCATGAGACTTTGGGAAGTTGCTGAGTACACTCCTGGGAAGATTATAGGCATAGTACAACTATCCTACGATAGGTGGCGCGCGTACGAGCATCGTCGACAGTTATGCCCCCCAGACAAAGATCGTTTGATTTCCATCTCAAGCACGAAAGCAAAAGGCATTACGAGCAACGGGATGAGTGTTCAACCACAAAATGATGCATCCGCCGAACGTTTCGCATGACAATTGCTGGATATTGAGAATGCTGAGGTAAAATGAAAGCTGTGCTGTGATTGGTTGCTATTTCTTATACTGCTAAGGTAACATGAAAGCTGTGCTGTGATTGGTAGCTACTTCTTATACTACTGAGGGTGCATGAAAGCTGTGCTGTGATTCGTTGTTATATATTATACCACTAAGGTAACATGAAAGTTGCGCTGTGATTGGTTGCTATATATAATACCGCAGAGGTAACATGAAAGCTGCGCTGTGATTGGTTGCTATTTTTTATATTGCTGAGGCAGAATAAAAGTTGCGCTGTGATTGGTTCTTATTTCTCTTACTGCTCAGGTAACATGAAAGCTGCGCTGTGATTGGTTGTTATCTACATATATAAAAACGAATGAATGTATGTCTGTCTGTCTTCGCAGCAACGCGCGACGGGTAAGCTAGTTATTAATAAATCATCAATATACCTCTTATACAACACTATTCTTCCATCCTGAAAGCTGTCCCTTTCAAAGGCCCCCATGACTAAATTAGCGAAGCTAGGGGCACATTTTGTGACCATAGCGGTCCCAGTTATCTGCTTGTAAAATGTACCATTGTATGTAAATATGTTATTCAATATAAAAGAAATACTTCTCAATATAAAACCTCTCTGACTTGATGGCATAAGTATATCCTCATCTAGTATCTGTTCCACTGCTTCTACCCCTATATCATGTCCTATGTTAGAGTACAACGATTCCACGTCTAACGTACACCAAAGGTAAGATGTTTCCCACTGTAAATCTTTGACCATTTCTAGCAAATGCCCCGAATCTTTAACATATGACGGGAGATTCTTCACATACTTCTGGAGCTGTTGGTCGACATACTCCGATTAGAGATGAGCGAGCGTACTCGTCCGAGCTTGATACTCGTTCGAGTATTAGGGTGTTCGAGATGCTCGTTACTCGAGACGAGTACCACTCACTGTTCGAGTTACTTTCAATTTGCGCGCTTTTCTGGCCAATAGAAAGACAGGGAAGGCATTACAACTTCCCCCTGCGACGTTCAAGCCCTATACCACCCCCCTGCAGTGAGTGGCTGGCGAGATCAGGTGTCACCCGAGTATTAAAATCTGCCCGCCCGCGGCTAGCCACAGATGCATTCTGACATAGTTCAGGGAAAGTGCTGTTGATGCCGGAGCTGCTACAGGGAGAGCGTTAGGAGTGATTTTAGGCTTCAAGAACCCCAACGGTCCTTCTTAGGCCATAGAAATCGCAGATCGCACCTATCTGCGATCTGCAATTCCTGTTCTCTTCTCTATATGCGCTCAATGGGGCCGGCGGCAGCAGCGCCGACCCCATTGAGAACATATAGAAGACAAATCATTCTTCTCTGCCACAGCTGTAACAGCTGTGGCAGAGAAGAACGATGTTTGCCCATTGAATTCAATGGAGCCGGCAATACAGCAGGTTCCACTGAAAGCAATGGGCTGCCGGCGTGCGTGGGATGAATTGTCGGGAAGGGCTTAAATATAGAAGCCCTTCCCTGCAATTCATCCAGAAATGTGTTAAAATAAAATTAAAAAAAAAAAAATGCTATTGCTTCCCCTTTCCTCCCTGGTTCACCTCCTCTCTCCTCAAAGCCCACTTGCATTAAGCACGACATTACCTCAGCTGTGATGGGCAATGCAATGGGATATATTTATGTACCACCGGTGGCTTCCTGGCACCCACCCATGCTGTCGGTCCACACGGAGTTGTAACTGCATGTGTCCACTTCTAAAGAACCCCAGTCTGACTGGGGCATGCAGTGTGGGCCGAAGCCCACCTGCATTAAGCACGACATTACCTCAACTGTGATGGGCAATGCAATGGGATATATTTATGTACCGCCGGTGGGTTCCAGGGAGCCACCCATGCTGTGGGTGCACACGGAATTCCCATTGCGGAGTTGTACCTGGCTGTGACTATTTATAAAAAAACGCGGTCTGACTGGGGCATGCAGACACCTTGACAGAATGAATAGTGTGTGGCACATAGGTTCCCCATTGCTATGCCCACGTGTGCAGCTCCTGATGGAGGTGGCACAGGATTGGATTTCTCATTGCTTCTGTACAGCATTGTGGGCTATCGCCCCGCCCCTTTTAAAGAGGGTCGCTGCCTAGCCGTGCCAACCCTCTGCAGTGTGTGCCTGCGGTTTCTCCTCATGGCAGACGCACTTATAAATAGACATGAGGGTGGCGTGGCATGAGGGCAGCTGAAGGCTGCGCAGGGACAGTTTGGTGTGCGCTGTGGACACTGGGTCGTGCAGCATGTAACCCAGGAGAAGTGGCAGCTGAGTGTCATGCAGGCAGTGATTGTGCTTTGTTGGAGGTAGTGTGGTGCTTAGCTAAGGTATGCATTGCTAATGAGGGCTTTTCAGAAGTAAAAGTTGTTGGGAGGGGGGGGGGGCACTCTTGCCGGTATTGTGGCTTAATAGTGGGACCTGTGAACTTGAGATGCAGCCCAACATGTAGCCCCTCGCCTGCCCTATCCGTTGCTGTGTCGTTCCCATCACTTTCTTGAATTGCCCAGATTTTCACAAATGAAAACCTTAGCAAGCATCGGCGATATACAAAAATGCTCGGGTCGCCTATTGACTTCAATGGGGTTCGTTACTCGAAACGAACCCTCGAGCATCGCGATAATTTCGTCCCGAGTAACGAGCACCCGAGCATTTTGGTGCTCGCTCATCTCTAACTCCGATAGCCTGTTGGTAACTGCTTGCATACCCGCCACTATTGGGCGTCAGTCCCAAAAGTGATATCCTCCTAATGCTCTTTCCCACAAGCGTAGGCGTTTTTACATGTGCTCACTGACGCCATACAACGTGTGAACGGGCGCACAAATCTAAGGTTTGTGTGTTCATTCAGACGACATGGCCCGCTGCATATACACTGAAGCCAAAATGCTATTGCTTCCCCTTCCCTCCCTGATTCACCTCCTCTCTCTTTCTCTCTGCTTGGCCCCGCCCCCTCCCATTGAGAATAGCCGAGGATAAGGAGAGAAAGGTGAGGGAGTTTAGCAGTCACGTTGCTAAACTCCCTACCACCTTCTTTTCCAGCCGCTGTCATTGGCTCCCATAGGAGTCTATGCAGTGGCAGACGTATTCCGGGCACAAAGATAGTTCCAGGACTATCTTTGCTGCCTGGCGTAAAAGCTAAGATATTTGCCGGCCGGGAAAAGATGAACGATATACGCTCGTGTGAATATGCCCTTCTGCTGGTTTTTAATCCATTTAACCCCTTGCTGATAGGGCCCTATTTTTCCTGGTTTCATTTTTAAAAAAATTGTAACTCCTTTATTTATCCATCTAAATAGCTGTCTAAGGGCTTGTTTTTTGCGGGACGAGTTGTATTTTTTAATGGTACTATTTAATGTACCACATAATTTACTAATCGTTAAAAATTTTTTCTTATTTCTACTTTTTTTTTTTTTCTGTCCTGCTAAAGGGCCACAACTAGCGATGCGTTGATCGCTTCTGCCATGGTGATCTCATCACAGGGAGCCGTATGGGACCATCGGGGGTATTTAAATGCCTCTCAGAATTGACAACGCATTTAAAGGGTTAACAGCCCCGATCGGAGCTGTTGTCGCCAGGTGTCAGCTGTATTAAACAGCCTGCACCCGCAATGTATGATGAGAGATAGCTGCACCATCTCTCTTCATATATGCCCTCACTCCACAGGACGCTATGTATGTCCTATAGCGGGAAGGAGTTAAAGGGGCTTTGTCATAAAAAAAAAAAAAGAAAATTGAATATTTGCCTATTTCTCCCCAGGCCGTCTTGTTACTGCATCTTCTCCTCGCTGCTATTCTGCAGTCCATTGGTCACCTCACCGTAAGCTGGCTGGAGCCGCCTCCTTCCTGTTATGATGCGTCCATTGCCAGCTTTCTTCTTCCTGACGGGCAATGTATGATACATCACTAGTAACATAACGTTCACTTCCTAGCAGGGAGTGCCAATCTTTTGCCGAGACTGCGCATGCGTGCTGTCTCACCGCAAGAGTTCATATACTATTGCAGAGAAACAGCGTGCATGTAATAGATCGGCACTCCCTGCTAGGTTACGAACGCTACATTACTAGTGACGCAATGTACATTGCCTAGCAGGAAGAAGACTACAGCTATTGGACGCTTCGTCACAGGAAGCAGAAGAATAGGCAGGCTTGCAATGAGGTGACCCAGGTGGACTGCGAGAGCCAGGAGAAGATGCGGTAAAAAGGCTGACGGGAGGAAGTATGTATGGATATATATTTGTTTTCTATTGACAGAACCCCTCTAAACCCTTGAGTGGCGGGTTTCTTATCACCCTGTCGTACCCACCAGGGACGTCTGTATTTTCCTTGTTATGATGGGCACATACTTTTTTTTTTTTTTAAATCAGGTTTATTGGATTTTTGTATTTTAATTATGATACAGACATATGAAATAGTCACGTATGGTAAATTGTGGTAACAGAAAAGGAAAAGAACAAGTATACATTTTGCATATTCTTTTGCATTCATACAAACTTTTAGATTCTAGGGTTGGATACTCGAGGTCCCCCTCCTCCCCTAAGTCTGAACTACTGGGGGACGGTAAGCTAGGAGTCCCAGAAGGAGGGGTAGGGCAAAGCCCTTCCCTAGAGTGAACCAACTCCAGAAAAACTTTAACAATTCGGATGTGAGAGATGTATGGATGTTAGGGGGAAGAGAGTGGGGGGGTGATAGAGGGGGGGGGATGAGAACGGGGGGGGGGGGGGGGGAGGTTTTCAAGGTAGCGAGGGTTAGGCCCTGAATTTCCAAAAGGATAGCGCTAGTCGTCTCTCTCTCTCTCTCTTACCACATATCCAGGCGTCCCACTACATCAGTGCAACTTCAATTCTAGGTCCGGCGTCCAGCGTCCGGGGTCCGAAATATTCCCCGTGTCTTGCGAAAGTGTACGTGAAGGCTTTTTAGCTTTCCACTCCCGGGGCGGGACCCCTTTCCAAGTCAGTCAACTCGAGGAGGTTTAAGATTGCCGATTGCCTTTTCTCAGCTCCCTCCAGGGGTACCATGTTAGAATGAAGTCCTCCTGTGTGTTCCTGGACCAGCTTGTTAGTTCCTCTAAGTTGCAGATTGAGTCCACCTTTTCCCTCCACTGGTTTAAGGTGGGAGGGGACTGTTGGAGCCAGTGAAGTGGGATCAACGCTTTTGCAGCGTCTAAGAGGTGGGCCACTAGTTTGTGTTTGTGCGGGTGGAAGTTCGTGGAGGGTCTCCACAGAAAGACCATGTCCGGAGTGATTTTTAGATTTGGGGATAGGGCTCTCAGGTCGCTTTCAACTCCCTCCCAAAAGGGTACTATTTTTGGGCATTCCCACCAGATATGGAGGTAGGATCCAACTTCGTTGTTGCATCTCCAGCATGTGTTCTGGGACGCTAATTTGTAGTCATTTAACCACTGGGGAGTCTTGTACCACCGTACTAAGAGCTTGTAGTGGCTTTCCTGCATTAGTACACAGGGGGATAGGCCGTAGGCTGTTTTCAGTATGAGTTTGACTTCTTCTGATGAAAGGGAAATCTTTAGTTCTTTTTCCCAGGAGCTTATGAAACTGAGTTTGGAAGTTCGGGGTGGGGCTATGTAGTTCTTGCGAATATTGGAAATTTTTTTATGTTTTGAACTACCCTCTTCTGTTGTTTTTTCAAAGGTAGTTTTTGGTCTGGTTGACCTGAATTTGGCTAGGAACTCGCTTATTACTTTTTTAGTGTGTGAAGCTTGGAGGAAGGAGAATTTGATGTTGGGAGCTAGTGATGTAATGATATCCTCTATGGGTTTGTGGGCCAGCAGCTGAATGTCATTGATTTTGATTCCTTTAAATTGCTGCCATATGCTTATTGAGCCAGGATCTGGCTTCTTTCCGAGAAGTCTGCCCAGACTTTGGATTGGTGTTAGGGGAGAGGGATCTGGAGCTAGTTCTCCTTTGAATTTGTCCCATGTTTTGCAAGGTCCCCTTATAAGCGGATCAAAATTTTTTGCCCTGTACTGAGATTTCCTGGGAAACCACAGGTCCTCTATCAAGGAGTCCCCGTATGAGGCTAACGCTAATTCTTGCAGCAGTGGGTCTCTAGCAGGATGTGTTAGTTCTATCCAGTAGCTAATTTGTACGGAGTGAAAGTAGTCTTGGAAGTTCGGTAAGTCTATGCCTCCTTCCATTCTCCTCTTAGTCAACAGATTATATGCTAGTCTGGGTCTTTTTTGTTTCCAGACGATAGATCGCAAAATTTTGAAGAACAAGGTTGGAAGGTATATAGGGATCATGCGGATTTTGTATAGCGCCACTGGTAGAATATACGCTTTTAAGATATTTTTTCTCCCGAACCACGAAAGGGAAGGAAGGTCGTAGGCTCTCAGTAAACTTTTGAGCTGGTTAATTAAAGGCCGGAAGTTTAGGGAGTACAGGTCTTCTGTTTTTTTGGTCAGTTTGACCCCCAGGTAGTCCACTTCTGATTCAGACCACGTGAAGAGTGAGCTGGATCTCAACGGGGAACACTGTGATTCCGGGATTGAGATATTTAAGATTGTGGATTTGGCAAAATTCACTTTGAAGTTTGACAGGGATCCAAAGTCGCGTAGTAGCGAGGTTAGTCTGGGTATGCTCCTCTCTGGTTTGGTAACAACAAACACCACATCATCCGCGAACGCAGCCGCGGATAATGTGCTCGAATTTATTCGCAGACCTTCTATAGTTGGGTCCTGTCTAACCCACTGCAAGAGGGGTTCCATCGTGAGGATGAAGAGCGAAGGGGAGAGAGGGCATCCCTGACGTGTCCCGTTACGGATCTCGAATGTGGGGGATAGTGTTTTGTTAATTTTTAGTCTGGCGTGGGGTGCTGCGTATAGGGAGAGAATGGCCAAAATAAATGTTGGGGGAAATTTGAAGCGGAGTAATACTCTTTCCATAAAGACCCAGCTCACTCTATCAAAGGCCTTCTCGGCATCTGTGCTGACAAAGGCCATTGGTATTTTCCGGGTGCGGGCGTATTTAGTGGCGTGAAGCAGTCTTAGGCAGTTCTCTTTGCCCTCTCTGCCCTTCACGAAGCCGGTTTGTTCTGGGTTAATCAGGTCAGGGATAAACTCCCCTATTCTTCTGGCAAGTAGTTTGGCCCAGATTTTTACATCCAGATTAATAAGCGAGATTTGCCTGAAACTACTGCATTGTTCGGGGTCTTTGCCCTCTTTATGAATAAGGGTGATGTGCGCTTCATGCGCCTGTCTGGCTAGGTGAGCTCCGTTTAATAGGGCGTTAAAGATCTCAGTTAGTCGGGGTACAAGTTGTGGTTTGAAGGTTTTGTAGTAATTTAGAGAAAGACCGTCGGGTCCTGGGCTTTTCCCTTGCAGGATGGAGTCTATGACTTCTTCAACTTCCCTGCTCGTGATCGGGGACAAGAGCGTGGTAGCATTTGTCTCGTTGAGACTTTGTAGTTCTAGGGACCTCAAGAATGCGTCTATCCTCTCTGGGGTGTTTCGGCTAGAGGAGAAGGGCTCCGAGTCTTCCAAGTTGTACAGTTGAGAATAGAATTGGGTAAATTCTTTTGCTATCTCGGTTGTAGTAGATACTTTGGTTCCTTCTCGTGTTTTTATTGAAAGGATTGCGTTTCTAGTTTTAGTTTTCTTCAGCATTGCTGTTGTTAATTTACTACCTCGGTTCCCGTGGGCGTAAAAGGCTTGCTTGAGGTACATGTGTTTTTTGTTAAATTTTTCTGTGAGGTGGGAGCGGAGCTGGTATCTCAAGGAAGCTAGTTCTTCGAGATTGTTTTTGGACTGGGATAGTTTTGTAGCGCATTCTAGTTTTGAGATCTGTGCTAACAGGTTATCAATTTCTTTTTGTTTTTGTCGCTTAACCCTTGTTCCCAGAGCTATAAGTAAGCCTCTCACATAGGCCTTATGGGCCTCCCACACCATAGGAACCTCGACGCTGCCTTCTATGTTATTTTTAAAGAATTCTTCTAGTGAGTCTTCTAATTTAGTTTTTTCCTCTATAGGGGCTAGAAGCGAATCGTTCAATCGCCATCTCCACTCTCCCGGGTTTACCTGCTGTAAGCGGATATCTGTATAGACAGGGGCATGGTCGGAGACCGTGGCCGAGCCCATGTTTGCTTTTTTCAGGTGAGGTACCAGGCTAGCGGAGACAAAGAGATAGTCTAGTCTCTGGTAGGTGGAATATATTGATGAGAAGTGGGAGAAGTCTTTGTCAGAGAGGTGAAGGTATCTCCAGGTGTCTAGGACTCCCAGATCTTGTAAGGAGCGATTTAGCCTTTTAAGTTTTGAATAGGGAGTCTGAGAGCGCCCTGTTGAAAAGTCTAGGAGTGGATTTAGGGTGACATTTAGATCACCTCCTAATATTATGTGTCCTTCTGCGAACTGCTTGAGGATCTCCAGCTGCTTGACCAGCCAGGGGACTTGTTCATTATTAGGTGCATATAGGTTTGCAATAGTTAGTTTGGTGTTTTCTATTGTGCCTTTAATGATTATGACCCTTCATAAGGATGGCTACGCCCTTGGATGCTGAGCTTGGGTGATTGTTATGGAAATGTTGCTGGAAGCCCAGCCCCGGGAGTGGGAAGTGCCTGTCTTTTTTTAAAGTGCGTCTCCGGGAGCAGGAGTATTTTGGGTTTACTTTTTTTTAGTAGGTGGGCTACGTTGTGTCTCTTACCTGGGGAGTTCAGACCCCGGACGTTGAAGGTCATGAAGCGCACCGATGCCATGTTCTCGCTGAGTATTCACGTACTGGTTTCACCTGTTAGATGAGCAAGAAAATAGAGAGAGTGAGAGCGCTAATGTGCAAGGTCCTATCTTCGGTACCCAGATGCAGACGCGTGTGGGTTGTGAGCAGAGGGGGAGGTAAGCAACAGGGGTAGAGAGGTGAAGGGGATGGGGTGTTAGGGTGTGGTATATGTACTAGATGTGAGCCCGAGGAGCCCTGGGGGTCTCGGTATCGATACAGTGGGGAGGTACAATGGAATCCTAGGCGATTCTTTATGGCTCTTCTGTATCTATGGTGTGGGGTTCTTGTTATTGGATAACGGTCTCGAGTGGGGCCTGCCCGGGGGTAGGGCCGGCTCCATCGCAGCAAAGAGAATTAGCAGGGGGGGGAGGAGAGTGTTAGTGAGAGAGAATAAACAGTAAAATGTCTCCATAGTATGAGTTAACTTATGTCAAACCATAGGGTAACTGAACTTCAAGTTTCAGGGTTAGTAGTCTTCTGTGAGACAGAGGTCGTTTGTCTTTACTCCCGAGGGAACGAAGATGTCCTCCTCCTCATGTGTCGTCGTGGAGTGGTCCGTCCTTGCTTTTCTTTCTCTTGCCCCTCGGGGATTTAGAGTTTCCCGTGGGGGAAGTCCGTTCCTGGAGAGACCAACATGGGAAAGGAGGGGAGGTCCGGCAGAGGGAGCCAATTGGGTACTTCAATTGCTTCTATTTCTAAAAGCTGCCAGCTTCTCTGTAGGTCGTCTGGCGTGCGGATATTAATTCTTCAGCCTCTAAGATTAATTCCCAGGCCAAAAGGGAAGAGCCATGAATATTTTATGTCTCTTGCTCTTAATGCCTCGAGAAGAGGTCTCAGACGGCGTTTTGACAGAGTAGTCGGGGCTAGATCTTGGTATATATGTATTGCTGCCCCCTCGTAAAGCAAGTCCTTGGTGTTTCTTGATGCCTCCAAGATTGCTTGCGCGTCGGGGAAGGTCAGGAGCTTACAGATTGTGTCTCTAGGCGGGTCCGTTCCGGATGGTGGGGGTCTCAGGGACCTATGGATCCGCTCAATTGAGATTTGTGAGGCTCTCTCGCGTCCCAGAAGTAGGGTAAATATTTCCATGGCGACCTTTGGTAGCGCATCGGCAGCCCATGATTCTGGAAGACCTTTTATTCTTATATTATTTCGCCTATTGCGATTTTCGAGGTCTTCTTGCATAGTGAGGACTTGGTTTAAGTAGTGGTGTTGTTCTGTTACTACCTGCGCCAGTTCCGTTGAGTGTGTAGATAAGTTTACTGCGGAAGTCTCTAAAGCCTCTACCCTTCTTCCCATTGATTTTAGTTCCTCCTTGATGTCTGAGAGGTCAGACATGATGGGTCTTACTGCATTTGTGATAAGATCTCTCATGAAGCTTCGTGAGAGTTGTTCGTTTTCCTCGCCATCCGAAGAGACCTCCTCTTCTCTCTCGATGTTGTGGGGTGTTGGTACCGAGAGGTTCAATGCTTTCTTACTAGTCGGGTGAGGCGATCTGGATGTTCTTTCTTTCAGAAATCTTTGCATGTCGGTTTGACTTTTGGTGGGACGAGGAGTTCCTGATGTGTCGCTACTCCTGTCCCTGTTGTTTTTCCCCATTCTGCTGTGTAGACGATTTATGGATTGTGATTTATAAGTAGTACGATGGAGCCCGCTTCCCCGATGCGCCCTCTTTTAGGCGGCCATCATGCGCAAGGGTCTTTCGTCGTCAGTCTGGAAATGCCGACTATGGCTCTAAGTACTTGTGGTGATTGGCAGTTCTGACGTCTTGCGTTGGAGGCTTTGCTATTAAGGTAGTTCACACTTGGAGCGGGTTTGTGCACTCGGGTTCCAGTTGTGGAGGGGGGCCTGGGTTTGCAGATTCTTCTGGTGTTGCCGTGTGGACTGAATATTTGGTTCTCAGGGGAGCTCTCGCCAGTAGGGCGGAGGGAGCGGGGTTTAGGGGCCCTCTCCAAGTGTTGGAGCCCTTTTTGTTGGGTTTCTTGAGGTCGATCTGGGACCCCTGTGGAGCGGTTGTCTGGCTTTATCGTTGGGAGCTCTGCTGTGTCTCTCCCCCTCAGTTTTTGTGCCAAAGTCCAGCAAGATGGGGGTTAGTTGTCGCCCTTCACCTTTTCTTGTAATGCTCAGGGGGAGGGTATGCTTGTTCTGTGCGTGGGCAGGTAGTGGGGGATCGGCCCCTAATGGTGGCGGTGATTAAAGCTGTGGCAGGGAGCCCGCGGCCGGGATGGGAGCGGGGTGGCAGCGAGGCTGCATATGTTGGATGGAGCGTACCTGCAGGGATGCGTCTCTGCTAGCCCGGGTATGTGGAGTGGGGCTCTGGCGGTGCTGTTTCCCCGCAGCTTGGAGGTGCCGGGTCGTCTATCAATTCCCCCTTTCCCTCCTTGATGGGGGGGGAAGCCTACGTGCTCCACGCTCGGGCGGTTAATGGGGATGCAGCTCCCTTTGGTGATAGGGGGTAGCGGGGTAACCGCGGCTGCTGAGGGTGTAAATAGGCCGCAGGGCTGTGGTTTTTTTTTTAACAGTGTCCTGCTGGCCCTGGTGAGCAGGGCAGAACATGACTCCTGCTATTCCACCGCTGGCTTATGGCGCCGGTTCCCCTGCTTCTTCCCGCTTCCCCTCTTCTCGTATGCCGCTGATTAGCCTCCCCACGGCCGCTTGTACATACCCCTTCCTGCCGGGATGAGGCTGGAGAGCCTTTGCGGGTGACCTCTTAATAAGCGCTGCTTGTTTTGGGTGGATGGAGAGCTGTTGCGCCGCGCGCTTCCGGATCGGCGTGAAAATTTAGTCCCCGGCTTCAGGCCGGGAGCTAGGCCTCAGCGGTTAACTTCACCCGGGGGGGGGGGGGGCGAGAGGTGTCTTTCTGGTCCCTAGGACTCAGAGAGGCTAATGCCAGTGTTGAGTAATGCAACCAGGGGATGTACGGGTTGTGAACCCCGCTTAATCGCTTCAGGGTGCAGGAGAAGAGGCTCCGTGCTACTGCTCTCTCTGAACGCTAGGCCACGCCCCCGATGGGCACATACTTAATAAATAGAAGAAAGCTTTTATCTCTATGCATCCAAGCCCCTATCATTTAAATGCACATGTCTCAGACTGACTAACTCACTACTACCACTTGTCTCCCTTCTTGCAAACACATATATCATACAACATAACGTGATCACAAACGATACACACAAAACAATATATTGACAGGACAGGACTGACCAGACACTAACTCTTTCAGTCCTCTGGATATCCAATACACATAAATCAAATGCACTTTACAAACAAGACATTGACAGGAGACAGACATAGAACATTCGGGAGGGGCCCCACTAACTCTGGGCCACTACATAGTCAATATGGCTGACATCTTTGGTATCGTTCACATGTGCAGGCTATTAGTATATACAGTCACTCCTCCCCAATCTGGGCTGGGTTGAGTGGGTGACTGCATATTAGCCTGCCAGGAACAAGCTGCTCCTCCACACATTATTGTCTGGCTGACTACATATCTTCAGGGCTTAAGGCCATTGCGCCTGCCCTACGGCGATTGTGCCGGTGGCGATTGTGCCTGCCTTATGGCGATCGTGCCTATGGCGACCGTGTCTGCTTTGCAGACCTTCAGGTATTGTATTTTTGGCTTTTTCAGTGAATAATCAATATGATGAGGGTTTTAAATCCATGCGTGGAAGGGGAAGTGATGTCACCTATTGGTGTGGATTCTGTGTTGTAAATCCTATATGAAGAATTGCCTGTTGGGAAGGGCTATAGGAAACGGCTAGGCAAATCTACAAGCATGGCTTAACCTAGAATTTCTGCCATTAATTTAGAGGTAGAATCTGTGCCAAAAAAAAAGGGAGATTCTGATGTGTGAATACATCCTTATGTTTCCCATTTTGTTTAAGCTGTGTACAAACCCCACATTCAACTGTGAACCTGTAATGCTCTAGACAGAGGCCAGTAACAACCTCTATCACTAGACTAAGGTCCAATGTCCACAGGCAGATTGGAGCCCGCAGTGGAATGTGACACGGCTTACCCGTCCGGGTCTTCTATTTTCTTCACTGCAGATGTCTGCGGAAGCGCTGGCTGATGCACCACCGTACATGCGCAGTACAGTTTTTTGTTTTTTCTTAACTCCTGCTTCCCATGGAATTCCCAGATGGGCTGTGGATTGGATGGCTTCCATTGACTTCAATGGAAGCTGACCATGCGGGAACTGTACCAAAATGGTCCGTAAAACCAATCTGCATGCTTTAATTAATGTGCTTACCCCCATGCTTCTCTACGGGTGGCATGACTTGTGGATCGTCCACAAATCAGATCCACCTGTGGACATTGGGCCTTACACAAGACAGGTAACCTCTCATGCCAGAGTTTTGGGTGTGAGGCCCTGCAGTCCGCCACCTTCAGAGCTCTGGAAGAAGCCTTGCAAGAGCAGAGGCAGCCCAACAGAATCTACCTCCTCCAACCTGTCTTATAGACAGAGAATGGAGATCTGGGAGGTTCCTGTTCCTGTTTCCTTTCTGGATGTGAGGTGTTCTCTCACTGGTGCTGCCATGGGTGTAAGGAAAAACAAGGGCTTCTTTACATGTGTTGGAGAAAGAAAAAAGTTTCAGCAGGAGGCCTAATGCTCAGTACCATACAGAACATACATTGGGTGAAGAATAAAACAGGCTACATTCACGAGCGTGAATCGCGTGCGTTTGTGTATTGCGAGACACACGACTGTTCACTCCATTATTTTGTAAGGAGTCCTGCACATGAGCGATGTTTTACCTTAAAGTGATGCGAGGTGAAAAAAAAAAAAAAAAATCGCTGGATTCCCTATTTTTTCCCGCTTACCTCAGGACGCATCCTGCATTGTTTTCAATGGGACAGTCCAGCACATTGCATTCCGTGCGATGTGATAAGAAACATTTGGCAATCCCATGCTGTGCGTAAAACGAGCGCCGGAGGACTGGAATTACCAAGAAGTGATGTAAGGCAGTTTTGCATGAAAATCGCCTTGCGTCCAGGGGTAAAATGCACGTTGACAAGCCCAATATCAGACTGGGTTTCTCGGCCTGATAACGCGCTCACCAGTGTGAAGGTAGAAAAAAACCCACAAACGCTTAAGTAGGAAAAAACACATAAATCAGGTATTGTTATAATCACACTAACGCACAGAATAAAGTGATTTTTGCTGCAGTATGTATGCCAAAAAAACCCCACAATTTCTTTTTCCCCCCATAAGGCCCATTTACTCCGAATGATTATTGTAACATTTTTTAATATATATATATTTTTTTATTGTGCGCATTTGACCAATAGCTGTCAGTGTAAACAAGGCTGGTGATTAAGCAGGGCAAGCATACAAAGAATTGTTTCCACGTCTGTTGTGTGAATAGCGAATCAGTTCTTCCCGTTCGCCGATGCAGTGAATGTAAACAGCTAAACGCTATTGTGAATGCAGTTATCCGCCTGGCTGCATGCGCTAACTCTGTCATTGCACAAACGATTTATCGCTTTGTGTAAAAGGAGCTTTTACATTTTATTTTCTTACGTTTTTCAGCACATTATATGGCACATCAAATTGTATATTTCTGAAAATACAATTCGTCCCGCAAAAAACGAGCCTCGGGCATGCATGTTGACAGAAAAGTGTGAACATTATGGATTGGAAAGCAGAAAATGAATATTTTTTAACTTAATTTTTGGTTCTATCCTGAAGGGGTTAAAGTCCATCTCTAATAACAAGTGGTTTACTCTAAAATGGCGCAGTGAGCCTGCCTCCAGCGCCATTACAGAGCTGCTGACAGAAGGGCGTGAGGTAAATGAGCGGTTGCTATGGACACTGCGTTACTTCCTCCATGGAGAAGTGTAGGAGGCCACGCCCCCGATGCGATCTGATTGGCCGAGGCCGCCGCGCCCCCGTGTGTACAGTCCGTGACCTCCCGTCTGTTCCTGGACATCATGGCGGCACTCCTCCGTAGGCTAGCCTGTGACTGCCGGCGGGGATGGCCGCTGCGGGCTCCGGGCAGCCGCTGGTGTTCCGGTGCAGGAGTGCCGGTGGACGACACTGTGAATGGGCTGAGTGAGGAGCAGAGCCAGGTGGGGACTTGTGTCTGTGCGCTCATGTACAAAGCAGCGGCTTGGGGCTAATTTGTTAAAAACAACCCAAAATGGTGGTGTTACCCATAGCAACCAATCAGGATCCAGCGCACATTTCACAGCGGTGCATTGGAAAACAGCAAACTGGTGAGCAAACCGAGCGCCGGAATACGTCACGTTTTCATTGCGTTCCAAGAACCGCGGGGGTGTTTCTGAAGTTTTCTGGTTTAGGGCGGTTCACACAGCGCGGGATTGCTGTGGATCCTCCGCATTGAATTTCCGCTGCGTTTACAGTAGCAACAAAGTGAACGAGATTTTGAAAAACTCATCATCAAGCTGCGGAAATAATCTGCGCAAAACCCGTGCGGAAATTGATTTGCAGCACGAAATTCAATTCTGCATCACGTCAGTTTTATCGCCATCTCTGCTGCGGAATTCACCTCTCAATGATGAAAGCCGCACCAAATGGCGGGGGTTTGGAAACGGGCATTCTGTGGCTGAGCGGCAATGGAACGCCTGTTGTGCAAACCAGCCCTGTGTGAGCGCAGCCTCCGTCATGTGAGGCCTGTTTTTTTTGTTTGTTTGTTTTTTTTAGATGAGTTGTAAATAATTTTTTATTTTTTTATTTTATGGCATTATTTTGGGTACATATATAGAGATGAGCGAGCGTACTCGTCCGAGCTTGATACTCGTTTGGGTATTAGGGTGTTCGAGATGCTGGTTACTCGAGACGAGCACCAGGCGGTGCTGGACTCCATTACATTTCCTTCCCTGAGAAACTTGCGCGCTTTTCTGGCCAATAGAAAGACAGGGAAGGCATTACAACTTCCTCCTGTGATGTTCCAGCCCTATATCACCCCCCTGCAGTGAGTGGCTGGGGAGATCAGCTGACACCCGAGTATTTAAATCTGCCCCGCCCGCGGCTCGCCACAGATGCATGCTGACAGAGATCAGGGAAAGTGCTGCTGGTGCCGGAGCTGCTATAGGGAGAGCGTTAGGAGTGATTTTTAGGCTTCAAGATCCCCAACGGTCCTTCTTAGGGCCACATCTGACTGTGTGCAGTACTGTTGAGGCTGCTTTTAGCAGTGTTGCACAATTTTTTTTTTTTTGATATCGGGCGTGCAGACCATAGCGTCCTCAGTCTGCAGTCATTTTACTCAGTATAGGGGCAGTACTGGTGAGGCAGGGAAAGAGGTATACTGGCTATATAGGCAGTGGGCTTTTTCCCAAAAAGTGGAAAAAAATATATTTGGCTTGCCTGTGACTGTCTTCAGTTTACTACGTGTCTGCTGGGGGGAGTAGTAGGTGATTAATACCCACTAATGTCCATTAACACTTTATCAGCTTCATTTTCATTTTAAAGGGCCTCTGGGAGCTGTTTGCAGAGCACACCATGTGGTCTGAGCTCTGCACACAGCTCTATTGTTCTTGTAGGGGCTGTCTGCAGAATACAATGTAGTCTCCAACTCCTGTGCAGAGCAATTTGGTGATGAACAATGCTTCTCGCAGCATGATTGAGCGCTCTGCCCCACGGCAAGAGTGAAAAACGAAGTGTGAACAAAACCTTAAAATTTTGGGTCAATGGCCAGGAAACTCTCAAAGTCTCAATCCCATTGGGGTCAATCTTCAAAAAATGGATGGACAAACAAGCTCCAAGCACTAATTAAGAATAATGGGCTGCCATCAGTCAGCATTTGGCCAAGAATCTGATATCCAGCATGCCACGGCAAAATAACACATGTACTACGGCGAGACCTGCACAGGCGGGACAGATTCCACATGCGAGATCCTGCAGCGGAATCCGGCTGTGGCTCCAGCCGGTGACCCCCACATACCTGCAGTACTGTAATGCGCATGACCACTGAGGCTTGCAGGCTCTCATGCGCAGTACAGATTTTTTTTTCAATATTTGTACTAACCATGATGATGTGGGTACCCACAGGTCACACGCAATGTTACTTGGGAAGGAAGAATCGAAAATGCATGCTTTTCTAGTTCTGCGTTTTTGCCTTGAATCCTTCGTGGATTCCTGAATCGGAATTTGCCCGTGTGAAGCTGGCCTAAACTCAATGTATTTGTTTACAAACTTATGAAATGCTTATAATTGTACTTCAGTAACCATGGCAACATCTGACTGAGGGCAAGTTCACATGGGGTGGTTTTGCTGCACAATGTTTGCAGTGGACATTCTGCAGCAGGTTCATACTGCAAGTCTGTATGAGAACCCGCACCACATAATGCAAATTGTGATGCAGATTTAGATGTTGTGTTCCCCCCTTATTGAGAAAAGATGGATTCTGCAGCGTGTCTGGTGCTAAAATGAATCTAATGCCGTGTAATTTGGCTTATTAGTCCCCGCCTCCTGCAGAGTAGTAGGCTGCTGTCATAGGTTTATAAGAATGAACTACATATGTAATGCAGTGTACTATTCTAGTGAATGAACAATCGCATCTTCAAGTCCCCTTCAGGGACTAAAAAATTGTACAGTTTAATTGAAAAGAGAGAAAAAATTAAATTAAAAAGACTAAAAACAACTGTGTTGTCCCTCAAAAACACGTTTAAGGCCGCCTGCAGACGACTGGGTCGGATCCCGCTGCAAGAATTCTCGCAGCGAGACCCGATCCGAGCGTCTGCAGAGAGCAGTGTGAGACTCACCTCTCCCGCGGCCCCGACTCTTTTATGCGCAGGGCGGAGCCGGCGGCCGATGAGTGACGTTGCGAGCTCCGCACAGAAATAGAGCATGCCGCGTGAGATTTCGCGGCGCCAAATCGCGGATGTCTTCATAGGATTGTTTGTTAACGCAATCCTATGGCAGCTTCCAGGGGCGGAAACTCAGCGGGATATCCCGCTGCTGAATTTCCGCCCGTCTGCAGGCGGCCTTAAACAGATAAAAACAAGCCCTCACATATCTCCATTGCCATAAAAATGTTATTGGTCTTAAAATGCAAGGATACAAATTCAAATTAAATTTTTTCATTTAAAAACCTCTATATATTCAAAAGTAGGGAAAAAAAACAACCAAACAAAGACCCCTATATAAACTTGGTGTCACAGTAGTTGTGCTGATCCAGATTACTATACTGTGGTATTATAGATCAGCTAATTCTTCACCGCCATTATTGTAAGTGCTTGTTATCACACACCAGCTTCTGATAACAGATTAGCATTGTTCACTTCTTACTGATTGCTTCGCTGTAGACCGCCATTGCTCCAAGACTTCACAGATGTTTTCTTTAGGCTGGGTTCCCACAGGAAGGAAATCTCAGTTTGGCCGCATCGAAAAGTCGCAAGATTTCCACAGGAGAGCCACAGCTTCAAAACCCGTAGCATTTCGCTGCAGGTTTTGGAGCAGTTCGGCCACCGTCATTCTGTTGCAGCTTACTCTCCATATAGAGAGGAGTGAGGCCGCAACGGAAAAAAAAAATTGATATGCTGTTGCTGTCAATTCCGCGCCACATTGCCGATCCCGCCGGCTTTTCCGTGATGGATTGGCCACCCCATATGGACAAGATTTTTGTATATTCCGCATGGAATTTCCACGGCAAATCCATCCCATGTGAACCCAGCCTTACTCTTCCATCCGGTATATGACCATGCAGAGCTAATACTGTAGTCATTGTCGGGTAGTAGGAGATTGTGGAGCCAGTACATGATGTCTGGGTTACGGTCTTATTCAGAATTCCTACTTGATAGCAAGTAAATTCATCAAAGAAACTAACAAAAATGTTACTTGCCATGTGTTCACGGACCATAATCTCTCCCTTGTTTAGCTCCGTCATACACTCAGCAGGTTTCTTCAGGACCATCTGGCCCCTAAAGCACAAGAAATTGATGAACAGAATGAGTTCAAGGACATGAGGGTGAGTTACTATCTAGGTGATATTCTTGGTGTTTAAAGGGCCGCTCCGGTGACTTTTCTTCCTTTTTTCTTTTTTTTTCTTAAATATTCATTCATTGTATAGCTCTTCCCCCCAATATAAGTGAGCTAGTATTTCCTTGGTTAGTTATTTCTTTCTGTCTGAAACTTCTTACCGCTGCCTCCTCAAATGGTCATGTAATCCTGACCAGCTCAGATCTACTTGGTTATGAATTCATTTTCTAGTCGGCAGATTCAGGTTACATGGATCTACCACCGAAACTGCTTACAGCGAGACATTGACACTCTTGTAAGTTACTGATAATGATCACAGAGCTCCTGTCACAGTTATAATGGTGGAGAGAATTGCAAATCTCCCCCCCCTCTTCCCAACTGTATACTTATACTCTGTAGCTTTATATAGATGAATGCAAAAGGTAATCATCGACCGTCCCCCCATCAGGGAGAATATTAGAACCTTAAGGTCCGTTTTTACGAGACGCGTTGTCAAAAAAGCAATGACCGGCAGGTTGTCCCAGTGATGCTCGCTGCTGTGCCGTTACACAGGAGCGATTTTCGTTGACAGATAAAAAGTGGCCGGCATGGAGCGGGCCAGAGAGTATTCTTTCGCCGCCCACCTCCATTCACAGTAAATAGACAGTTGTTCAGAATTAACGTTGTTCAGTTTTCTGCATGCAACTCTCATTTAGTCGCTATGTGCGTTTACATGGTAGGGTTATGACCAACACAGTTAGCCCCTTACATGTTGATCACAGCATGTATGGAATTAAAGACGTAGTCCCCTGAATTATTATTTTTTTCATTCATTATGTAGTTCTGCTCCTAGTATATATAAATCTGCTAGTCTTGTGTTATTTATTTATCCTTTTTCATTTGAAAAATTCCATCAGTTGAATTATGTGATCTCATAGTGACCAGATTTCTGTTTGTTTGCTTCACAGAACTTCTATAAGAAGCTTGGGGATCTTGGAGTCCTTGGTATTACAGCTCCTGGTTAGTACAAAATTCACACTAACATAAGCTCTTATTCTGCATTAACTATGTAGTGGCCCGAAACACCTGTTTCTGGCCCCTCCATAAATGTCATACATGTCATAACTATAATGTGGATGCACTGTGCAAACTGTCTTGTCTCTTGTTATGCATATTGCACAGCTACAGCATGCAAGAGGTTAATGTCTAAAAGTGGTTAGGATATGTCTGGAAATGTATCAATAGCTGTCTAGTCACGTGATGTCTGTGCCCTATAAATGTGAGTGATTGGGTTGTGGTAGTGCTGGACGCAGGGGGGTACCTTTTAACCCTCATGTGGTGAAGTGATGGAAGAGGAGGAAAGGTTTCCTCAGGCCTTCTGAGGAGAGAGAGAGAAGTGAGGAGTCCGCCGTGCAGAGCTACCTTCTACAAAGTCTGAGTGAGTGTCAGAGGACAGTTGTGTCGTCCTCCGGAGTAATTCAGAAGTCCCGGAGAGTGTGTGTGTCCAGGCGTGAAGCACTGTAGATAACTGAGACTACAGGCCCAGTGTCATCCTGAGTTTGCCTCCTTGACCAATTTCTGTCAAGTTGTCTTCTTCCTGTACATGCGAGTAAGCTGTACAGTTACAAAGCTTCTTCAGGAAGCTGATGTCCACTTACCGGTAGGCATAGTGAACTAAAAAGACACTGTTGTGAACTGTATAAAACTATAAATCTTATATCAATCATATTTTATAATATTCACTATATATTATATAAAATGGGTAAAAATCCAGCCTTTCTAAATGAGTGAAAACAGTTGGCCCAAAAAACCTTTTATGCTCAATCATTTTATTAAACATTTTCGAATAATAAACAACATCATTACAGTGAATAAATCAGTCTGAGGGAAACTTACATTCAAGGCTTAAGTAAAACCCATTGCGGGTGTTCAGTCTTATACCTGCCTTTACCCATATTTCCCGCTCATATTATCCAAAATCTAAATACAGAGAAACATGTCAAAACAAGACAAAAAAGAAAAGGAAGGGGGGGAGGGACAAGGGGAGGGGGGGGGGGCAGGAAATATGACCTTGCTCGCATGTTCCTGCTCATCCCCAGACCCTTCTTCTTTGTACCTCATGAGCATATCCAATTTCTCTGTCCAGATGATCCTTGATGGAGGGGAGGCAGAACACCACAAACCAGGAACAGACATCCTTATCGCCAGTATAACCAGACGCAGTAAATCTGTCTTAATTTTGGCAGTAGATCCTGGCAGCATTAGGAGGAGGGCCATTTCAGCTGTTATGGACATCGCCGACCTGGTCATAGCATTGTACAACAATTCCACACCACTCCCTAGATTTCTGACAGCGGGACATTCCCACCAAATATGTATTATTGTTCCAGGACTGCCCTGACATCTCCAACACACCTGTGAAACCTGGACATCCATTTGATGTAGCCTCGTCAGTCCAAAAATTTCCAAAGGAGGATTGCATTGCACTTCAAATCTCCTCACGCCTACACACACCTTATTACATCTGTTTTCTCTTGGACCAGATGGTAGTTTGGCTATCACATAGGCAGAATTGCATATGTTAGTGACTGCGATAGGAGACGAGATATGGGAGCCGCGACTGACTCTCATAACTACGTTCTGTTTATGTAGCTGCAGAATGTGCTAGCACTATGTAGGTATCTGAAAGTGAATATGTCTCATTTAATTATATTCTCATTTTTCTTCAGTGGAGTATGGGGGATCTGCCATGGGTTACCTGGAGCATGTCTTGGTAGTGGAGGAAATCTCACGTGTGTCAGCAGCAGTTGGCCTGAGCTATGGAGCCCACTCCAATCTTTGTATCAACCAGTTAGTGAGGAATGCAAGTGAAGCCCAGAAAGAAAAATATCTTCCTAAGGTACTGCCTAAGTGTTATTGACTGGTACTTGTTGCCTTGTAAATTATCATATGTACATTGAAGTCATTGTAAGCCATCCGACCTGCAGCCCATCCACAATTGACATTACAGATAGGTTGCGGGTACCTGCGTCATTGACAAACCTTAAAAAAAAAAATCTGTACTGCGCATGACTGACGGCAAGCCACATTCAGCTGATGCTGTCTGCTTCCGAATTAGTCTTAGACATGAGTACTCATTGACGACTTAGATGGATGACCATACGGTATGCGGTTAGCCAAAGAAGAAGTAGTTTATTTGACAGAGCTTACAGAATTTATAGAAGAAATTTGCTGACGTAATGTTTTAATTACTGCGCATGCCCGAGGTCGCTGGACATCTGGAAATTTTAATGAACAATACGTCTTTCAAAGACGTCTCCTACATAAACAATATATCAATGCTCGGTGACAGTTGTATCAAAGCAGAATATGTCCTTGGATAAGATTCTCGGAACATGAATAGGAAAACAGGACAACATGTGAAAGGACAGATAAGACAAGTTTCAGGGTCACATAGTGGGAAGAAAATACAGATAAAGAGTAAGTTTGGAAGAGAAATTAAATGTATTTTTCTTATTTATTCTGAGACAGGGGAAAATCTAGAATTAACCCCTCACATTCCCCCATTTGGACATAGGGTCCACCATCATGCTAGGTACGTTCACCCGAGTGGTGCCAGCTCCTGCCAGATTCCCTAGCGTCATGTGATGGTCCCAAAGTCCATCTGGGTTATTAGTTTAGCAAAAGCCTTTTTACTACAACGTGTGGTACAAGAACGATTAACTTTAAAGCAATATATGACGAGCAAAATCATCACTACTTGAAGCATACTTTATAAAATTCCCATGAACCATCCTCCTAAACCAGAGAACCAATTGGCAGGGTTCAAAGAACTAAATGTGCTACCCCACCAGCTATCTCTGGTTTCTGAGTTTTCATTTGTCCATGCAAGCAGTTCTTTCGACGGAACAGGAACAGCCAAGAAAGGAAAACTAGTGGCACCAGGTGTGTGTACAAGGCCAACAGTCTTTCACCTGTGAGGTGTTCAGTCCATCTACCAGTATTTGGTGGTGTCTAACAAAGTGGTTCTGGGCATTGTCATTTTGCACCCTCTCACAAGGGCGAAGCATGGAGTGAGGAGTCCAAAATGTCCTTAGTGAGGAGTCCAAAAGTCCATCAATAAACAAAATGTCCTTCATTTTCCTTCTCATGGGGGAGGGGGGGGGCAAAGTAGGGTGTGAAAAGTCCCATTAGTCCCAAAACAAACAACAATTCCTTCAACCTTTACCAAAGTAGGTGTGATCAGCAGGACTCGATAGGGCCCCTCGAGTCTGGGCTCTAGAGATTTCCGGACAAGCCTCTTTACGACCACCCAGTCTCCAGGTTGCAGAGAGTGTGATCCCTCTAAGTTGTCTAGGCCTGGAATGGGAGAAAAGACTAGATTCTGCGTCACTGTTAGTTGGTCACACAGGTGCTTTACATATCCGGCTACTGGTCATAGCCCTGCTGTGGGGCCTGTGGATGATAGAACCCCAATCTTGGCATAAAGCCAAACACTTCTTTTAACTTAAGCGTACCATTTAGTCTTTTACCTTTGTTGGAACTCTGCGGGTGGTATGGGGTGTGACACGTTTGTTCCACCCCAAGGGCTGACATCACCTCTCGCATCACTTCACCTGTAAAATGTGTACCTCTGTCACTCTCAATTGTCTCTAGTACCCTGTATCTGCGGATTACCTCATTCATGAGCTTCTGTGCGGTTACCTGCTTATTTACTTTAGTAACGGGGTAGGTCTCCAACCTGAAAAGAAATCAACAACAACAAGCACATATTCATACTTCCCAACAAGTGGGAGCTGAGTGTAGTCAATTTGCAATCCCTGAAATGGGTAGAGTGGTCTAGGCAAGTGTTATGTGGCAAATTTACTTCTGCCCTGTTGCTTACGGCAAAGATCATGCAAAATTTGGACAAATGATGCAGCAGCTACAGAGAACCCAGGTGTCACCCATTCTTGTTCAGTGTTGACGTCATTGCTGTTTTTGATTCTGTGTACCAGTTGGGCCATCATGGGGGACAGGGACCTCTGTAGGCTGTTCTGCTGACTGTTCGCCATACGCTGTCCCATTTCTGCTGCTCCCATATTTAGTCCATTTGTCTTTTTCTTCCTTGCTGGCTTGTAACTGACATGCTAAAGACTTTACAAAGTCCAGGTTTGCGTCAAAGTCCCATGCTGTCAGTATCTTTTCTTCTTTCTTCCATGGCTTGAGGGCCGCTGCCTTTGCTGTGCCGTCGGCGAGGGTGTCGTCTCTCGCTTCTCCATTGTAGAAATCGGTGTGAACTCTCCATTGCCAGGTGGTAGTAGTAGTAGGGTTTCCATGAGACTCTGTACTGCTACACCATTCTTAATTGGCTGTCCTACTGAGATAACAAGCTGTCTGGCCTTCCATATTGGGCCGTAATCATGAGCTATGCCAAATGCATTCCAGGAGTCAGTGTAAATGTTTGCCGTCTTACCTTCTACCACTCTACACGCCTCAGTGAGGGCCTTCAGTTCCGCTTCTTGTCCTGAGACATGCGGAGGCATTCTGCTTTTAGGACATCTTGTTGTGTGACCACTGCATATCCAGTGTGGAGTTGTCCATCCTCATCCTGGGATCATCTAAAAAAAAAAAAACTCAAAATATGCATTTGTTAACAGGGGCTTCAGTAACCTTTATTATGGCCACCTGTTCTGGCAACATGATGGCTTCCATTAGTAAACTTACAGCTTTTCTATTCTTGATGGAGGAAACACAAAAGGCTTAGTGATGCATTGAGGTAACTATTTGGGTCAGGAGTACATAAAAAAAAAAAAAGTAAATCATCAACATATTACAAGAGGGTGGTGCCCTCAGGAATTGGCCAGGCGTCTAATACCAGCTTCATGCATCTGGTAAACTGGTTTTGGGCTATTCTGTGCCCCTTATGGCAGCACTGTCCAACAGTACTGCTTTCCTCTGAAAATAAATGAAACAAATACTGACAGTCTGGCTGGCCCTTTAAACTCTTTCTCTTTAACGGGGAACAAAAGGGGTATTGGCTGGGAAGACACATTCCTTAAGGGCTTTAAGTTAACATAAAGAAGAGACAGTGTGTGTAATTGCATCTTCCTGGACATGTGCCAGGGGGCACTGACGGACCAAGGGGGCTAAGAGCTTGTTCCTCTGTGTGCGTAAGAGTGAGGACAGGGAGAGGTGTCGCTTGGTCTGCTGCCATCCGACAGAAGGTCGGGTGACTTTCATACCCGGGGTGTATACGAGCCTCACCGGACGGGTGAAGTTTGATACAACATCCCAAGGGTCCCATCACGTCAGTTCCCAATATGCTTTCAGGACCTTCCAGCACAAGGAAGCGTGTGAGGCATCGTGACCCTTTAAACATTACCTCAAGCGGTTCAGTTTCTGCCAGCTGAATTGGCACTCTTGAAACGCCTTGCACCGATTACTGCTAGACAATCAGGCTGGTATTCTATTTCAAAAAGATCAGAACCTTGTTGCAAAAAGGGAGAAAGAAAAAAAAAATTTAAAAATAGCTGACCTGCAATACCTAGCTCACCTATGTCTTCTCCTCCCCCCCCCCTTTGAACTTAGGGTACTTAATCGGAAGAAGAATAGCCGGGTTCAAAGTAGTAACAACAGTGAAAAGAATGACAAGAGCACATTGTAGCTGGATTTGACGGGCCAGAAATAAGTGCTTGGGTTGCACTTGCGTGTATATGCTCCGGGTGTCATGGGGGGGTGAGGACCACTAGGGGTAGTTCAATACCAACTCCAAAGATTTGTCAACCATTGCCTGTACTGCTGCCACCACACAAACACATGAGGGAGCTCCTCGAGCCACTGGATCTAGCCTCATGGAGTAGTATCCAAGTGGCCGTGGTTGTCCTCTGTGCTTTTGTGTCAATAATGTTGTCACATGGCCAGAAAATTCAGTACAGAAAATAATAAAGGATAAAGTGTAAAAGGGTGAGAAATGAGTAGTTGCATAAGAGAGGAAACAGAGTGGATCCATGGGCGGCAGTATGAAACAAGGCCCAGAAAGGTGCGGAGTCTGGCACCAGGTGTAAGTACGGGTATGGCCGTTTGTGTGTTTCTCCTACAGAACATTCTCTCAGAGACAGTATAATTGTGGCTTGTTGGCAGGCTTCCAAATTATCAGCACACAACGCCTACATCACACATTTTACATTCATTACAGTCTGAGCACGGGTCATTAACTTTCATGCGGTCAAGTCTCATTCAAATGTTAGTAAGAGTTCACACAGGACGTAACGCGTATGATGCAACTGTCCTCATCTTGCAAACAAATGCATTCTTTTTTTTTTTTTTTTATCAATTTTTATTGAATTTCTTAGAGTTTTTTTAAACAGAGATTACATGTGATATGAGAATACAAGAGTAAATCACAACCAAAATAATTATCATGACATAAAGAGGTACTAATTTCAATCAATTGGTTACAGTGCTGTCTGTTGCGAGCTTGTCTACCATGGTCCAAAACAAACTGACCTCGAAGACATCCCACAAACTCACACGTATCAATCAGGCTTAAACCAATGGAGAAGATTGTCCAAGATGAAACTTTATAAACTTAAGCCATCCACTTAGGGAAAAGGAACTAGAGAAGAGCAAAGACACAGTGAGGTGGGAGGGTCTGAGCAGTAGAGGGCTCAGGGGGTCAGGGGGATATGGTATGTAGGGGGGTGGGGTGGGGGGATGGAGATTTTTACCCTGGAGGTATGCGCTAGCGTCCTCACCTGTCTCGAAGTCCGAATGCGCGCCACTATTCAGGCTGTGTTCAGCGTCCTCTGTCCAACGTCCGAGGTCCCTCCAACAATCTTGTCTGTGGTCATAATTAGGTGGGTACCCTATCTCAGAGTTAGTGTCAGCTCGCGCCCGTGGCTCTGCTGGTTCAGGGCCTTTTGAAGCCTAAGAGCTTTGTCTCAGTGTTCTCCAAGGGCTCCAGGTCTGAAGGAAGCTATCATGTGATCCTTTTGACCAACTCGAGAGCTCTTCTAAATCACAGAGGAGGTCTGTTTTTTCCATCCATTGTACAACTGTGGGAGGGGATTTTTGTAACCAGTTTAGGGGGATTAGAGCTTTGGCTGTGTCCAAGAGGAAGGCGGTCAGCCTGTTTTTTAAAGGGTGGAAGTTAGAACTTGGTTTCCATAGAAAGACCATCTCTGCTGTTAGTTAGGTTAGGGTGGATAGTTCTTAGAGTTTTCTCCACTTTTTTTCCAGTAGGGAGTGATAACTGGGCACTCCCACCATATATGGGAGTAGGAGCCCACTCCCGAGTCGCATCTCCAACATCTGTTGTGGGGTGCTAGTTTGTAATCATGAAGCCATTGTGGGGTTTTATACCACCGAACCAATAGCTTATAGTGGCTTTCTTGCATTAGTATGCATGGGGAAAGGCCATAGGCCATTTTCAGAATGAGTTTTACTTCAGTGGGTGAAATGGAAATTCCCAGATCCTTTTCCCATGAACTAATGCTGGGTTGGAGAATGTCGGAGGAGCTATAAAATGTCTTCTCAAGTTGGAGATTCTATGTAGCTTGGGAGTACTTGCGCTGAGAAGCTTCTCGAATTGAGTCATCGGGCGAGAGGATTTGTATTTTGTCTGAAACTCAGTGAGTGTTTCTGGAGGTGTTTCTCTTGTAGGAAAGAGTGGTTCTGATTGGGTAAGAGTGTTTGTATTATTTCTGTGTGGGGTTTATGTGCTAGGGTTTGGAGGTCTCTAATTATCTTGTCGCGAGCTCCCTTCCATAAGCTGGCTTACCCCTGTGTTATGTGGTAGGCCAAGTAGCTTACGTAGTGCTCTGAGTGGTGTCATCGGTGATGGTTTGGGGGCTAATGATTCGCTGAGTCTGTCCCAGGTCTCGCAAGGGCCTTGGAGCAAAGGGTTGAAGTTCTTTGCTCTGTAGAGACCTTTAGAGGGAAACCATAGATCCTCCACCAGGGAATTGCCATGTGTACCCTCAGCTAGAGATCGTAGCAATGGGTCACCTGAGGGGGATCTTAAGTCCACCCAGTAGTTGAGCTGTGCTGCTTTATAGAAATCCTGTATACAGGGCATATCAATCCCCCCTTCGAATTTTTTCTTAATCATCAGACTGTAGGCCTGCCTGGGTCTCTTTTGTCTCCACACGTACCCGGAGAAAGCAGAACGCAGGGCTTTGAAAAATGATAAAGGTAGGTGTATTGGTAACATGCGCATTTTATATAAGACAATCGGGAGTACGTAAGATTTTAATACATTTTTCCTCCCAAACCAGGATAGGGCCGGTAAATCGTAAGATCGGAGCAGGTCTTTGACTTGTGAGATTAAGGGTAAAAAATTGGAGGTGAAGATATTATCCACTTTTTTAGTTAATTTGATGCCTAAGGATTCTACTGTCGTATCTGACCAGGTAAAAGGAGAGCTGGCTCTTAATGAACTGCAACTTCTTCTCCTGATAGACATATTGAGAATGGTCGATTTAGTAAAGTTTATTTTAAAGTTGGAGAAAGAGCCAAACTCATTCAGAGTAGAAGTAAGTCTTGGGATTCCTCTCTCTGGATCCGAGACGACGAACATTATATCGTCCGCGAAAGCTGCGGAGGATAATATGTGCTTACCAACCTTCAAGCCTTTAATAATTGTGTCTTGTCTCACCCACTGGAGGAGAGGTTCCATTGCAAGGATAAATAGGGTGGGGGATAAAGGGCAGCCCTGGCGGGTACCGTTATGGATATCAAAGGGCGGTGAAAGAGTGTCATTAATTTTTATTCTGGCATGAGGATTGGAGTAGAGGGAGAATATCGCTGAGATAAAGGCCCCAGGGAAATTAAGTCTATGGAGGACTCTCTCCATATATGTCCAATCCAGTGTCGGTACTTACGAGGGCCATCGGTATGTTTCTGGTTTGCGCATATTTTATTGCATGTAGTAGGCGAATACAATTGTCTTTACCTTCTCTACCTTTGACAAAACCTGCTTGTTCTGGGTTTATTAGTATGGGGACAAAGTTCTCCATCCTTTTTGCTAGGAGTTTAGCCCAGATCTTCACATCTATATTAATTAGTGAAATGGGTCTGTAATTGCTGCACATTTTTGGATCTTTATTGTCTTTGTGGATCAGTGTTATGTGGGCCTCTTGTGCCTGTTTTGGGAGGTCCTCTCCTTTTTAGGAGTGCATTAAATACCTCCGTTAGGTGGGGGATCAGATGAGCTCTGAAAGTTTTGTAGTATGCTATTGAGAGACCATCTGGTCCAGGGCTTTTCCCCTGCGGGCAAGAATCTAAAGCGTCATCTATCTCTTTGGGTGTGATTGGTTCCAGCAGAAGACTGGAAGCAGAACTGTCTAGTTTCGGCAGCTCCAGGGACTCTAAAAAGGAGTCAACTTGGCCTGCTATTTTCTGTCTAACAGGGGGACTTCATCTTCTCCAAGATTGTACAGATTTGAGTAATAATTTTGGAATTCTTTAGCTATTTCTGTAGTTGAAGAAACCTCTTTGCCCGAGCGCAATTTTATTGTCTGTATGAAATTTCTAGAAAGGACTTTCTTAAGCATATATGTCGTGAGTTTACTACCCCTATTACCATGTGCGTAGAAGGATTGTTTGAGAAAGGTAGTTTTTGTTAAATTTCTCATTCAAGCATCGTCGGAGATTTTGTCTCAAGGCTGTTAATTCGTCCAGGTTGGATTTCAAAGGCGCCAGTTTGGTTGTTGCTCTAGCTTTGCTATATGGGATAAATAGTTGTCTATATCTTTTTGTTTCTGTTTTTTGATCCTAGTACCTAATGCTATTAACAGCCCTCTAACATACGCCTTGTGAGCCTCCCACACTATTGGGGCCTTGATATGGTCTTTTAAGTTTAGTGTAAAGTATTCTTTAATTAGGTCACCCAGCTGGGTTCTTTCTTTTGGTGAATCTAACAGAGACTCATTTAGTCGCCATCTCCACTCGCGTGGGGTCTCGTCAGCTAAGTGAATATCTGCATACACGGGTGCGTGGTCTGATATAGTGATGGGGTCTATTTTGGCTTCTCCAAGGTACGGGAGGAGACCAGAAGAGATAAATACGTAGTCCAGTCTTTGATAGGAGTGTACATGTGAAAAAGTGTAATCCCTGGTAGAGGGATGTAATGATCTCCAGGTATCCACTAGCCCCAGCTCTTGAAGAGATTTGTTCTTTTTAGTTTGGGTTGCGAGACCTGGGACCGACCCGTTGAAGCGTCTAATAGTGGGTTTACAGTAATGTTTAGATCTCCGCCCAGTATAATATATCCTTCGGCAAATTGTTTGATGACCTCCAATTGTTTAATTAGCCACGCGGTTTGGTCTGAATTAGGTGCGTACAAGTTCGCTATAGTTATTTTAGTATTGTTGAATATGCCTTTAATAATGAGTACTCTGCCCTCTCCATCCGTGTACTGGGCCTTAAGGGTAAAAGGAGTAGATTTATGAAACGAAATAGAGACTCCCTTTGATGCAGAGCTTGGATGAGTATTGTAATAGCTTTGCAGGAATGTTCCCCCTGGTAGGGGTGGTGTCTTATCTTTTTTAAAATGTGTCTCTTGCATTAGAAGGATTTTTGTTTTTTGTATTTTCAGGATTTGAGCTACCTGGCGTGTTGAGACCTCGGACGTTGAAAGACGCGAACCTGATGGCGCCCACCCCACCCCGGGCTCCAGGGGAGGAAGTCATGTCCTAATGGGGTAATAGGGGACACAAAGTCAGAAAGGCTTGTATCGATGGTAGTACAAATATGCAATGTAGGTTATTCACAGGTAGTGTTTTTTTCCTCCAACTGCGTCGCGTCGGATGACGACGGCGCAGGAGAAGGAGATGGAATGAAACAGGGGAGGGCAGATGAGGGAGGTAAAGAGAATTGTTAGAAAAAGAGAAGCAGAAATAGGTGGTGTGAATGGAGAGAAGAAGTAGATGTATTTGCGGGTACAAAGAGAGTTGAAGCTAGGAAAGTCTGTTCAACTCAGTAGATGGGAGTGATCTACTTGTTGATGTGTAACAGATGTGGTCAATTGTAGCGTGTGTGTCACAACTATCAGAAGGGGCACTAGTCACAATCGAGCTGGTAACTGAGAGACCCTTGAACTTGTAGGGTCTAAGGTTATTGGTTAGTTTTAACGTAACTTGTGCCTAGTCGGTCAGGCACCACAACCGGGTGGTTCTTGTTTTAGGGAATAAATGTTAGGTTAAACATATAGAGAGAAAAAGTATGCAGGTTAATGAGAAGATTAAATGGAAAGGTAACCATAGTTATGCAAGAGTGGACAATGGATCCACTCGACAAGGAGGTCCTATCTAGAGGTAGTCAGATCTCAATTCAGGTGTCTTCATGTGCCATATCATCTTTGCTCTTTTTCTTTTTTCCCCTTGGCGACTTTGTGTGGCCTGCAAGCTGCCAGCTTTCTGTAGGGGCTAAATGTGAGAATTTAGGTAGTTCTGGAATTGGAAGCCAGTGGGGGAGCTCTATGGGTTCTATGTCGAGTTGGCGCCAGCATTTGTCAAGTTAATCTGGTGAATGGATGTTAATTCGTTTGCCGTTGATGAAAATTCCTGTGCCGAATGGAAAAAGCCAGGTATATTTGATGTCCTCTGCTCTTAGGGCTTCCAGCAGTGATTTTAGCATCCGGCGTTTGACCAGGGTTGTTGGAGCTAAATCCTGGAAGAGTTGAATAGCCACGCCAACATAATGTATGTCTTTTTTGCTTCTGGCTGCATCTAGAATAGCTCTGGCATCCGGGAAAGTCAGAAGTTTACAAATCAAGTCCCTTGGTGGTTCTGAGGGGGCTGGGGGTGGTCTCAGTGCTCTGTGGATGCGTTCAATTGAGATACTGGCTGTCCTGTCTGGGCCCAAGAGTGATGTAAATATTTCCGTGGCTATCTTTGGGAGGGCTTCTGTCGCCCATGTTTCTGGGATGCCTTTGAATCTAATGTTGCTGTGCCTGTTTCTGTCTTCCAGGTCTTCTTGCATAATCAACATACGATTCATTTGGGAGTGGTGATCTTTGATTACTTCGGTCAGTTCTGAAGAGTGTGTTATGATGGTAGCTGAGGACGACTCGAGTTCCTCGACTCTTCTCCCCATTTGTTTGAGTTCTTCTTTAATTTCAGAGAGATCTGACCTGACTGGGTGTAATGCTTTCATAATCAGATCCCTCATGAAACTTTTGGAAACATGTTAGCTCTCCTCTCCCTCTGATGAAGCTTCCTCCTCTCTCTAGGTTATGATGGGTTGTTGTCATGTTCAACGTTTTTTTACTAGATGTGTGGGGTGATCTGGAAGAGCGTTCTTTTAAGAAACGTTGCATGTCTGTTTGACCTTTGGTAGGACGAGGAGTGCTTAGGCTGTCGTTGCTTTTGTCTCGGCTCGTTTTCCCCATAGTAGCGGTCTTTTGTAGGTTTAAGATCCTGTCGCGGTGCCCTTCCTGATTTGAGCAGGCACTTTAGAAGTGGGCCATTGTGACCCTGGGATTTACTGTGTTACTAGATAGTCTCTGAGGTGAAACTTGGTGAAAGTCACTGTCAATTATGCGCAAATATGATTTAGAACTCCACCAAGGAAGTTCCTGTAAAGATTCAGGCAATGCCTGTGATAATGAGTGTTCTCCCTGCGCCCTTCTTTCTCTGCAGATTCCTCTTTTGCAAAGGGGGGTGTTCAGGGGTAATAAGGTTTGTTGATGGTGAGGCAGTAGTGGGGGGGGGGGGGGTGGCTGGGGACGTGGAAGTTGTTATTCACTGCTGGGAGGGGGTCTTCTTACAGCATTTTGTTCAGCTGGGGGAGGGGTGCAGGAGCAAACTGAGGCACTGTATAATGTGTGGCCAGCTATGCACTTGCTTCTGGTTAGCAATATGGTAGTTAGTGCAGCAGGTCTTTTTCTGCCCTTTTAGAGCTCCGGCTCTAAAATCGAGGCCCCGGCTTCACCCACTGCGCTAGGCCCCGACGCACCTCCGCGGCCGATCCGGGCCGGCGACCACTCTCCCTGCTCCTTGCACTGTGGAGATGCCGATGCTCTTGTTGAGCGGCTCGTGGATGGGTCAGGTACTTCACAGAACCAGGTAAACTTGTTCCGGTTGCAGGAGTCCTGAGACCTTGCTGCCGCTCGCTCCACAGGCCCAAACAAATGCATTCAATCACTCCCACCTCCCCCTGGAATCAGTCAAACTTTAACTGTTTGTAACACTAGAGAAGTATACCAGATTCTACAACAACCACTTCATCACTGATATTTTCCAAAAAAAAAAAGGAACACACATTTTGCAATCATGCACACGTCCAACCAATCACAGAACTGACATTTACATAAAGAGCAAAAATATACCTTAAAATCCCTATATATTTTCTACTTTCAAGACAATTAATTCACGTAATTCATTACAAGTTTCTTATTACATCAACGTCTTTCTTTCTTCTATGACCTTAAATTTTATATCTCTATGAAACCGCTTTTTGGAAAGCAGCCAGAACATTCAGACTCTAACAACATTAATCATTAGTAATTATAAGAGGTATATTTCTCTGCACAGACTATCAAACACAGACAGCGGGGGAATAGTTAAACACATTAAAAAAAAAAAAGGACAAAGAAGACTAAGACATATAACAAAGATAAGATTACATGACATCAAGACATACGAGACAAACAATATTGGTTATTTGTCACATAATTATCCACAGATTCTGCATGAACTTGCTTTATGTCCCAAAGGAACACAAACTATAAAAGAATTCCCTTTCTCTGATAACTGCCGTATCTATACTTGCCTTAATTCATCTGTCTGACATACTTCTATCCAACCTTTGACTATCTCTGAATCTTTCCCAAACTTGTTGGTCTAAGATTCCCAAAAATCTAACCTGCTTTTCTCAACAACTTGCTAGATTCTCTCCCCACGGCTAACTTGCTTTCTCCCGTACTATTGCCAGAACTCATAGTTAAAGGTTCCCGCTGTTTTACCTATCTGTTTATATATTTTATAGGCTTGCCTACAGATGTCCTTCCCTTCCCCCAATCTTATTATCTCAATGGGTGTCAGGAAAGTCTGAGACCCCATTCTAACTATGGACTTACCTTTCGATTTACTACTATTGTCCCTACTTCCGAGTCCGCAACTGGCAGGATACTATGGACTTTTAAGTCCCTTCTGCCTACGTCCGCAACAGGGCAGGATATTTGAGGGCCCTCCTGCCAAGCATTGGCAGGATATTTCTCTTCTGCGAGTCCGCAACTGGCAGAAATACTTTTGGACTTTTTAGTCCCTTCTGCCACGTCCGCAATGGGCAGGATATTTATTCTCAATATATATTACGACTATATTACTACTAACGGGGATAGAGGAAGGACCACGGCTTGCCTTGCTGGACGGCTTTTAGTAATCTTATTACAAATTACAGCTAACATTATGAGTCCGGCAAAAAGCAATAATTTCTACAGCAGACAGCATGGCAATATACACACAAGGGTTCTTCCGTCTAGCACGGTTACTAAGAACACCGTAAATAACAGGCAGAAGCGTCCTATAAACATGCAGCGACTCACCTTCCCGTCGACACGTGACTGAAGTCAGGGGAACCCAGAGCTGAAGTGGTAAGTCAAGGGCTTACCTTACACCGGTGTTTTGTAGATCTGGGGTCCCGTGGCCTCTGGTCCGGCTGGTCGGCAGGTAGGGTCGTCGGGTATCGGCTGCAGGTAAGGAGTTAGCTTCTGTCCCTCGTTGGAGTGCCAAGTATTGTAGGGGGTCAAACAGACCGTTCAGCTGATGCTGTCTGCTTCCGAATTAGTCTTAGACATGAGTACTCATTGACGACTTAGATGGATGACCACACGGTATGCGGTTAGCGAAAGAAGTAGTTTATTTGACAGAGCTTACAGAACTTTATAGAAGAAATATGCTGACGTAATGTTTTAATTACTGCGCATGCCCGAGGTCGCTGGACATGTGGAAATTTTAATGAACAATACGTCTTTCAAAGACGTCTCCTACATAAACAATATATCAATGCTCGGTGACAGTTGTATCAAAGCAGAATATGTCCTTGGATAAGATTCTCGGAACATGAATAGGAAAACAGGACAACATGTGAAAGGACAGATAAGACAAGTTTCAGGGTCACATAGTGGGAAGAAAATACAGATAAAGAGTAAGTTTGGAAGAGAAATTAAATGTATTTTTCTTATTTATTCTGAGACAGGGGAAAATCTAGAATTAACCCCTCACATGACCATCCACAATACCGAAAAGACCAGGTATACAGGGTCGCCGGCCAGGCACAGAGCCAGATTCTGTTGCAGGGCATGCAGAATATGTCCCGACCCATCTGTATGCAACCGGCCTTCTCTGGACAGGAATCCCGAACATACAATAGAATTTTTGAAAAAAATCTACAAATACAGAATGAAAGCCAAGTAGAAATATAAAATGTTTCACTATCTGGTTTTCATTAGTTTAAAAAAATATATATATCGCTGATACGTTCCCTTATAGTTTGTCCTAACAGAATTTTGTAGAAATGACTTATTAGACTAAGAAAAATTTTTAAAATTTGCCATGATGAAAAATAACACTGAAAACCACTAATTATGCTGCTTTTTGTGGAGCTTTTGTTCACACTTTTATATTTATTTTTTAAACATGGATTTTGTTGCGATCTGCTTAGTATACAATCATACATTGTTCTGCTACTGTATGATTGACCTTTTTATCGTCTGTTTATTCCAGATGTTCGATTTCACAATGTTTCTTATAAATTTTTTTTTAAATCAGCTAATCAGCGGAGAACACATAGGAGCGCTGGCCATGAGTGAAGCAAATGCCGGTTCTGACGTAGTATCGATGAAGTTGAAAGCAGAGAAGAAAGGTAAGTACTCATGTTTTAATGAGTTCTGTTTTCCTCTTCTCTCATTAACATTGAGTATACTCTTATACTGCCAACTATGGAGATAGTGGTCACTGCACAGGTAAACCATGAAGTCCCTAATTCTCTTCCGTACATTTTCACAGGATATGCCATAAACATCTGACAGTTATAGATCCCAGAGGTGGGACCTGCATCTATTACCAGAACACTGTTTCCCAGATCCTCTCATGGGTCACCTTTGCAGTCACCAGTGGCTGGAACTAGGAAATCAACGGAAACTATACCAGTTCCTACAGTAGAAAGCGCAATTTTGTAAATGTTTATTTAAACATTGGATAACACATGATAATGCTCAGCTGCACACACAAGGGGGTCACAGGAATGTCTCCACAACATTGTCACACTTCCGTGGCTGCCCCGTCGCTAGATTTATCACCAATAGAACATGTATGGGACCATCTGGGATGCCAACTTCGACAGCCTACGAATTTGCACAATCTAGTTACAGCAAATGTGGACTGATATGCCGCACTGTGCAGTATAAGATCAAGAGGGATGTCCTTATATTACACAGCCATAGCAGTATCCCTTGCCCAGTACGAGGTACCAGTACAGAGACCACCCAAGCCAGACTGCGTCCTTGACTGCGATAGGTACATGGGAGGGTGTATTGCTGCAAGGAGCAAGACTTAAGTTAAAATTACGCTTTAACACTTTGCAATCCAATTTTGGACTCGGGTTTCCTAGGGGGCTTTCTCTTTCTGCTATTATACAATGGAGCCATCTGCTGGCTAGAGCCAGTACTGCGGTATGTGACATGCTGGAGAGGCTCCTAACAGAGTGGTAAGTAATCTACAGTAAGAATACCCTGGCGGACATCTTTCGGCATCTGAGCTGTACAGCCTTCAATCAGAATGTCTTTAGACGTCAGACAGTGGATTGGAAAGGGTTAAAGAGAGTAAAGCCCGATTTACACGCAAAGGTGATCGCTCAAAATTTGTTCAAAAGATAGAATGGCAGTTTGAGGGATCATTTTGCATAAGCTAGTAATGGGCACTAATGCCCATTAGTAGCTTATTAGCTTCATTTGCATGTAAATGAGCCTCCTGGAGCTGTCCTTTTCCACAAGTAAATTATTATGCAATATATTCACATAATTTTAATAGTTTACCACAAAACAAAACCCAAACAGATATACTATTAATCCAATTCATGTAAATGGCAATATGCCAGCACGCGGTCATCAATCATGTGCACCTCACACACACTTTTCCTGTCTTCAATCCATTCGTTCAATATGCAGGGAAGTCTCTTACCTAAATACGAAGAACCAAATATTTGCATACATTTGTATTACACTCTGCATTGTCTCAAATGTAGGTGCAAACCTGTTACCAGGATCCACAAACATTAAACATGTACAGATAAACCTTAAAGGGGTTGTCCCGAGGCAGCAAGTGGGTCTATACACTTCTGTATGGCCATAATAATGCACTTTGTAATGTACATTGTGCATTAATTATGAGCCATACAGAAGTTATAAAAAGTTTTTTACTTACCTGCTCCGTTGCTAGCGTCCTCGTTCCCATGGAGCCGACTAATTTTTGGCCTCCGATGGCCAAATTAGCCGCGCTTGCGCAGTCCGGGTCTTCAGCAGTCTTCTATGGAGCCGCTCGTGCCAGAGAGCGGCTCCGTGTAGCTCCGCCCCGTCACGTGCCGATTCCAGCCAATCAGGAGGCTGGAATCGGCAGTGGACCGCACAGAAGAGCTGCGGTCCACGAAGACGGAGGATCCCGGCGGCCATCTTCAGCGGTAAGTATTGAAGTCACCGGACCGCCGGGATTCAGGTAAGCGCTGTGCGGGTGGTTTTTTTAACCCCTGCATCGGGGTTGTCTCGCGCCGAACGGGGGGGGGGTTTAAAAAAAAAAAAAACCCGTTTCGGCGCGGGACATCTCCTTTAAACAAGAGTCTTTCTGCAGGCAATAAGCCTAAGAAAGACACTGTCTATTGTTTCACCTGTTACCTTCAAGAGGAAAAGGAAAAATAAAAAAACCTAGTGAGACAAATTAAATATTAATTTGTTTAATTTATCTCACTATATAAAAAGATTATAATAATCATTTGGGGGTCTGTCAGGTAATTTTTTCCCAAATGTTCAACTTCCTCAGCAGAATCCGAGAAATGCTCAGATTCATCTGAGGAAGAGTCCCAAATATCTCCATCCCACTTATTAGGGTCTCAATCAACTCCTGCCTTGGCCACTACAGTATGAACCTTTTTATTATTTACTCTCCCTTTTGCGTTTACGGTATTTGTATTGTGCGACCCTGACAACTGCCTCTTCTGCTACTGTACTGTATTGATCTGCTTTATCCAAGCAAGCTCTTCTGACATTGCACTATCACCAAGGAACTACACACATCTCCTTTTCCAGTTTTTGCACCTTCTGCAGTGCATTTTGGTATTTACTGTGCATCTTCCGATATGTACTCAACAATATCCATCCTCTCCGACACACAGAAGCGAATATCTTGCTTTTTCCTACCTTTAGTTTCTGCAAAAGTTCACAACATCCACAGGCTGTCCACCCTTCAATACATCATCCCACGGCTCACCTAATCCAACACACTGCAACCACTCAGTGGCCAATACATTACAGGGGGCTTTATTCCACCCTTGGGGTAACTGACCATTCCTCAGACACTTCTTTGTTCTTAGATAATGACATTTTTGTACTATTGCGGTGATATCCCTAGACACTTACTGTACACAGGTTGATGCAAAGAACCTCAGTGGGGCTCCCCTCTCACTGGCATTGTAATCTTTCTTGTTAACCTATAAAGGTGGCGCTTTCACCATCTTGCTGGATATAAAGCTACATAGTAAAAACCGTAACGCCTGTTTTCTTTTTTTTTTTTGATTTTAGGTGATTACTATGTCCTAAATGGCAGCAAGTTTTGGATTACCAATGGGCCTGATGCGGATGTGCTGGTTGTCTATGCAAAGACCGATACCAGTGTTAAACCGGCGTCACGTGGGATTACTGCCTTTATTGTGGAGAAGGTGAATATTATGAAGCTGTTACCATACTGTCTTATATCTGATTAGTCTACTGTTCTGTAAGAAGTGTGCTTGTATATGTGCGACTATATAATATATATTTTTCGGCAGTTGGGTTTTAGAGGAAATGGGACCCCAAATACTAAAATACTGCATTAACAACACAGTCACATTCACGCTCTACATTAGCATACATAGTGCTGCAGAGCTGAACTCCAGTACTTCCAGGGGCGTTGTAGAATTTTACAAAACAAAATTATTCATGTACATTTCTAGTTAGCAAATATCAGGCCTAAATATTACCTCCATACAGTGATATGTATTGCCACCATACAATAATTAAATATTACCACCATACTGTCTTTGGACAAAATGCACTATACAGTGACTGATGTTACCAATAATACCACCACACCATGCTCGCTACCACTATATAGTGAGTAGTATTATCAGAAGATCAAGGGGGCAGGGGTATGGAAGTGGTTTGATAAATTGAAGTGAAAATTTAAATGGGTTGCAATGTAGAGCCCCTTTTTAAGAATGTGTCGCCATATACAAATGGCACCTGGCAGCCTTGGCAGACAGCTGGTTTTGAATGAGGGAACCTCGATCAGCCAGACATTTCCCTTGAAATTTATTGCAGTCTATATAGGGTGCAGTTGAAAAGATGGTTCTAGCTGAAGGAGAACACTTAGAATATGCTTTTCTTCAGTCATAGCAGTGGTCATACACGACTTAAGCCCCATTTGCACGCAAAGATGATCGCTCAAAAGACATTCAAAAGATAGCTTGAATGACAGTTTGACTGATCATTTTGCATTAGCTACTAATGGGCACTAATGCCCATTAGTAGCTTATTAGCTTAATTTGCATGTAAATGAAGCTCCCTTCACTGTATGCAGATAACAGCGGTTGATCTGTTATCTGCATACGGCCCCTTTGTTCTCCCGCAGGACAGCAGCTGAAAACAATATTATCAGCGCTCCCATGGAGAATCGCAGCGTGTGATCCCTGCTACCAGCTGGCCAGCCGAAAAATGGTTTTTATGCTGAACTAAAAATCATCGTTCGGCCAAAAGGCTAACGATGGTAGCATTTACATGCTACGATTATTGCTCAAAGAGTTTTTTTGTTTTTTTTACTCACCGTAAAATCTTTTTTTGTCTGGTCATTGGGGAACACAGCAAAGACCGTGGGATATAGCTACTGCCACTAGGAGGCAACACTAAGCAAAAAAAGTATTAGCCTCTCCCGCTGGCTATAGCCCTCCTACTGACACCCAGTTGATCAGTTTGTGTACAAGCAGTAGGACAACAACCACGCGGGAGCGAAGTTCAACAAAAGTAACAATAAGACACCAAAAGCTACAGTTGCAACTAAAATACAGCACCATGTGAGACTTGCAGTCAGCACCCGGTCAGGACCTGAAAAGGGTGTCATTGAAAACAACAAAAAAGATGGGCGGGTGCTATGTCCTCTAATGACGAGACGAGAAAGGGATTTTACGGTGAGTAAAAAATCCTCTCTTCTCGCTCGTGTCATTAGGGGACACCGCAAAGACCGTGGGACGTTCTAAAGCAGTCCCCAAGGGTGGAAAAATCTAACAAAAAATACGCGTGCGGTCAGATTACAACTCTCTGCAACACCTTCCGACCCAGCGAGGCGTCAGCCGTCGCGAATGTATGTACTCAATAGAACTTAGCGAATGTATGCGGCGACGACCAGTTAGCCACCCTACATACCTGTAAAGCAGAAGCACCGTTGTGAACTGCCCATGAGGTCCCCAATGCCCTGGTGGAGTGGGCTGTTACCCTTAATGGAGGAGGCCTACCCTTTACTCAGTACGCCTCCAATATCGCTGAACGGACCCAGCAAAAGATGTTCACCTTGGAGGCCGAATCGAAGTAACTGCAACCAGGAAGGCAACCTTCCAGGACAGCATCCTCCACGGCATCTCCTCCAATGGTTTGAACGGATGAGCCTGAAGGGCGTCCGGGACCAAATTTAAATCCCAGGGTGGCACCGGAGATCAAAACGGCGGTGCAGAATGCGCGACCCTCCCTGCATAAACGTGCGCACCGCTGACCTGGATGCTAAGGGCCACTGAATAAGAATGGACAGGGCAGAAACCTAGCCCTTGAGGGGCCTAGGACTGAGTCCCATTTTGAAAAACGTATGAGATGAAGTAAAGGGAGCGTTAAACCTCCCCATTAGCCCTGGCCCATTCGGAAAAACCTTTCAGCCCTTTGCGGGCGACACCGTCTGCCTCCTACGGACACTAAGCTGAAAACCGATCAGCTGGGTGTCTGCAGGAGGGATATAGCCAGCAGGATAGGCTAACACTTTTTTTGCTTAGTGTCGCCTCCTAGTGGCAGTAGCTGTATCCCACGGTCTTTGCTGTGTCCTTCAATGACATGAGCGAGAAAGACCTCATTTGAACGAATTTAGACCGATAATCGTTGTGTGTAAATGGGCCTTTTGAGAGAGATTTGGAAAACTGATTCTCGACAACTTTGCAATTGGGTTTTGCTCTCTTTCTTGAACAGGGGCCACAACACAAAATTGAAATCCCATGTTCTAGGGTCCACTGGGGCCCTGTACCATACTAACATGCAGCACAGCCATGTCTTCCTTTTCAAGTACCCAACCCGCCAACAAAAAAGGCCGGTTCTGTGTGTATATATAATATAATATAATATAATATAATTGTTTTTTAAGGGCACCCCGGGATTTAGCACTGCACAGAAACTTGACAAGTTGGGTATGAGAGGGTCAAACACAAGTGAGCTTGTATTTGAAGACTGCAAGATTCCAGGTTAGTAAATCCAGAATAACAATGAGAAAATTGATTTAACTGATTGCATAAGAGTGGCATGCTTTGTTTAATATGTATAAGGGTAGACACCCACTAGCTTTTTTTTTTTTGGGGGGGGGGGGGGGGGTTGCACTGCGAGAGCAAATGAAAACACTCGCCTCACAGCTCTATGCAAACACTCGCCTCGCAAAATGTCTTTATTGGGGCCGGCAGCAGCACCAGCCCCATTGGAAGCATAGGGAATATATCGCCGACTTCTGCCACAGCTCCCCGGCCCCTGCAGGGATGAAGGAAACTCCTGTCAGAGCTGTCATAGCTGTGGCAGAAGTCAGCGATATACTCCCTATGCTTTCGATGGGGCTAGCGCTGCTGCCGCTGGCCCCATTGAAAACACTGAGCAATTATCGCAGATTTCTTCTCTGCGATGCGAAACTCTACTGAAAAAACGCAAATGAGTATGAAACCATTGAAAATCATTGGTTTCATAATCATCGCTGTCGCATCACAGGGAAAAGAATTGCTAGTGGTGTCCATCCTAAAGCTGTTGGTTTTTCAGGGCTGAACGCTATTTGTAGTGTTTAATTTAACATGACGTTTTTGGTCAGTTGTGAGGAATCCTTAACATTGTTAGAATATTTTACTAGATGGTACTGTAACACAGAGAAAACGATTGTCCTAGAAATCTATAGTCCTAGAAATCTATATATTAAAGTTAAAGGAGTGTTTCTATAGCTATTTATAGTATATAAATGGGATGTGCCCTAAATGTCCGTTTGGAATAATAGGGGTCCTGCATCCTAGTTTGCACCATAGGAATGGTCTCATAGATGTAACACAATTTAGAAGTTTATGGGAAGTTAATAGCAGTATTTGAGTATATGGGGTATTTTACAATGGTACTATATAATGTACTGAAAAACTCTTTAAAAATTGAGTTGAGTAAAATGAAGAGTATGAAATTTCACTATCTTTGTTTGTACGCCTTGTTTTTGCCGCAGTGTGTATGCCATAGAAATGAGAAGTTAACTTTATTCTATGGGTCAGTACTAGAGATGAGCGAATGTACTCGTTTCGAGTAATTACTCGATCGAGTACCGCTATTTTCGAGTACTTCAGTACTCGGGTGAAAAGATTCGGGGGGCGGGGGGAGGCGTGGCGGCGCGGGGGGTAGCAGCGGGGAACGGGGGGGAGCCTTCTCTCTCTCTCTCTCTCCCTCGCCCCCCCCCCCCCCCCCGAATCTTTTCGCCCGAGTACGGAAGTACTCAAAAATCGCGGTACTCGGGCGAAAAAGGGGGCGTGGCCGAGTACGCTCGCTCATCTCTAGTCAGTACGATTACTGCAATACCAAATTTATACAGTGTGTGTTTCTGTTTTCTTTTGAAATATAAAACGTCTTTTGGGAAAAAAAATTGTTTTCCAGCCACCATTTTCTGACTGCTATAATTTTTTATTTTTCCGTTGCCATCGTTGTACGGGACATCCGCTCTTTCAGCGTCACGTTTGCTGGCTCTGTCTCCTCTCCACTTCCTTTTGCTGTTGGGGTACCCCAATGCTCAGTCCCCTTCTCTTTTCTATCTATACAGCCCCAATTGGACAAACCATCCTCAAATTCAGCCTCCAATACCATCGCTAAGCTGACGACACCCAACTATACACCTCCAAAATATCACTGACTATCTGCCCCCTGTCTCTAATACTATGTCCTCCCTTTTTCTCTAACTTAACCACTCTAAGGGTGGATTCGGACGACCGTATATCGGCTCGGTTTTCACGCCGAGGCGATATACGGTGTCCTCATGCATGGGGGGGGCGGGGGATGGAAGAGCCAGGAACAGGAACTGAGCTCCCGCCCCCTCTCTGCCTCCCCTCCACCCCCTCTCCGCCCCTCTGCACTATTTGCAATGGGGAGAGGTGGGACAGATTTTTTAGAACCACAGGTACCGAACTATATAATCACATGGGGCTGTTCGGGTTCCCTTAATTCTGATCAGGGCATTTAACCCCTTAGTGACGGCGCTATCGTAAAACTGCGTCCTGCTGTTGCAGGACGTGTATGGAGGGAGGTAGCGGCGCTATCTCCCTCAATACAGCGCGGGTGTCAGCTGTTTATTACAGCTGACACCCGCGGGCAATAGTTCGGCCGATCGCTGCTATTAACCCTTTACTGCACGCCCCCCCCCCCCGCGGTGAGATCGGGGGAGCCGTGCAGGTGTCATGGCAGCTGGGGGCCTAATGAATTGCCCCAGGGCTGCCTTAACAGACTGCCTATCAAGCCATCCACACAGGGTGGCTTGATAGACTGCCTGTCAAAAAGCAGTATGACGTAATGCTATAGCATTACGCCATACTGCAGGAGCGATCAAAGCATCGCATGTTAAAGTTCCCCAGGGGGACTTCAAAGTAAAGTAAAAAAAAAAATCAATAAAGTTTTTTTAATTGTTAAAAAAAAAAAGTTATAAAAGTTTAAATCACCCCCCTTTTGCCATATCTATTATTAAAAAATCTAAATCATAAAATAAAAATATGTATTTGATATCGCCGCGTCCGTAAAAGTCCGATCTATCAAAGTAGTGCATTATTTTTCCTGCACGGTGAACGTCGTCCGGAAAAAAAAAAAAACGCCAGAAATACACTTTTTTAGTTACCCTGTCTCCCAGAAAAAACGCAATAAAAAGCGATCAAAAAGTCGTATGTATTCCAAATTGATACTATCGGAAACTACAGGACATCCCGCAAAAAATGAGCCCTTGCTCAACTACGTCGACTGAAAAATAAAGTTATCGCGCACAAATTGACCGCAGAAAATAATTGAAAAAAATTAAATATCTTAAAAAAAAAAAAATACAAGTACTACAGCAAAAACAATACTATAAGTTTGATATCGTAGTAATCTTACTGACCCATAGAATAAAAATATTAGGTCGTTTTTGTTGCAGTTTGTGCGCCGTAGAAACAGGACGCACCGAAAGATGGTGGAATGTCGTTTTTTTTTTCCCCATTTCTCTCCGCTTAGAATTTTTTAAAAGTTTTTCAGTAAATTATATGGTACAATAAATAGCACCATTGAAAAATACAACTCATCCCGCAAAAAACAAGCCCACATACAGCGACGTCGATGGATAAATAAAGGAGCTACGATTTTTTTAAAAGGGAGTAGGAAAAAACAAAAATGGGAAAAAAGCAAAAAAGCTCCGTCGCTAAGGGGTTAAATGCCACTGTCAGAATTGACTGTGGCATTTAAAGGGCTAACACCTGTTATCAGCGGTGGCGCTGATCGGAGCTGTTGCCTGCAGGTCTCAGCTGTAAGCAACATTCGACACCCATATTGTATACAACAGGATCAACCCCTGGTCCCCCTCCATACAAACCTCGGACCTCCATGACGTAAATATACATTCTGGATCGTTAAGGGCTTAATGACCTATCCTTGGTATGCCATGTGTGTTCTCAGAATACTCCTTTAACTGTTCACTCAGTAGTGTAGCAGCATCCGGGGTACGACACCTTTAACTGTTCAGTCATTCCTTTTCTTAAAATCTTTCTTTTCTAGAGAAGAACATGCTTGGGCACATTGGTAAAGGAGTGTATGTCCTGATGAGCGGTCTGGATCTTGAGAGGCTGGTGCTTAGTGGAGGCCCATTGGGGTAATTTTTATAATTAGCGTCTATGCTCATAATAACCATTGAATATAAAATAACTGACTTTTTTTTCAACATCTTACTATATTTTATAATGGTAATTAAAAAGCATAATTATGTAACTTGCTTCACTGAAGTACATGTAACTGTTTGTTTAGAATCACATACAACATATTGTTCTTATCTGCATTGCTGGTAGGACACCTTGGTGCGCCCATATTGCTCTGGTGATTCTTTTCATCACTGTTTATACTTTAAAATATAAAGAAATTGTTCATCTTTGAAAATGGTGTTCAAGGAAAACAGATTTCATTTAGAGCTCAGGAGGTGGCGTGAAACCCGTCTAGAAAGTTGGGGCCCAGTTCCTGTTACAATAGCGAAATAAGTGATCTAGCTTCTCTTTATTAGTGAAATAAATAACCAGCACTAAAAACGCATTTAGGTGTATAGGACCACTTCATACGTTTTTAGTTGGAAATATACCGGTTATAATATGGCCCCTCGTGCCCACTGGGCCCCCGACTTTCTATATGGGTTTCGCTTCACCTACTGAACTCTAAATGAGATCTGTTTTCCTTCAACACTATTTCAGAGGGGGTCTAATTTCTTTTATATTTTTGTTTACCTGTTATGATATGCACCAGGGGCTCCAACTTTCTATACATCTCAGATAGATGGAGGTGCTGCCGACCGGATGAATGCTTCAGATTTGGGTGTAAATATGATGGAAGTGAAAAAATCGTAACCCCGGTTCACGGTGCTCGTTTCTCCTTACATTTAGCCGTCTAAAGGCAGAGCGATTGGCTGTCGAGAGGACAAAGCTTAGTTTTTTCTTTAACATGCCAACCTAGTGCTCAACCATTGACAGTGCCGTTATGACGTACCCTGCAAGCAGCAACGAAGACCATTGAAAGGTCTCAGATTCACAGATTATTTTTATTTACGCTCGTGCAGATTTCGTTACTAGACCGACACATTCGCAACAGTGAAATCTAATCTCTCCTTTTAGGTCACTAGTGGGTCAATACAAAAAACTACATGTATTTTTGACACGGATGACCAAAAGATTATTTACATTCCAAAGGCAAAAATACTATCGTTCGTATCATCTAGTTTTTTCATATAACTCCTTGCAATTCCTTAACATAGATCGCCTATAATAGGCATCTTATCTTTACTTTTTATATTTAAGACATCTAGTTTCTTTCTGTCACCGCTAAACAGCTAGGTTAAAGACCAGATTCGCGCACCCACGATTTTCACGAGCCGATACAAAGAGGCTCTTTTTTTCCCCTTCACTAAATGCACACGTCTTCAAACAAACTATCGCTCAATTATCGTTTAATGCAAATGCTACACAACGATAATCTAACGACAGAAATGCCCGGCCGCTAGAGCCATTATACAATGATTTTCGTTAGGTTAAAATGTCCGTCTTTAAAGGCAAAAGCATCGCTCTCTCTCGAACGAATTTTGAGCGATAATCGTTGTCTTAATGGACCTTTACCAGTGACTTGTAAAGAGGAAGAACAATGTTCTTATCATTTGCTCCTAAACCTTTTTTGCTGCACCTCATAATCCTATTTACCTTCGCAGCAGTTAACTAAAACCGCTAAGTCCTTTTCCACGTGAGTGTTACCCAGTGGTTTCACTTTTATTGTGTAATGGTGACATGTTTTTTTCCTGCCCATGTGCATAACTTTACATTTATCAGTGTTAAACCTCATTTGCCCCTTTTTCACCCAAGCCCCCCAACTTATGCAGATTCATGTGTAACCATATACTGGCCTCTTGTGTTACAAAACTATATAAAGTAATTATCATCTGCAAGTAATGATATTTTACTGTACATTACCTTTACGAGATCATAACGTATCAAAGAGAATAAGGCCCAGTACTGCCCCCTGTGGTGCCCCACTAGTAACAGTGACCCAATCAGTGTATTGACCCAATCAGTACGCTTTATTACCACCCTCTGCTTTCTATCACTGACCAGTTACTTACCCACTTACACACATTCTCACCCTGATCAAGTATTCTCATTTTATATATCAACCTTTTATACGGCACAATATCAAACACTTTAGAAAAGTCCAGATACACAAGGTCCAATGACTCTCCCAGTTCAATCTAGAACTTACCTCCTTGTAGAAGCTGTTCAGGTTGGTTTGACAGGAGCGATCTCTCATAAGCCCATGCTGATATGGAGTTATACAGCTATTGTCAGACTTACCGGCTTGTAGTTTCCCGGTTTACTTTTTGACCCCTTTTTGAATATTGGCACCACATTTTGCTATGTGTCAATCCAGTGATGAAGGAGTCTTTTACGCAGACTTTTTTTTTTTTTAATTGCTGTTTTTTTATTTTATTAATAAAGAGAAGTTGGATGTTACAATTGCTCGTATTTTGGATGATTGCACGTTGAACCAGGGCTACTATTTCTTCACTTCCATTATTTAGAGCTCAGTCACACAGTGAAGCCAAAGCCTGAATGGCAGCTCTCGGAGGCTGTCTTGGGTGGCATATGTGCAGAGAGACTCTTTTGCAGAAGTAATGAGGTTGGGGAAGAATTCCCCCCCCCCCTAATCGGATTTGTATATAATTCAATCAAGAAACAACCTTCCACATGAAATTGGAGACATGTTGGAGGCCCCATGCTCCACTATTACCACTACATATGAAATAGACCTGTACTACAGCCCTATACATGACCTCTTGACCTAACATCCCATTGACAACTGCAGGAGTTACAAAAACAGCGTAGTGAAGCACGCTTGGGTATTTCCGTAATCTCAGCCCTTTCTCAGCCACCTTGTACAGCTGGGCGAGGGGCGGTGGGGATCAAAGCTAAACGGTGGGGCCCACACTTATCTGAGTTTTATGACCTATCCTGTGGGTATACCATTAACGTCTGAGGTGGAAAATATCCCTTCAATATGTGTAGTGCTCACATGTTGGCTAGATGCAGCTTGTCTGTTCTAAGTAGCCCGGCAGGGCAGCTGAAGCATAATGTATACAAAGCCAAGAGGTGACTGATTATCCATTTTGGTGACTTTATTTTTCTCCAACTTTTTTTGTTGTTGTTTGTTTTTAAATCTGTCCTTTAGCATCATGCAGGCTGTTCTGGACCATGCCGTCCCCTATCTACACACAAGAGAAGCCTTCGGTCAAAGAATTGCCTATTTCCAGGTAAAAGTTTCATAGTTGGGTAAAATAACAATTTCACTATTTACGTACTATACAACACACAAATTCAGCTAGTTGTGAGATTATTAAAGACAAGAGGAGAACTTTATCAAAGTTGGAGCAAGGTAAATACCGGTAATTTAGAGGAATTGTTCTTGACAACCATTTAGATAGCAGCTCTCACTTTCTCAAGCATGCAATATGATGGGTTGCCATAGGTAACTTTTTTTAATTCCTTTTTTTCCTTGCACTAGTTTTGATAAATCCCTCCCCAGTGTTAAGCAGGATTTTAAATGCTATGCATCCAGATGGTATACTGTGTTTCCTGAAAATAAGACAGGGTCTTATGTTAATTTTTGCCCCAAAAAATTGTGCTAGGGCTCATTTTTAGGGAATGTTTTATTTTTCTTACCCAGCAAGTTCATTCCAGGTCATTCCCACTACTCTCTAGAGACCAGGATTCATAAATTCCACCTCCACGAAGTGATGGCTGTGAGTGGTTCTTCGAGTGCTGCATTGATTGGCTGAGCTGTGGTGCTCAAAGAACCAATTGCAGCTATTGCTTCGTTGAGGCGGGATTTATGAATCCCGTAACCAGGAAGTGATCCTGTGTGAGCGGCCAAGGACTGCGGGAACCACTTCAGGTCTCTGGAGAGCAGTGGGAAGGACCTGGTTCGAGCCTGCTGGGTAAGTGACTGACTCAATTATGACTCACAATATGAAAAGAGCTGTAGAAAAGCAGCAATTGTGTTTGTATGGCCCTTCTCACGCACCTAATGCATTCCTATTGACTACTTAAGATCTGTAACTTATTCTTGGGGTAGGGCTTCTATTTCAAGCCTCCCTGAAAATCCTTAAAAAAACCATATAAAAAGTTACAAGTATATATTATAATATATCTCTATCTTGGGAAAGTTGCTGGGGTCAATTCGCTGAACAACCAGATCTCCAGGTACATTGGCTTTTATTTGCAAAAGTATGTGGTTCCTAGGAAATTGTATTTGAGAGATTTTGCTGCTGATTATATATGGCACTTGGTCCTGGGCTTTAATCCCGGTCAGGTCAGCTGTCAGTTATGCACACCGGTACCTGGCGGTATGGGAGGAAGAGTTTATTATTTATCGTAGTAGTAATCTCTATTTTTAGAAAATTTTTAATGTATAAGAGCTTTCTACATGATATCTTTATTGGATGCTAGCGCTTTGTAATTGGAAGGCTTTCTTGTCTTCATGAATAGTAACGCTCAGAATTTGACATTTACTGTTTCATATAGTTCGGATAGAATTTTTCAGACTTTATTTTAAAGAAAAAAAATTAATTGATGACAAACTTTCTTGAAAAACTTGATTTGTGACACATTCATTATGACAGTTGCCATAATAGATGCTGGTTTAGATAATTTAACAAACGGACAGTTTAAAAGGTTGTATAGGAAATGTACACAAAGTAAGCTTATTTCAGGTGAAAAAAAATTACATGAGAAAAAATGATATTGGTTTGATCCAAAAGCTGGTTGGAAAAAAAACCTAAGGTTATTTTGATAAGGATAATCGGATAAATGTACCTTATCATGCAATTTACTAGAAATTCATATGTGAGGAGGAGAATCCTACAAAAAACTAGGAATATTAAGGATAAATTAGTGCATGGTTTTATTCCTGTTACACATATTTGCTAATCTAATAAAAGTGGTTTTATGTGAGCTTTTACTTGTAAGGCTTATAAATCCCCTGGCGTAAGGCCTCATGTCCACGGGCAAAATATGATTTAAGATCCGCAGCGGATCTCCCGCATGCGGATCCGCATCCCATAGGGATGCCTTGACCACCCGCGGGTAGATAAATACCCGCGGATGGTCAATAAAAGGGATTTTAAAAAAAATGGAGCATGAAAAAATCTGGACCATGCTCCATTTTCGTGCGGGTCTCCCACGGGGACGGCTCCCGCGGGCTTCTATTGAAGCCTATGGAAGCCGTCCGGATCCGCGGGAGACCTAAAATAGGAATTTAAAAGTATTTACCCATCCGGAGCGGACCGGGAAGGTCTTCTCTTCCTCACGGCCGGATCTTTCTTGCTTCTGCTACATGTAGAATCCGTAGCGGGCCTGATTTTCCCCGTGGACATGAGGCCTTAGAGGACATGTTCATAATGGTTTTTATAGTGCAGATAAAAAGGAGTCTCTTTACATCTCCCATACTATCACAAGTAATACAATCCTTTAATATAGCTAGATATTATTAGAGTTTCCTTGTGGGTTTTTGTATGTGGGGAGTATTTGTAAAGCATTAAATACCAGAATAACGGAACATTTGCAATAAGATTAGAAAAGGCAAATTGAATCCTAGTGTTTCCTCAAGATCCGAAAGGCCTGCGAGGGGACAATTATTCAAATAAGATCAGTAAAAGGGAGGGGTATTTGGATTTTCACTTTAAACACCTTCAGGGTTTAATATATATTTTAAATGAAAATACTTAAAAAAAAAATAGTCTGAGATTTCATAATAAATAGGAAGGTACTTGGTAGATTTTGGATTATGTGACCATGTTTTTGAATGAATATGGAGTTGTGGCCCATGATTGGTTGTTTTTATACCATGTGACTTATGTTTTATCAATGGGGATTGGTTTGTGAAATTTAATTGGTTATGATATATTGTCATTTAATTGAGAGTGTGCTAATATTTTTATAAATGTGGCTTTAAAAGATGTCTTATTGTGTAGCATTGTTTTAATTCTTATATGTATTTACCTAAAGAGTATTTTAAGGAATAGATGAAAAAGAAACTTGTCAGTGAAACCCTGGATCAGGTGGTGTTTGTGGCATGGCGTTGGTGTTTGAAGGCTGCCTTCCTACTGGTGTGAAAACCACACGACCTAAAAGAACAAAAAAAAATCTGCTCACTGATAGGGGGCTCTGTAATGAATTGTTTTTTGTGGGGCGACCTATAGTTTGTATTGGTGCCATTTTTAATGAGAGATGGATATATAATTTTTTTTTTTTTTTTTTTATAGCTGGAGCAACCAATATACCCAATTCTATTTGTGAAGAAATGGGCAATGGCAGACTTGCATTTATTGGTCATTCCAGCTATAAAAAAAAAATGTATATCTATCAATTATTAAAAAGCGATCAAATCGTTAAGTTCCACAAAATGGTACCAATACAAACTATAGGTCTCCCTGCATGCAGTGTTTTTTTTTTTTCTTCCATCCCAAAAGTGAGCATACTCCATGGGGTCCGCCGGGCGTTGTTCGGTTCTATCCAGAGATAGAATTTATTCAGCCATTTCCTGCTCCTCGAATAGAAATGTTGAGATGCAACAATAGGAAAAAGGTAGTGTTTTATTTAATTTTACAATTTAAAAAATCTTTTTCACTTTTATTTTTATTTGACCCCCATATAATAATTTTATCACTTATTTAGTGTAATGCAGTACTACGGTATTGCATTATAGTGTATTTAACAGGTTGCCTATTAAAGAGATCCCACAGGAACATCTTTAATAAACAACCATGGCAGTCCTGGGGGCCTTCAGAAGATCGTAGGCTTGCATGACACGCGGACAGTACCATCGCGATCTAATCGCCATGACGCCCAGTCAGTACCCCCCATAATCATTTGTAGGCTTGATCCGTCGGTTTAAAGGGTTAACAGCTACAATCAGAGTTGTCTCCAATCATGGCTGTAGCAGTCGGTTGTTGGCTGTCTAAGACTCCCAAACCTGCTGCAGATACAGCCTATGTAATGGACTGCTATATTACATCCTAAGGCTTCCTACACACAGCCAAGCGCGATGTCCCCGCGGATGCGAGGCATTTTTATGTCAAAAAGGCCTCCTATAACTTCAGTAAAGTACCGATTCTGAAAGCCGCATCGGAGGATCGGCAAGTGTTTCCCATTGTTTTCACTTGGAAACCTCGCATTGCACTCGCGCCCACATGTAATGTCTTTTTCTAGTCTAATTGAAAACAATGGGCGATGTGTTCTGAGGACCACGCAAAGATAAGAGCATGCTATGCTGCGGTTTTTATAATATATAATATATATAATATTTTTTTTATTTTTTTTTTTCTCGCACCGCAATGCTGGAGAAAAATCTCTCATGTATATGACTCCATTCAAAAGAATAGGGTTCATATTCTTGCCTTTGACAACACCCAAATCTTAAGGGATTTTTTTTTCTTCTTTTGGCCGTGTGAAAGCGGCCTTACAGCGGCCTTATAGCATAGTGCATGTGCAGTTAAGATATATCTAGTTGTATGTATGATGCGTTGAGGTTAATCAGAGTCTTTGTGTTTTTCCTGCTTGGACACAGGAACCATTGCTAATAATGAGGGTTATCAGATCATGATTGTATACTTGTTATCTATTTCCAAAATCGTTATGTCAGACTTATGTGTAACCTCAAAATTTCTTCTTCCGCAGCTTATGCAGGCAAAGATGGCTGATATGTATACACGTCTAAGTGCGTGTCGTCAGTATGTTTATAATGTAGCCAGAGCGTGTGACAAAGGACACTGCAATGCCAAGGTAAGTGGTCTGTCTGATGCATGACTGGCAGTAGAATAATAAAATTGAAAACCATTTTGGGGGCTTCAATTTGTTAGTATTTAACCACTTAATGACAAAGCTTTTTTGTTTATTTCTATTTCTGTTTTTTCTCCACCCACCCCTTTTAAAAAATCGTAACTGCGTTATCCATTGACATCGCTGTATGAGGGCTTGTTTTTTTTGTTTTTTTTTGCTGAACGAGTTGTATTTTTCAGTGGTATATTGATATACCATGTAACGTACTGAAAAATTTTTTGTACTAAAATTTATAGTAGAGTGAAATGGAAAATGAAATTCTGCCATCTTTCGGTGCATTTTGTTTCTACAGTGCACAAACTACAACAAAAATGACAACTTTGTTCTATGGGTCAGTACAATCACTAGAATACCAAACTAGTATTTGTTTTCAAAGATATTTAATTTTTTAAAATTTTCTGCTGCCATTTTCTTCGCTCTTTTCTTTTTCCGTCGACATAGTTGTGCAAGGCCTTATTTTTAAACGTCCTGTAGTTTGCATTGGTACCATTTTGGAATACATACGACTTTTTGATCGTTTTTATTGAATTTCTTTCTTGGAGACAGGGTGACCAAAAATGGGCATTTCTGGCGTTCTTTTTTTTTTTTTTTTTTTTTTCAAATATTTTTTATTGAACATTTTCATAAATTACACATTGTTATATTCTCACAAGTGTTACGTATACATGGATTGTACATCAAATCTTTACATATCATTGTAATATATTTGTATAACATTTGAACAGTGAGTAAATCCTTTTGGATAACAGTTTTATGTATTCATATAGTGAAATGAGTTCAACATTACATTACTCAGTTGTGTTTTACCAAACATGTATTGTCATCTAAATGATGTGTTGTGTGCATAATGTAACTTAATGATTGAGTTTCAAAGGTGAGAAATTATTGAATATATTTGTTATTTAACCTGGTGAAATGTTATAATTTTTAGTTTTAAAACTTAAAACAATTTATAACTTAAACTTCTGCCAGTACTTCCAAACATAATTGAATTTATGTAGGCAATTATTATTTCTTGCTTGTATTTTTTCATAACAGCAATGATCTGTCATCATGTCCAGCACATCTTTAATTATTGGAGGGGATTCTGATCTCCATTTTCTCGCGATAATATTTTTTGCTGCCAAGAGAAAGTGACAAATCCATTTCCTCTTCTTTTGGGGAATGGACTCGCAGTTTAGGAGTAAGATGGCTAGTTGTGGGGAATATGCCAGTCTTTCTTTCGTGATAGTTTGTATATTATTGAACACCTCTCTCCAATATACTTGAATCTTAGGGCATGCCCAAAACAGATGGAGAGAACCCTCACCTCCGCATTTCCTCCAGCATTCGTTCTTTACACTTTCGAAGCATTTAGCTAGCTTCAATGGTGTATAATACCATCTTGAGACTACTTTTTGATGGTTAGCTGAAAGGGTGGCTTTGTTTGCCCATGTAAAAGAATTTAACCATTGTATTGAGGAGAAACGTTTCTTCAAGTCTCTCTCCCAATTTAAGTGCATTTTTTTGACACTGTTCATATTTCCAGATATATTGCCGTATATTATTTTGGTTAATGAGCTTTGGAGAGAACCGCATTTCTGGAACAGGTTTTCCAATTGTATAGGGAAAGAGCATCTCTCTAGGTGGGAGCTGTTTAAGAAGGAGACAATTGTCATATAAGAGTAAAGTTCTGAGTTTGGTAGATTGAATTTTTCTTGAATTAGTCTGAAAGTGAGGGGTTTGTCTTTATCTAACAAATCTGTTATATATTCAATCCCTTTTTTGCTCCACTCTTTTATGTTTACATCCTGAATAAAATACGAGAGAATTTCTATAGGGATGTGCATAGGTGTAATTCGGGATGCATCTTTGAATTTGTAAGCTAGGTCCTTCCAGCATTGTATAGTCAATTTCATCATGGGAGGGAGATTTTGTATTATCATTGGTGAGATCGTTTTTGAGTGTAGAGTTTCCATGATAGAGGCCTTGATAAGTAACCCTAAAGGTCTGTTGTGATTTTTGTATTTTTCTATTTGTCCCCAGGGAGGGATTTGAGATCCTCTCAGCCATGCGCTGGATTGATTTATGATAATTGCCTGATAGTATGTTAATAAATTCGGAACTCCCAGACCTCCTTGTCCTTTGCGTAGGTATAGAATTGATGCTGCTATTCTGGGTCTTTTCTTATTCCAGATAAACGTTAATAGTTGTTTTTGGAAATCCGCAATTGTGTTCTTGGGAATAGGGTAAGATAGTGTACGGAAGATGTAGAGAATTTTCGGCAGGATCAACATTTTATACAGAATTATTCTGCCGGTCCATGAGAATTCTTTTTTTGCTAACTCATCCAATTCTTTTTTAAGTGTATTTAGTAATGGGTCTAAATTAGATATATTTTTTGTTTTAGATTGGCATATTTTGATACCCAAATATGGTATTTCTGTATGCCATTGAAAAGGAAATTCCCTCTGAACATCCAGCTTTAATTTCTTTTCTATGTTAATTCCGAGAATTTGCGATTTGTCCGAATTTAGCTTGTAGTAGGATGCATTACTAAATTGTGATATGCAATGTTGGACATTTCTTAGGGAATTTAAGGGGTCTGTTAGGGATAGAAGGATATCATCGGCAAAAAGTCCGATTTTATGTTGTCTTAAGTTGGTTGGTATTCCTCTAATTTTTGTAGATAACCTAACCGTATAAAGAGCTTGAACCACATTCAGATAGTTGTCGCCCACTCCGAACTTTCTGAGGACCGCAAATGCAAATCCCCAATGGACCCTATCGAACGCCTTCTCTGCATCCAGGGAAAGGAAGAGAGAAGGCGTCCGACTCGAGTCCACTATTTCCATCAGATTGAGTTCTGCGTGCACCATCCGATGCGTTTCTTCCTTTTGTAAACCCCACTTGATCGCTATGTATTATTTGTGGTAGAACTTCAGGCAGTCTTAAAGCTAATATTTTTGAATAGATTTTTGTATCTGAATTTAAAAGCGATATGGGTCTAAAATTTGCTGGAGATGTGGGTTCCTTCCCCGGTTTAGGGAGTGTTATTATCGTGGCTTGAAGCATTTCTTCTGGCATCGTACCTCTTATCATGGATTCATTAAATATAGTAGTTAGGCGAGGGGATAAGATGGATGCAAAGATTTTATAATATTCATTGGACAAACCGTCCGGGCCGGGGGACTTATGATTTTTTGATATACTTATTGCCTTGTTTACCTCATTTATAGATATTGGTTTATTAAGGGCTTCTTTTTGATTTTCCTATCGAGGGGAGAGAGATATCTTTTAAGAAGTTAACTATGACTTCAGGTGTAGGTTGAGGTGTTTCACAGTTTCTCAAGTTATATAAATTAGCATAAAAATTTTTAAATTGTTCCGCAATATGTTGCGGGTGGGAGATATGAACTGTGGGATCTCTACAGCATTTTATGTAGGGGATTTTTGCCTTTATTGGCCTTGTTTTAGCCATTTTAGCCATCAATTTTGAAGGTTTATCTATATTAGAATAATAATTGGCGTTTGAATATATCTTATTTTTGTTAGTTATCCAATAGCTCTTTCCTGAGTTCTTTTCTTAGTGACATCAGATCCGACAGGGAATTATTTTGGGAGTTCTCTTGCTCTATTTTTTTCTTGTTTTTTGAATTTTTTTTCTAGTAAGGCGTTTATTTTTACTTGTTTGCTTTTCCTTTCTTGTATTTTTATCATAACACCTCTGATTACTGCTTTATGAGCATTCCATAAGGTAAAATTACTTGTGTCTTGGTTTTCATTTAGAGCAAAATATTCTAGTAAAGCTTGTTTGATTTGTTCCTGAACTTTAGGGGACTTAAGTAAATTTATGTCATTGCGCCATATCTTAGTTGGATTGAAAGGGGCGTCCACTTTAAGACTTATATAAATAGGTGAAAGGAACGGCCACATAGTCCGACCAATCATAGATTCTGAAATAGAAGTGAGAGTCCACCTATCCACTATGAATAAGTCTATACGTGAAAATGTTTTGTATCTTGGAGAAAAGAATGTGAACTCCTTGGATGTGGAATTAAGACATCTAAAAGTGTCATACAGACCCTCTTTATGTAGCCAGGGTTGTAAAACTGCTGTGGTTCTATTTTGTGCTGTAGTCTATTTCTTTGTTGGGTATAATGTTAAAGTCGCCGCAGATAATTAATTTGCCTTTTTGGATCTTTCTGATTTTTTTTTAAATTATTTTATTTAGAAAGGATATTTGAGAGCTATTAGGAGCGTAAATATTGGCTAAGGTGAGTGGTATCTTGTTAAGAATGCCCTGCAAGACAATGTATCTCCCCTTCAAGTCAATTATTTGTTTTTCTAGCGGCTAGGTCTGTGAAGTGCGTTTCTTGTAAACACAATATGTCTACTTTGTTTGTTTTTGCATCCTTCCAGATCATTGATCTTTTAAAGGGAGTATTTAATCCCCTTACATTTTGTGAATATATTTTAATGGACATGGTAAAGTTTGGTCCAAAGCATTATGATAAGTTTTAGCCTGGCAGCATAAGTTGCGAACAAAACATTGCAAATCTTACATACTGAAACAATTATAGGTCTTTCATTAAATAGCCACTTGCTTGGGCGAACTTTGTGAAGTAGTTGTCAGACCTGTAACATAAAACAATCAAACTTATATAAAGTCTCAGGGTTAACCTGGTGTATTTTGGGGGTAAAAGTTCGCCTTGCAGGGTGAGACCCTTTTTTACTCACGTCTGTAGGCCCAGTCGGTCAAACGGTCTTGGTTTATTCCGGATTAAGATGTTCTTCTCTTGTTGGGGTAGAAGGTAGAGTACACCTGTTAGCCCCATTTTTCAGTTTTGTAGTTTCAGTCGCTTGTAGCGGGATATTCCATTTTTCTAAGATTTTTTCTCCTGCTTCTGGTGAAGAAATAATGTGCATGACATTGTTCTTATGAATTAAAATTTTCGTTGGAAACCCCCATTTGTATGGGACTTTAGCAGAACGTAATGTTGCGGTCACTTGTGAAAAAGCTCTTCTAGCTCTTATTGTAGACTGTGACAGGTCTGTATATAAGCTAATGTTAGCGTATGGAGGCGGGAGAGAATGAACACGTCTCACCGTTGCCATCAGTTCTTCCTTTATGTGATAAAAATGTAGTCTAGCAATCACATCGCGTGGTATGGCGTCTGGTAAGAAGCTTGGTTTAGCAAGTCTATGGATCCTGTCGATTGTGCATTCTTGTTCATTGGAATTAGGGAGGACACTTTTTATCAATTTGGCGAGGTATTGTTTTAACTCTGGTTGGGATATATTTTCTGGAACACCTCTAAGCTTGATATTGTTCCTCCTGCTCCTGTCCTCTAAATCAGCTAATTTGTTTTTGATGGTTTCCACTTCTTCCTCTAGTGCATAATGCGCATCTATCAGCTTGTTATGGGATGCTGTGATTTCCCCCATTTTAGACTCTACATGATCAGTGCGAGTCTCCAGCTCGTGTATGGAGCTGTTTACTGTGGATGACAAAGCTTGGATATCCTTCTGCAAGGATCCATGCAGGGCAAGCATCATATTTTTTATAAAGTCCTCTGATGCTGGGAGATTAGAGGAAGGCACATTCTGTATTAGATCTTCTCCAAAAGGGAGTCTTTGATTACATGAGTTAGGAGAAGCTGAGAGATGAGGTCTCTGTTTCTCTGGGCTTGTGGATGGAGTGGAGGATAGGGATAGGGATGGGGTTTGTGAGCCTGTCAGCGCCATCTTAGGTGATTCAGCTATTGCATTATGGAGCTTTTCAGCTCCTTCACTCACCCCTTTACGGAGAGAATCCCTCACTGTTCCTCCGCTCCATTTATCTGGGCTGGCAGCTTCCTTGGGAGATAGTGCCCGACATCGCTGTTCCCCTCCGCTTGCTCCGGTGTTTGTGCGCGGGACGGCGCCATCTTGTTCAGCAGGTTGTGCTTTTGCCAGGCCGCGGGACGAGAAGTCCGATACTTTATGTATCGGCGTTTTTGTGCCTCTTCTTTTCGGCATTGTATTCTCCGAGCTGTAGAAGGCTTTTCTCACCGGTTTGGCTGCGCTGGGGTAGCTTTAAGTTGCTTTTAAAAGGGTCTGGAAGACGGCGCCCGGCTCTACACGTCTGCCTCCAACTGCATCAGGCCACGCCCCCCCCCCCCTTTTTTTTTTTTTGACATCTTTCATTGTGCGGAGTAAATAATGCGTTATTTTGATAGATCGGACTAGGCCCCGGGTGCCATGACACCCGCAGGGCTCCCTGCGATCTCCTTTAAATACAGTTGTCAGAATTAAAGGAGATGTCCCGAGGCAGCAAGTGGGTCTATACACTTCTGTATGGCCATAATAATGCACTTTGTAATGTACATTGTGCATTAATTATGAGCCATACAGAAGTTATAAAAAGTTTTATACTTACCTGCTCCGTTGCTAGCGTCCTCGTCTCCATGGAGCCGACTAATTTTTGGCCTCCGATGGCCAAATTAGCCGCGCTTGCGCAGTCCGGGTCTTCTGCAGTCTTCTATGGGGCTCCGTGTAGCTCCGCCCCGTCACGTGCCGATTCCAGCCAATCAGGAGGCTGGAATCGGCAGTGGACCGCACAGAAGAGCTGCGGTCCACGGAGGAAGAGGCCATCTTCAGCGGTGAGTAGAGAAGTCACCGGAGCGCGGGGATTCAGGTAAGCGCTCCGGTGAGCTTTCTTTACCTCCCTGCATCGGGGTTGTCTCGCGCCGAACGGGGGGGGGGTTGAAAAAAAAAAAAACCCGTTTCGGCGCGGGACAACCCCTTTAACAGCAACATTTAAAGGGTTGACAGCACCAGGTTAAATGGATGGATTTGAAGGATAAGTCTAGGTGCATACTACACTTTTGGTCTTTTATGTGATTTAATTAGTACAATTTGTGATTTTACACAGGATTGTGCTGGAGTTATCCTTTACTCTGCTGAAAGTGCAACTCAAGTGGCTCTTGATGGTATCCAGTGTCTAGGTAAGCAGATGACTAAGGCCTCGTTCACACGAGCGCTGTTTTAGAGCCGATTATGTGCGCAAAAACATTGTGCTTTTTTGAGCAGTATAGGCACGGGTTCTCCAGAGGGGAGAGAACAGGGCTATGGGGGATTAACCCATAGCCTCGCTCTCTTAATTCCCCGTAGCTCCGCTCTTACTCCTTGCTATGGGGGGATTAACCCATAGATCCACTCTCTTCCTGCTTCGGGGATCCCTGCGGTATATTCCCATAATGCAGAGAGAGGGAGCGGGGCTATAGGGATTTTTACAGAGATTCACCATTGCAAATATAGAGGGGGCGGGGCTAGAGGGCAGATCCCTCTAACTCTGCCCTTTTTTCCCACACTTTCGGGGAAGCCCTGTAACCCCACCCCCTCTCTCACCACTTTGGGGAAATCCCTTGGGAAGAGAGGTGAAGGGTATTCCCTACTACCTCCTGCTGGGGAATCGCCAAGCAGGGGGGCTGAAGGAATACCCCGCTGCTTACAACAGGACATTTAAAATGTGCTGCCCAAATCGCATTTTAAATGTCTGGTTGTAAGTTCCTGTTACTCCCCATGGGAATTAAGGGAACCCTTGGGACTTCCCCCTCATCCCCGCAGGGACTAAGTGGAGTTTACAATGTGACATTTATAATTTGCTTCTGGGCAGCGGGGTATTCGCTCAGTCGACACCAATCTTCTTTTCCTGCACGTTTCCATAAACTCGTGCTCCCATAGCAGCTCGCACAAAAGATTGGTCAGGTCCTATCTCTTCACGCAGCACAGACCTTAGATGCGGGCATTATAGCCATGCATGTCCTATCTTTTAAAGGTGTAAAGATTTTTTGCTTCTAAAATTCCTTCATGCCAACGCTCCTATAGGAAACCATTAGTTCCTATAGAAGCGCTCTTTTCATGCGCCTCTAATGCACGAAAACAGCACTCATGTGAACGAGGCCCTTACTTGTAAAATTTGGCGCTTGCTTGTATATATTTGTGCACTGTTTTTAGCCGTCAAAAGTTAAAAAGACCGCACAAAAAGTAAAACCTGAATAGAAATGGAAATGCTCAATTTTAAGTGCACTAACCTTACAAAATACACTGATTTGGCAACTTTATTAGAGGCCCTGGCCCTTTCACGACTGGAGCTTCTCTGTATGGAAATTAGACCTGTGACCCTGGAGTGCAGCATAAAATCAACTGTGCAACATTTCCATGAATCGATTCTAGTGTGAATCCACATTAGAGTCTAATCTACGTCAGTACCTCCACCTAATTTGAGGCACTGCACGAAGCTTCCTATCTGCTAGGGCTAATAATCCTGCAGAAAGATTTCAACATCAAGTAGAATCTACATTGCAACGAAGTTCTGCAGTTCTGAAAGCCAAAAGAGGTCAAACGCACTACTAGATGGGCGTCTCTAAAGCCACCAAATTTACATTACTTTATCGCATAATGCCATACACCAGATCGTCTCAAGCCCTCACCCTGGAGTACAGTGGTAACGTGGGATCAATTCTTCCTGACAATAAAAATCAGAATTGTTTTTTAAACATTTTTTTATTTTTTTTTAATCTTTGCATGTTTTAGGGGTGCACAGACATGCAAATTTGCAGTGTGTATATTCAAATAGTAAAGAATCTGATTCAGACTTCAGCCTGCTCCTGTATGAACAGCAGTAGCTGCTTATGGCTGGATTCACATGGGCAAGTGCGATATCAGGCCATGAAACTGTGAATCACACTCTTGAAGATGCAATTTTTGTATGCAAATGTGATATGTTGTACGTGCAAATTTTTTATTTCACCCCCCCCCCCCCCATTCATCTGTGAAAGTCACATGCTATTTCAATAGGAAAAATAAATAAAATTGCATCACGCTTGCATGAAACTTGCATGTGAGTGCGGTGCGTTTTTTTTTTTCTCCAAATGGGCAATAATGGGCAAGATTGCCCCAAAAATAGCATCGGCATCTCGTAACACACAAAACTCATGCAATTAAACGCCCATATGAAAGCATCCTTAATGCATTTACTAATCTGTTCTATAAATGTGTTTTCTCTGTAGGAGGCAATGGCTATATAAATGATTACCCAATGGGTCGCTTCCTTCGTGATGCCAAGCTTTATGAAATAGGGGCTGGTACCAGTGAAGTGCGGAGACTTGTCATAGGAAGAGCCTTTAATGCTTTGTATAAATAATCTGCAATGATTGGATGAAGGATCAAGAAATCCCCAATCATGTTACTTCTACAGTGTGGCAAATGTCAGAACTCCACCAAATTCTCTTTGTGACCCGGTGGACGAAGAATGTTCAGCACCTGCTGCCGAGCAGCATTGCATCAATCCGTGAGCCACGTGGCCGTACAAACTCCAACAATGTTCTGTTGGGAGAATGGACTGATCAAATTGTCCCCATTTTAAATACATGAATGTGATCGTTTCTTATGGTGGGGGTCTAGAAATACAAAGTGTATATTTTTTAAATAAGGAGCACCTGCGGCTCTCTTTACTGCCACGGATTGTTGTTAATCAGATCAGTATTGGAGTTTACCTGTCAAATTTGCTTCAGAAACAAATAAAGCACACATTCATCTACTTGTGTGTTTTTTTTGTTTTTTTGTTTTTTTTTTGTATAGCCGAACCTTTCCACATAGTAAATCAATCAATTCACCGTAGTAGTGTCAATCAATGCTATCGTTAAAACTTCATTGCAATGACTTGAATTGAATAAATGTTCCCATTAAAGATTAAAATACATTTTACTTGTAAGAACAAAAGAGCCAAATCATGGAAAACTGTTCTTTATCTGGAAAGCTTGCCAATAAAACACACTCCACTGCAAACATCCTTCCAGGGGCGACCCCTTGACCACCAATGTTGAAAAACTATGCGGAGGACATTCATTACACCGCTTGATCCTAGATTGATTTTCCATATTGTTTTTAAGTAGAAAAAGAGAACAGAGTTTTGCTGAATCTTCTAGAGCCTGCATGTAAGGTCTTAGCGCCAAGTTCTTTAATTACGGAGACAGATATATTACCGAGGCAGGTGATACACTTCCGTATTTTAGCTGTCATTTTGCATCTAATATGGAAGCGCGTCCTGCCCTGACTACGGGTCTCCCTGGCTCAAACTTCAAGCATGACACATTCCTATGATGCTCGGGTCAGGAAGACCCAAAGTTAGACCGGAAAGCAATTTCATGTTACAGGCACAAAACGGCAGGCAAAATATGGCAGCGTGTCACCGACCTCAAAAGGCTGTATCCCTAAACTAAGGATTTTTTTTAGCCTGCTTATTTTTTTCTTAAAGTACAAAACACCCATTTTGCCGTCAATGGGCAATCATATGGTAGATGAGACACAGAAGGGGTTAAGGCCGGCTGCACACAGCCGTGAAGGGCTCCGCCGCGAAATTCCCCCCCCCCCCCCCCCCCCCCCCCGAGACTCCATACTTACCTGCAGATCCGGCGTCCCAGGTCCCGCATGACGCTGCAGTGTCATGTGACACGCGGGCCGTGTCATGTGACACGCGGGCCATGTCACATGACACGCCCACCGCGTCATATGACGCGGCGGCGGTAAGGCGATTTCACGCTATCTTCCGCTGTGCTACAGTGGAAGATAGCGTGAACGGACGGCTTCCGTTAACTGCAATGGAAGCCGTCTGCGCGTACACCCGCGGCCAATAGAGCATGCCGCGGGTGAGGACTGGAGATTTCACGGTGCGGAATTCCGCGGTGGAATTCTGCACCGTGAGCATTGTGCTATTAGGTTCAATAAAACCTAATAGCAGCGGGCAATGCAGCGGATTTCCGCTGCGAATTACGCAGCGGAAATCCGTTCGTGGGAAGGAGGCCTAATTGTGGATGGTTGCTATATTTCGCCGGGGTACAGGTATTGCGCCCATTAGGTGAAGGGAGTTCGTGTCTCACCTTGTGAGACACGGGGAAAAACCAGGGTGTGACGTGATCTTAAGCAAGGTTATTTGGTGGAGATGTGTTTGTAAAACATGTTTGGGCCTGTTTTTTTTTTTTGGGAATGAATGGATGGCAGGCTTGGTAGTGGGGCTGTCCATTCCACCTCCTCCACTCCAGGTCTTATTAGAGGGAGGCAAGCTCCCCAGGTGTAGAGGCTGGGTAATTAACCCAGTCCATAAAGTCTGCAGCTATGCAGACAGGGAGGAGGCTGGGTGCAGCTTGGCATGCTGGAAGCTGCTGGTCTCAAGTGACGCTCTATCCCTGAAAAACTGGACTTTGTTCAAATGTATGGTCGTCATGTGGCTGCAGCGAACTGTATATATGGTTAGGGAAGGAGACTTTAGTGCTGGATAAGCAGGATTTTGTTTATGCCTGAAGTTAGGCTTTGTTTTTGTTTATTTTTGTGCTTTTTAAATAAACGCAGGCCAAGCCTGCATGGACTTTAACTGCTGTCTTGGTCTCTGACTGCTGTTCACACTGCAACCCTGCGCTCTACCTGAGCTGACTCTCCCACATTAGTCACATGGACAGAGGTATGGGAGGGTTTTTCGTGTGTGACTAGCTGTAGTTTTACTAAGTAAAGGTTTTTTTTTTGTTTGTTTGTTTTTTTTTAACAGCACAAGAGCGAGTATCACTGGAACGAGTGTCTGGTATTGTTTGCCTGCTCTTCCCATCCAAAAGGACCATAATATATAGCGCGGACATACAAAGGAATAAGCAGGAGCGCTCAGCAGACAGTATAGAATTGGATACTATGGATCATCGAACAAAATCACAAATGATGCGGTCAGCTGAGCCTGTCTATCTGATCTTATCTAATGCCATAGGATCAGGTACAGCACCGCAACAGACAGTATCCTAGATGACAGGAGTTGACATAGGGGTTTACCAGAAAGTATCGCACATAATAGGAGTAGATACAGCGATGTACCAGAGAGTATACAGGTAGCACTTGATAGGCTAGTAACATAGTATGTTAGGCTGAATGAAGACAATGTCCATCCAGTTCAGCCTATTTCCATCCCTCCCCCCCATGTTGATCCCGAGGAAGGCAAAAAACCCCAATGAGGCAGAGGCCAATTTATCCCATCCTGTGGGAAAAAATTTCTTCCCGACTCCATATTGGCAGTCAGAATAATCCCTAGATTAACACTCTTCAGAGAAGGTTCCTTCCAGACCCAAGTGCGGCAGTTAAAAGTCCCCCATCACCATTCTGACTATTTAATGTCTATATCCTATAATGTCATAGCGCTCTAAAAAGACATCTAGTCCCCTCTAAAACTCCTCTATCGATTTTGCCATCACCACGTCCTCCGGCAGAGAGTTCCATAGTCTCACTGCTCTTAGGCCTCATGTACACGGGCACACAGGGTGGAATCCTGCAGCGGTTTCCACCCGTGCCCACAGCCATGAGGCCAAAAATGTCGTCATACTCACCTGTCCGGACGCTGCGGGTCTCCCCTCCCTCGCAGCCGCATCTTCTTTCTTCTGTGCGGCGGATGTGCTCGGCATGCCGGCAGCGTGCCGCGCACATTGGCCGGGCACACTTTAAAAAAAAATAAATAAAAATCTCCTCTCCCTCGGATCCGCGGCACAGCACAACGACAGCTGCCGATGTGCCGCGGATCTGCTCGGCCTCCATTGACTTCAATGGGAGCCATCCTTGCGGGAGATCTGCAGGAAAATGGAGCATGCTGCGGTTTCTTCCCGCATGTGTCGGGGGGAAAAAAATCACATCGGCATGCATTTATTTGCCCTGCAGATGCTAATGCATCCCTATGGGCTTCTTGAGCTGCGGCAGATGTGCGTGGATTTTATAATTAAAATCCGCACGTGGACATTGGGCCTTACAGTAAAGAACCTCTATCTTTGTTGGTGATAAAACCTTTCATGCAAAGGCTCAGCAAACTGCATTAAACTTGATAGGATTAGCTACAATCTATCAGCAGACAGGATGTTAAATGATACTGTCAGATACAGTAATGCAACAAATATCACACATGATAGGATTAGATACAATGGCTCAGCAGACAGTATTATACATGATATGATTAGATACAGCAGTTAAGCAGATAGTATCACACATGATAGAATTAGGTTTCATACTCCTTTGCGATGTTTTCACGAAGCCTCGGAGGGCTGAGAAAAATCTGCGCTATATCACATTGTGTCTTTAAATGGGGCCAGCGGCAGCAGCAGCCCCATTGAAAACATAGGCAGTACATCCCGCTCCCCTGACATTGTTATGGCAGGGCATTCCTTCATCCCCGCGGGATGAAGGAATTCCCTGCCACTGCTGTGAAAAGGTCGGCGATGCTCTCCCATTGCTTTCAATGGGGCCGGCACTGCTGCAGCCCCATTAAAAGCAATGGAACAAAGGCCACCACCGCAGTGATGATTTTCGGGGGAAGGGCTTGAAATGTAAGCCCTTTCCTGAAAATCATCCCTAGCTGTAAAAAAACAAAAAATTAACTTGCCTAGAAGAGCAATCCAGTTCTTCTCTCCTGCCCTGGCAGTCGTCTTCTGCAGACCGGGGCTTGAAAAATCCTCGCCCCTAGAAAGCGCTGCCTCTGATTGGTCACAGCGCTCAGCCAATCAGAGGCAGTGCCCAGCCGTCATTGAATGACAGCTGCGCGCTGCCTCTGATTGGTCAGGGGAGCGCGATCTAGTCCCTATGTTTTCAATGAGGCTGGTGCTGCCGCCGCCGGCCCCATTGAAGACAATGGGTGGTGGCGCAAATTTTTCTCAGCGCTGCGAGGCTTAGTGAAAACATCGCAAATGAAAATGAAACCACTGAAAATCATTGGATTTATAATTTTGTGTTTTCACTCACTCTCACATAGCAGAAAAATCTATCACCAGTGGGTGTGAGCCCTTAGATACCATTGATCTGCAAACAGTATCACACATGATAGGATCACATACAGCAGCTCAGCAGAGAGTATTACACATAATAGGATCAGACAGAAAGGCTCATCAGACATTATAAGACATGAGAAAATTAGATACAGCGACTCAGTAGACACTATCACAAATAATGAGATTTGGTACAGTGGTCTACCAGATAGGATCACAAATGATAGGATTAGATACAGCGGCTCTGCAGACCGTGTTATACATGATAGTGTTAGATACAAGGGCTCAGCTGAGACTATAACACATGATTAGACACACTGGCTCAGCAGACTGTATCACATATTAAAGGATCAGATACAAATGATCTCCAGACAGTATCACATGATAGGATTAGATAAACCGATACAGATATATGAAAATTTACCATGACTGTGATAAGTTTCTGCAACAAATATTGTAAAGCAAGGGCAAATAAACTGTAGCACGAAAGTTATCATAACATGTTAAAAGTCCTATTAAACTTGACGACAGTTGAATCACACATGAAAAAATTAGATACAGTGGCTACACGGACAGTAACGCACATGATGGGATCAGATACAGCAGCTCAGCAGAAAATGTCATACAATAGGATTAGGTACAATTGGTCAGCAGACAGTATCACACTTGATAGGATTAGATACAGTGGCTCAGCAGACAGTATCAGACATGATAAAATTAGATAGTGATTCAGCAGGCAGTATTACACAGGATAGGATTAGATATAGTGGTTTACCAAAGAGGATCACATATAATAACCTTTAAGGCTCATGTCCACGAGCAAAATAAGAATTAAAATCCGCAGCGGATTTTAACTCTTCTCCTGCCCGCGGATCCGCACCACATAGGGATGCATTGACCACCCGCGGGTAAATAAATACCCGCGGATCGTCAATAAAAGGGATTTTAAAAAAAATGGAGCATGAAAAAATCTGGACCATGCTCTATTTTCATGCGGAGACAAAATTCGGAATTTACTCACACGCTCCGTTTCTTCTCTTCGCGGCGGCGCCATCTTCTCTCCGTCGCGGCCGGATCTTTTTTCTTCGGGACGGCGCATGCGCGGGGCACGTCACCGACGTCATCATGCGCATCCACCAAGCCGAAGAAAGAAGATCCGACCGCGACGCAGAGAAGATGACGCCGCGGCGAAGAGAAGAAACGGAGCGGATGGGAGGTGAGTTAATTCTCATTTATTCTTATTTTCAGCCCTCATGTCCGCGGGGCAGGAGGGACCCGCTGCAGATTCTACATGGAGAATCCGTAGCGGGCCTGATTTTCCCCGTGGACATGAGGCCTTAAAGGGGTTTTTTTTTCAATTCCTGCTCCCCATACCTAAAAATAATTAAATATTGTATACTCACCTCTCCTGGCTCACTGTAGCTCCAGCAACGCGGCTTCATTCTCCGAGTCAGGTGTGTTGACAGGCTAGTCATATGTAGACAACTAGGCAGAGTTACTTAGACCAGATCACGTTGAGGCCTCATGTCCATGGGCAAATTAAGAATTAAAATCCGGAGCGGTTTTCGCGCAAGCGGATCCGCGCCCCATAGGAATGCATTGACCACCCGCGGGTAGATAAATACCCGCGGATGGTCAATAAAAGTGAATTTAAAAATTTCTGGAGCATGAAAAAAAATGGACATGTTCCATTTAGGTGCGGATCACGCGTGCGGAGCTCATAGAGCACATAGCTCAATTGATCTCCCGCATGAAAAATAAAAAACAATTACAGTGCATCCGCAGCGGATCTGATTTTCCCCGTGGACATAAGGCCTAAAAGATTGCTGAGACTGGTGAGGCTCCAGTGGTCATCGTGAACATTGGCACCAATGACAAAGTTAAGAGGGAGGGGAAAAACAACAAAATCCTAAAAGGGATTTTCTATAGGCCACCAAATACAACAGCAGCCACTTAAAATCTTATTACTGAGGCAAATAGCAGATCACAGTGAGGTAATTATTATGGAGGACTTTATCTATCCAGATATAAACTGGGAAACTGAAAGCTGTGGTTCTCAAAAAAAGGTAACAAGTTTCTGTCAATAACTAAAGACAATTACCTTACCCAACTTGTACAGGACCCAACTAGAGGAACAGCCATTTTGGACTTCATAGAATCATAGAATGGTAGAGTTGAAAGGGGCCCTTCAGGATCATCAGGTCCAACACCCTGCTCAGTGCAGGATTTACTAAATCATCCCAGACAGATATTTGTCCAGCCTTTGTTTGAACACTTCCATTGAATGAGAACTTACCACCTCCCGTGGTAACCTGTTCCACTCATTGATCACCCTCACTGTCAGAAAGTTTTTTCTAATATCTAATCTGTATCTCCTCCCTTTCAGTTTCATCGCATTGCTTCTAGTCTTTCCTTGTGCAAATGAGAATAGGGCTGATCCCTCTGCACTGTGACAACCCTTCAGATATTTGTAGACAGCTATTAAGTCTCCTCTCAGCCTTCTTTTTTGCAAGCTAAACATTCCAAGATCCTTTAACCGTTCTTCATAGGACATGATTTGTGGACCACTCACCATCCTGGTAACTCTTCTCTAAACTTGCTCCAGTTTGTCTATGTCTTTTTTAAAGTGGGGTGCCCAGAACTGGACACAGTATTCCAGATGAGGTCTGACTAAGGAAGAGTAGAGGGGGATAATTACCTCACGTGATCTAGACTCTATGCTCCACTTAATACATCCCAGAATTGTGTTTGCATTTTTGGCTGCAGCATCACATCGTTGACTCATGTTCAGTCTATGATCTATTAGTATACCCAAGTCTTTGTCACATGTGCTGCTGCTTAGCTCAATTCCTCCCATTCTGTATGTGCTTTTTTAATTTTCCTTTCCCAGATGTAGGACTTAGCATTTCTCCTTGTTAAATACCATTGACTTGATATTAATAACAAAGAATAACAAAGGTGTGACAGAATAACAAAGGTAAAGGTTGGGGGCACCTGGGAAATAGTCACGATAATCTGAATTTCCACTTGTTTTTAATAGGGAGTTTTAAGGGGGGGAGGGGGGCACAAAAATACTAAACTTTAGGAAGGCAAAGTTAAATAAGGCCCTTAACCTTATTGACTCGGAAAATGTTCTCAAAAATAGTGTACAGGCAATAAATGGGAAGTTTTTAAAACCATCTTAAATACTTACTGTGAGCGGTTTATACATTTACAGGTGTTCGTGAAATGAATATGACTCCATTTTCCCTTGACTGTCTTATAGTATGCTCCTTCCATTTTGTATGATATAGTCTGTGTCAATGTTTTATACTTTTCATTTAACAAGATTTGCTCAAAAGTATTGAAGAACTCGATACCAGGGTTTTTACTGGGACAGGGCATACTTGCTCTCACACAAACTGTCAGTGACTTGCGCAACCCAGAAAAAAAAAAATATAAAATTCTTTCCAGGTGGTATAGGTGTCCAGTTCTTATCCACCGTATATACCCTTCAATCTCAGATTGGTGTTGGCTATGTAACTCTGCGGTGGGAACGATGCTCCATATTTGGTGGGAATGTCTGGACCTGAAGCCCTTGGAGGGACATATTTTTCATGTATGAAAAGGTAACGTGGGGCAGTCACTCACTCACCACAGTTGGCACTGCACTCCATAATTCCTAGGAGCAGCAATAAAGAAGGTCCTCTTGTGTCAGTTCCTTACAGCAACAAGGGCCGTGATTCCCAGGCATTGGTGGAGCTCTTGCTCCTCCACGATTGTAGAGTTTGTCCAGGAACTAGGCTACTTGAGACATATGGAGGAACTGTTGGTAGATGATGTTAGGGAAATCATCACAGATTTCTTTGCGTGTTTCATTGTCTGGTCCAAATTATATGTGAGAAGTTGTGTACACAAATCACTGACACATGACACAGCCAGTATCATCTGACAATAATGCTCTTCTGCCTTAACATCGTCACGGTACATATATACCCAAGATTATGTATCATCAGAAATACACGTCCCCCCCTTGTAATCATAAGAACTCATGATTGGCTCTAGGTGCTAATGGTGTAACATATGTTAACACCTTAAGGTGTATTACTGCTAAAAATACATGATTTCTAGGACACTGAAACGTAAGAAGGAGAATAGGCTCGTTCTGTATTCATTTTAACAGCTCCTCTCCGAAGGGAGGGTGTCAGAACCCGCTATCTGGAGACATTCCTAAGCCAGGAAAGGATATGGGGGAGTATGGGCCCGCATCTAATACATACCAGTGCATAACAGAAACACGTTAACAATTTATATGCTGGCTATTCACTAAGAAGGTATATATACGAATATATATATATATATATATATATATATATATATATATATATGTATACACACGTGTTTGCCTAGGCTGATGTAAGAAACATATATATACACAATATAATATATATATTATTACTATATCAAGGATCATCCAGACTGCAGGGACTCTCTGGGAAAGTTTCACGAATTTTGGGGGTAGGCAAGATAACCTGGTTACAATCCTAGGTGAAAATGGTTGCTCTCCCATGCAGGATATCCCCTCATTCCTTACCCCCCTATCCCTTTTACCTCCTCCCCACCTTCGTATCCTCCTTCCCTTTGTTTCTTACCTTTCCTTTCTATTCTTTTTTTGCATACAGACAGCTGATTACTGAAAATATTAAAGTTTTATATATTTGCCACTGTTATACTGACACTGTTGTAAAGACAATGGCACTATGAGCACCAGAGGGATCCCTGGAGGTCTCCTTCTACGGTTCCAGCTTAAGAAGCTCACAGTTAATGGACTATCATTTATCGTTTATCTTTACTTACTCAGGTGTACTTAAGGCGCTGAGAGCTTTTCTGCTAGCTATGTCAATGTTGAGATAGTGCTATAACTTTGACTATAGTATTGTATTTATATGTTGTTAAAAAAACAATAAAACAGTTTAAACATAAAGGTATTGAAGAATAAAAAGAGACCTCAATGATTAGAACATTTCAAGGCGCTAGATGAAATGTCTCAGGTCATTTCGCCCTGTTCTCCTGTCTCTCTCTAAACAGCTTGTTGTGTAAAATTAAAGTACTTTTGTGTTCAAAGAAGGTGATCACCATGATTCTTCTGCACTTGTGTTGCGTTTGCATGGCATCTTAGATGTTAAATTCCTTATCTTGCATATTCATATTGTGTTTATGTTTCATCAACCAATACTAATAAATGAATTATAATAGATTTGAATTATTATAAACAAATCATGTGCCCCTATAAAAACTGCTGCCTGTCAATCAATAAACAGATAACTTTGACACTCTAAGGGTGACTACCCACTAGCGTTTTTTTTCTGCTGCGAATTTGCTCCTATTTTTTCTTCCAATTGTCAATGGGACTTTCTAATGTTAAATACGCTAAGTTGCGTCGCGATGCGTCGCATTGCGGTTTTAACATTAGGAAGTCCCATTGACAATTGGAAGAAAAAATAGGAGCAAATTTGCAGCAGAAAAAAAAACGCTAGTGGGTAGTCACCCTTAGGGTGCATTCCCACGAACGTATATCGGCTCGGTTTTCACGCCGAGCCGATATACGTCGTCCTCATCTGCAGGGGGGGAGGATGGAAGAGCCAGGAGCAGGAACTGAGCTCCTGCCCCCTCTCTGCCTCCTCTCCGCCCCTCTGCACTATTTGCAATGAAAGGAGGTGGGAAGGGGGCAGGGCTAAGTGGCGAGAATTAGCCCCACCCCCGTCCCACCTCTCTCCAAGACAAGTTGGTGGGTTGCAAGGTCTCTAGCTCTTTGGATGCCCTGATTTCTCTGGCTACGAGGATTGACCTGCGGTTCCATGAGAGATCCAGGGAGGTTTTACTCGAGAGGAGATCAATCCGTCTAGCTCCTTGCTTGCAGAGACCACTCTCCTCGCCACCAACCACTATCCAGTCTAGCAATCCTGAGCCAATGCAGGTGGATCGGCGTAGACTATCCAAGGAGGAGCATGCACACAGACGTTCTAGGAACCTTTGCATGTATTGCCGATCTCCAGGTCACTTAGTTTGTGCTTTTCCCCTCTAACCGGGAAACTCCTCCACCTAGGATCAGTTGGAGAGGCTACCCTAGGTGAGGATTACTCCTCTCCCAGGCTGAAGTTGCTTGTAACCATAGTTCTTTCCGATGCCGAGGTGTCAGTGGTGGCTTTCCTGGATTCCAGCTCTGCCAGCAACTGCCTCCAATGGGCTTTGGTGGACTGCTAATGAATTCCCGTCCGTCGTCTCGTAAAACCGCTTGTGGTTACTATTGTTAATGGCAGTACCCTCTCTGAGATGATCCAGTTTTTCACAGAACCGCTGGAGTTGAGGATGGGCGCTCTCCATTCTGAGAGAATTTCCCGGCTGGTGATGCCTGGGTCAACCAGCTCTTTACTTCTAGGTTTGCCGTGGCTCCAATTACAGAACCCCACCTTGGACTGAAGTACCGGTGAGGTATTAAAGGGGTTGTCTCAAGGAAGCAGTGAAATTTTTTTTTTGCCTAGTCCCCCTAATTAAGCAAACATTACTAAGCCCCCCTGTAAATGACTTTTCTAGCTGGTTTATACTTACAGTTCCAGCGTTTCAGCAACTTATAAAAAGTTTCCCCAAGATGGCCGCCGACTCTTTTCCCATCGCTTGCTGTAGCCCAACGTGCGCGCTCCCGAGACGCTACCAGCTGTGTCTTCCTGACAACCAGACGCCCCGCAGCTGCCGACCGGACCCCGGGATTGAACGCGGCCGACCAGTCACCCACCGCCAGGCAGCAGGTAACCGGCGCTAGCCCCCGGCTCCCCGCACTAGCCCCCGGCTTCCCCGCGCTAGCCCCCGGCTTCCCCGCGCTACCCCCGGCTTCCCCGCGCTACCCCTGGCTTCCCCGCGCTAGCCCCCGGCTCCCCAGCGGTAGGCCCCGGGGCCCAGCGGTAGGCTCCGGGGCCCAGCGGTAGGCCCCGGCTCCCCAGCGGTAGGCCCTGGGGCCAAGCGGTAGGCCCCGGGGCCCAGCGGTAGGCTTTGGGGCCCAGCGGTAGGCCCCGGCTCCCCAGCGGTAGGCCCCGGGGCCCAGCGGTAGGCTCCGGGGCCCAGCGGTAGGCTCTGGGGCCACAGCGGCAGTCAGTCACGTGTCACTCCCGTCAGTCCGTCACCCATCACTTACCTGGGCGGCTGGGCTGGGCGGCGCTGCTGGGCTGGGCTTCTCGGCTGGGCGGCTCCAGTTTCTGCACCTTCCTCTAACAGAGGATGGTAGCAGAATGGCCGCTCCAGCGCGCTCCCGAGAAGATACAGCTCGTCTGCGCATGCGCAGAAGAGCTGTAGCGGCAAGCACGCTGAAGCGGCTCGTGCTCAGACCAGAAGAAGGAACTGCGCAAGCGCGTCTAAAAAAGCAAGCCGCCGGCGATTTTAGACGGATCCATGGAGACGAGGACGCTAGCAACGGAGCAGGTAAGTGAATAACTTCTGTATGGCTCATATTTAATGCACGATGTATATTACAAAGTGCATTAATATGGCCATACAGAAGTGTATAACCCCACTTGATTTCGCGAGACAACCCCTTTAAGTTGCTATACTAAGTGCTTGCATTCTGTGCATTCTGTCCACTGGGTTACTTTACCATCTAACCTCCAGGGTCTACCTGAACCTTATCTGGTTTATGCAGACGTTTTTGTCCCTACGATTGCCCAATTGACCTTGTGCCTGGTTCCATGCCTCCTCAAGGTAGAGGTATACCCTCTTTCCTGCCCGAGACTCGGGCTACAGCTGAATCTATCTATCTATCTATCTATCTATCTATCTATCTATCTATCTATCTATCTATGTATCTGATATCTATTTATCTATCTATATCCTATCTGATATCTATTTATCTATCTATTATCTATTTATCATAACTATCTACCTATTATCTATTTATCTATCTATATCTTATCCCCTATCTATCTATCTATCTATCTATCTATCTATCTATCTATCTATCTATCTATCTATCTATCTATCTATCCATGTCATATCTATCTAATCTATCTATCTATCTATATTCTATCTGATATCTATTTATCTATCTATCTATCTATATCCTATCTGATATTTATTTATCTATCTATTATCTATTTATCATAACTATCTACCTATTATCTATTTATCTATCTATATCTTATCCCATATCTATCTATCTATCTATCTATCTATCTATCTATCTATCTATCTATCTATCTATCTATCTGTCTGCCTGTCTGTCTGTCTATCTATCTATGTCATATCTATCTATCTATCTATATTCTATCTGATATCTATTTATCTATCTATCTATATCCTATCTGATATTTATTTATCTATCTATCTATTATCTATTTATTATAACTATCTACCTATTATCTATTTATCTATCTATATCTTATCCCATATCTATCTATCTATCTATCTATCTATCTATCTATCTATCTATCTATGTCATATCTATCTAATCTATCTATCTATATTCTATCTGATATCTATTTATCTATCTATCTATATCCTATCTGATATTTATTTATCTATCTATTATCTATTTATCATAACTATCTACCTATTATCTATTTATCTATCTATATCTTATTCCATATCTATCTATCTATCTATCTATGTCATATCTATCTATCTATATTCTATCTGATATCTATTTATCTATCTATCTATCTATATCCTATCTGATATTTATTTATCTATCTATTATCTATTTATCATAACTATCTACCTATTATCTATTTATCTATCTATATCTTATTCCATATCTATCTATCTATCTATCTGTCTATCTATGTCCTATCTATCTATCTATCTATATTCTATCTGATATCTATTTATCTATCTATCTATATCCTATCTGATATTTATTTATCTATCTATATATTATCTATTTATCATAACTATCTACCTATTATCTATTTATCTATCTATATCTTATCCCATATCTATCTATTTATCTATCTATCGATCTATGTCATATCTATCTATCTATGTCATATCTATCTAATCTATCTATCTATCTATCTATCTATCTATCTATCTATCTATCTATCTATCTATATCCTATCTCACATCCATCTATCTCAGGTTACAGGTTACAGTATTTGACAGCGCTTTTTAATGCACCCCATCATTGTGAGGAGGTGTGTTTAAAACCACGAAAACGCAAAAATAGAAAGGACAGCTCTGGAAAATCGCGGCGTTAGAAACACAGCGTTTAAGCGCAGGTTTGAGTAAAATCAATGGGAGTGTTGTACTGCGGTTAGTACGGCGCTCAGGATACCGCACTAATAGCGGTAAAAAGCGGTGTGTGAGTGGCCTGCGGGACTACAAACAAATTTTCATGTGCAGCACGTCTACGTATGTTACGGGGGAGTGTGGGGAGGAGGCCCGGGGTGCAGGGGGGCCCGAGCCCCTAAACCTTTAGGTGCGCCCCTGGTTGGAAGCTCTGTATGACCATACAGAATGATGCTTGTAATTGCCCTTGGTAAATAAGTGCTTCTCTTATGCTAGAAATAATTGTAAAAGTGTGTACAAAAATAATTACAATATACAAAAGAAAATGTACAGCCCTGGCTGTGTATGATAGACTGAAAATATATGGATAAAGAATAAAAAATCATTCACAATACAAAGAGATGAGCTCTGTGGGGATTTGTGTTCCACAAGATTTGTTAGGGGAATACACAGACAGACGCATTTTGTGTGACCCAGGTCTTCATGGAGTATGTTAAGACCGTTATGTTATGTCAGGACCTGATATTGGGTTCTGCTTATTTGAGGTGCTATGCAGGCCTGATAGGTATATTACAGAATCTTGGGCTTGTATAATATTCCTAATTGGCAAAGAGAAAATAAATAAATAAATAAATAGTAGATTTTTGTGATGTCAGGGACATGCCTGGTAGATATGTGAAAGGGCAGTATAGTGGTATAAGTTCCATAAAGCATGTGTGAAGTTACTTCTACCCCCAAAATTTGGATTTGGGTATGGTGTAGTTCTAAATCCGGCGGAAGCAATGTGGCTAGATTGAGAGTTATACCACGCTTCAGTCTTCCGCTGGATTTAGAAGGGAAGGGAAGAAAGGTTGAGAATATTTTGTATTTTAGATAATTAAAGCAATTAGAATAACAGGATGCATTCCGGTCACCTAGTTGCATTACCTTGTCACAAGAAACTGAGGGGTTTGAATATGTTTGAATATGTAAAAGATGAACCGATGGCTAACCTAGATTTCGAGTTTTTGTTTTGTAGATGGCTCAGGATACCAGGAAAATGGCATGTTCAGCAGTATGCAATAGTCACACAGAATGAAGTAACAAAAGCAGAACCATTTTCACCTCCTCTTTCAGCACAGGGGGCAGAATTGAAGGCCCTGACAGAAGCATGTAGAGCGGCAGAGGGCAAGACAGCAAACATATTCACAAATTACGGCCTAATATGCAGGCTCTTATGTTAGTTATAGTTAGGGATAATAAAGGAAGACTGTACAGAAGCCAAAGGAAATGCACATGCAGATGCTGCTGCCAAGACAGCTGCGGTAAGACCTAGGGGAGAGGGTTAGGTCAACGTCCAACCTGTAACCCGGGCCCCTCCAGTGAGTTTGAAACGAGCAGCTGGAAGAAGGCAAGGGCAAGCCACACAGACACCGGCCTGTCAGAAGAAACCACTGATTATGTCTCTCTCATGCCCTCTACTCAATGATGGCCCACTGTGCACACGGAATATCACACCAGTCAAAGACTGATAGGTGAAACCTTGTGTCTCAACATTGGATTGCCCCTGGATTCAGTACGCTCGCAGCCTGGTATACCCATGTATGACCTGTGCTTTACATAACACGGAGAGTAGTGAAGACAGCACAGAGGCACACACCTGGGCCGCTCTACCCACTTCTAAAGGCTGCAAATTGGATATATATTATGCCATATCTGTGTTGACAGCTTATCTGTATGCGTTAAGGCCTATCCGATCAGGTATCGTTTTGCCACTACAGAGGCAGCAGCCAAATTATTGAACAAGGTAATTTGTGAGTATGGGGTTCCAGAGACAATAGAAATACAACAGCTTTTCACACTCCCTACCACCCACATAGCAGTGGAAAGGTAGAAAGAAAGAATGAAACCCTTGAAAACTTAAAATACAGAGTCAGGAAGGCCATGGACAGAGTGCCTTCCTCGGCATTGTTTTCAGTCAAGTACACGCCCAATAGGAAGACGGGATTGTCTCCCTTTGTGATCCCCTTTGGATCAGTTTCCAGTACAGGGCTGTACTCTCAGCAGGAGTTGCAGATGCAGTATGATACCCTCCCTGGGTATGTCCAGGCCCTGTAGAAACATTTATATCTGGTGCATAAACAAGTGTTTGCTTCCCTTCCAGATCCTGACTCTGTGCATGCAACACATTTGGAGCCAGGAGATTGGTGGAGGTTTCAAAGGAACATGTAAGAAAATCTCCAGGACCCACGCTACGAGGGACCTTGCTAAGTACTGATAATAACAACCACTTTGGTGGAACTGAGTAGCTAAGCTAAAATGTATTAAGAAGATTCAAGGTTTCGCTTGGCTACTCAGTTTAACGTGTTTGGTGCTGTCAAGAGATTCACTAAAGCTACAGAATGTAGTTTTTGAGAAATGTATATATACTTCATGAAAAGGTTAAAGGGGTTGTCCCGCACCGAAACGGGTTTTTTTTTTTTCAATAGGCCCCCCGTTCGGCGCGAGACAAACCCAATGCATGTGTTAAAAAAAAAAAAGTTTAGTACTTACCCGAATCCCCACGCTGCGGCGACTTCTTCCTTACCTTGCTAAGATGGCCGCCGGGATCTTCACCCACGGTGGACCGCAGGTCTTCTCCCATGGTGCACCGTGGGCTCTGTGCGGTCCATTGCCGATTCCAGCCTCCTGATTGGCTGGAATCGGCACACGTGACGGGGCGGAGCTACGAGGAGCAGCTCTCCGGCACGAGTGGCCCCATTCACCAGGGAGAAGACCGGACTGCGCAAGCGCGTCTAATCGGGCGATTAGACGCTGAAATTAGACGGCACCATGGCGACGAGGACGCTAGCAACGGAGCAGGTAAGTGAATAACTTCTGTATGGCTCATAATTAATGCACGATGTATATTACAAAGTGCATTAATATGGCCATACAGAAGTGTATAACCCCACTTGCTTTCGCGGGACAACCCCTTTAAGGCTCAGTCTAACTTATGACCAATAATGAGCATTTGTGTAGAAATATTATCAGATTGATGAAGAATACAAAACACAGTGAAAAACACTTACAAATGACAAATCACACATTGAGGGCTCACACTCACTTGCGATAGCGTTTTTGTGAGAAAAAAATCGCAAGTGCGAACTTGCGTTTTTTGTGCGATTGCGATGCGTTTTTGTTCTCTGAAAACTCGCATCGCATGGTAGGAGTATTTAATGCCTCTCTTCCTTTGTTTTTATAGTCTTGCTTTTGTCTAAACTTCCTTCGCACTGCCGACGTACTGCTGTTTCCTTGTAAAAGCCCACCCTTCCCATTAGTCACTGTTCCACACAAAAAACATAGCATCATCGCATTGTCGCACGCGTCATGCGTTTTGCGATGCAATATTACAGCACTCCCTTTACTTACATGGGCAAGAAGAAAAAATCACATCGCCAAGAAATAGGACTATAGCACGCGAGGAAAAAACGCAACCTCGCAGACATGAAAACATTGCAAATGAGCACAGCTCATTAGACTCAATGCATTTCAATGTCATACAAAATAATGCAGCCTCGCAACATTGCAAAAACGCTATCGCAAGTGAGTGTGAGCCTTGAGACTGAGAAACAGTCCATTAAAACTTTAAAAGGTCTAATATTTATATGTGTTCTTGTAACATTGTGGAATTGTTGTCCCTCCAGTTTCATCTCCAAGGAGAAATCGCCATATTGAATATCATACTGGTCGTTGACCTGATCCATGCAGCTATTGAGCTGAATGGAACAAAGCAGCAAGTAATGTTCACTTACAAACAGATGAATGACTGTCTGATTTGTATGCCTGCAGAAACTGAACAACAATCGCAATTATTGTTCGTCTTTCAGTTACTACCAACGTTTATACTGAACAATTATTGTTTAGATTCCCGTGATCCCGGGAAAATCTGAGCAATTATTGTCCAATGTAAAAGGGCCCTTACTGCACAATTCTTCTACCAGGTCATTAATATGTTAAAAAAATAGAGCCCAATACTGCCCCTTGTGGCACCTCACTAGTAACGGTGACCCATCCCATACTGTCCCCTGTGGTACCTCACTAGTAACGATGACCCATCCAACACTGCCCCTGTGGTACCCCACTAGTAACGGTGACCCCTCCAATACTCTCCACTGTGGTACTCCGCTAGTAATGGTATCTCCCCCTGTACTGGCCCCTGTGGTACCTCACTAGTAACGATGACCCATCCAATACTGCCCCCTGTGGTACCCAACTAGTAACAGTGACCCATCCAATACTGCCCCCTGTGGTACCCCACTAGTAACAGTGACCCAATCAGAGTATGTACCATTTATAACCCCTTCTGCTTTCTATCACTGACAAGTTATTTACCCGCTAACACACATTCTCACCCATACCAAGCGTTCTCATCTTGTCTCTGTAGACTTTTCAGATTCAAGAGGAGGACAATTCAGGAACTAAAGAAAGAACTATTTTTGGTAAGCCAAACATTCTGCTCAACAAATAAAACCAGATTGCCTATCACTAAGGACTCCTTCACACGCCAGCATTCTTTCTCAGTATTTTGTGAGCCAAAACCAGAAGCTGCTCCAAAATATGAAAGAGATGCAAATCTTTCCGTTATTCTTGCTCTCTGTACGTTCCACTTCTTTGTTTGGCTCAGTGAATACTGATGAATACGTCCGTGTGAAGGAGATCTCAGATTAATGTTTGGATAAGGGACGTTTTACAGAGAATGATTCGTTCAGATTCTCGGTGGATTGCTGGAATCTGAATGAAAATCGTTCAGTATAAATGCTGCCAGCGACTAAACAACAAAAGATAACTTGTTTGCTTATTGTTCATTCAGTTTCTGCAGCCATAAAAATCAAATGACAATCGTCCCATGTAAACTGGTTACTATTCATCTATGAACAACTGCCTGTTTACTGAGAATGGAGGCTGGTGGTGGAAGTGTTCTCCATCCTGCTTCACCTTTATTAACTGAGCGAATCACTCCTGTGTTTGTATGAATGTAGTGCTGGCTGCCATCTAGTGGAGGAAGGTGAGCATTACCTAGCAGATGTTCATATTTCACCAGCAGATGGCAGACGGCATTACGTTTATACAACAGAGTTAACCCCTTAGTGATGGCCCTTTAGTGTTTTTATGTCCCGAAGCTGCAAGACGTGTATGGAGGGAGATCACGCTGCGACCTCCCTCCATATGCAGAATCCCATAGGGTGACTCCAGACAAAGGGCATACATTGAAGAGCTGGGCAGGTAGAGTGGTCACTTCTCATGGTGGCACTTATCAGGCTCCCTCCCAGAGAGACACACGTAGCCTCGGCCAGAGCAGTGCTGGGCCTTTTTTCGGACACCCCTAGGAGAGGGATGGCCAATAAACATAAGAACAGGAGATAACATTGTCACAGGTCACACCACCATTCCGTTACCCACCGGAATGACCCTCGGTAAATATAGAAGCTTCAGACTTGATTAACGCACCTCTGGCCCTGGGAACGGTCAGGGCCTGACAAAACTTTACTTGCAGAAAACTTAGTACAAGGCACAAATGCAAAAGATGGCCATGCAGGCAAAACAGCAGATTTGAGGTCAGTCAAGGAGGAAACACAGGATGACACAGCTCCTGCAGTCTCAGTTATCCGACAGGAACCACTCCTGGCACGGAACCTCTCCAGGGAGGATAGGGGTAGGATCACTCCACAGACACTCATGTAGGTCAGTACATCTGCATGGTGATCATGGCCTTTTCTGGACACGCACACTCTCAATCTCTCTCTTCCTCTTCTCCTCACTCAGTGTTGGCTCCTGGCATTGGGGTATTCAGGAAACCTCTCTTTTTCTTCCATTCTTCACCACATGAGGGTTGAAGGCACCCCCATGTGGCCGGCATTCTCACTCCGGAACCCAGAAGAATAGAACTTTAACTAACTACCACAACCAAATCACTCATACTTATAGACAACACAGATCATGTGACTCGACAAATATTGATACATTACAGGCATCTCCCAGTCTCATGCAAACATTAACCTCTCACTTGCTGCAGCTGTTCAATACACATAAAAAATGACTAGACAACTTTGCACAGTGCATCTACAAAAGACATGACATTTATGACATTTATGGAGGGGCCAGGAATATACATTCTGGGCCACTACAGTTCCCCCCTACTTAAAATAAGCAGACTGCTGGGCCTCCAAAGCAGAGTGTAATATCCAGAGTCAGACTATCTCAGTATTCTACTCCCATTTCACCTTTAGGACCTCTGCTCAGTCACAGAGTGTGCAAGACAAAACCTATAAACACAGCTCCTACCCCCCAGTTACCTATGTAGAGGATAAACCCATTCTTGGTGTTCTGTGACTACCTAAAAATGTCACTTTCTGAGTGTAGCTTTTGTTTATGAGAGTGTATAGAAAATTATGACTTGCAAGTACATTTAAGAAAGTTTCTACTAGGCTCTACAGAATTAAGGATACACTAGTATAGCTATGGAGCACATACATAACTCTTCTCTCCACAGACAAAAAGAGCAAATACTACACTAATGCTGAACTTCAAAAATAGATAAGGGGGACTGGCAGGAAAGAAAAATGATACGTGGGATGAACATCACTCTCCCTGAAAAAGAGCTAGACTACGGAACAGGTGATAGCTTAAGTCAATATCTCCTGACCATGACTGAGGTGAAAGAAATGCTCCGCCTACTGTGCCAGACTAGGACTGACACTGGCACGTGACATGGGGAATGGCAGCTGCACCCTGTCTCCAAGAAAAAATGTAATAAAAAGTGATCAAAAAGTCGGGTATATTCAAAAGTACCAACGGAAACTACAGGCAGGTTGTACTGCACAAAATGAGCCCTCGCACAACTATGTCGATGGAAAAATAAAGTTATTGCGTGCAAAAGATGGAGACAAAAAAGAATTTTTAAAAATAAATATCTTAAAAAAATAATACAAGTAATATAGCCCCCCAAAAAAACCTATATAAATTTGGTATCGGAGTAATCGTACCGACCCATAGAATAAAGTTATCATGTCATTTTTGTTGCAGTTTGGCATCGGGGAAACAAGACACACCGAAAGCTTTTTTTTCCATTTCTCTCTACTTAGAATTTTTTTAAAAAGTTTTTCAGCAAAAAATAAGCCTTCATACTGTTAGATCGATGGATAAATAAAGGAGTTACGATTTTTTAGAAGGGGGGAGGAAAAAATGAAAATAGAAAAAATCAAAAAACTTGGTCACTAAGGGTTTAAAGCACACGTCAAAAACAAGGCCCGCAGACTGACCCTGCAGGTTGGGAAAGTGGAATGCCTGCAGGAATGCTGGCCGGCCAGAGGCCAATAGGGGGGTCACTGTTACTACTGGGGCCACTATGGGGTCACTATTACTAGTGGGGCCACTATGGGGTCACTATTACTGCTGGGGTCAATAGGAGGGTCACTGTTACTACTGGGGCAACTATGGGGGTCACTATTACTACTGGGGCCACTGTGGGGGTCACTATTACTACTAATCACTATTACTACTGTGGCCACTGTGCGGGTCACTATTACTACTGGGACCACTATGTGGGGGTCATTATTAATCCTAGGAGCAATCTTATTTGTTTGGATATCTTATTAAAAATATCACAGACAGCTAATATTTTTACAGACAAATTACAGACGGTCGGGGAATGTAAGGATGGTTGGCATTTGTGCTAATGGCTGGAATAGTCGTGTCCTGCTGTGCCCAACCCGGTGACAAACCTCCAGCAAAGATGTTAGCTGGAGCCATAGGATCTGTGCTATTAGGACGTCACGACCATGCATGGGTTGCCAGCATTCCAATGCAGACTGAAAGAGTAGTTGCTGTGGACATTGACAGATTGGGTGAGTAGAAAGGGCACATAATGGGGTACTATTAATTTGTAGTAAGCAAAAAGAGGGCAGTATTACTTTCCAGGGGGCACAGTGTAGGCATAATTAATTGTCTAGAGAGCAGTTTTAAGGCCCTTTTACACAGGCCGACAGTCTTTTGGACAACTGCACAAGCGCTGACGTCAGCTTATACAACCGCCAACGACAAATAAACTATTTTTCTCGCATTCACGCTGAACAATTATTGCTCAAATTTGTTTGAACTAATTTTGAGTGATAATCGTTACATGTAAGGGAAACACAGGCTGGAATTATAACTACTTGAGGCGAAATTATAACTGTTTTTGGGAGCAATATTACTGTCTAGAAGCACTTTTAGAGATTTAGAAGATCACTATTACTTTGTGGCACTTTTACTTTGTAGTACTAGCAGCCTATCCGCATCCCTGGTATGTATGCATCTACTATAATCCTGCATATGTCCCTATTTACCATTTTCCCACTCATGTGCACAAGTCTTTTTCACAATGGACTCGTGAAAAATATCAGTTTAGTTCCAGAATGTACTTGGAGATCCCCTATAGTAAACAAGTGTGAAGCAGATGCTGCTTTTGGCTATAGATTACATATATAATATTGTGTGCCTCTTAATATATATTTATTTGGGACAGTATTAAAAAAAATACATATGGAGTATGTAGGAGAAAATGAACAGGTACGATACATTGTTGCACTGTCTCGCATTGCCCTCTTGTGGAGCTTTAGAAGATTGCAGGTTAGTTTAATGTCCTTTAGTGACCTATAGTGGCTGTTTTAGGGACTTATATTTTTAATTCTGTTTTTAATTGTTGCATTTGACACTAAATAAAGTGGGGTTTATTTACTAATACTGTCTAAAAGTCAATGCAAACTTAGACTAGATAGTAAGTGCACCTGATTTATCGTAGTAGCTTTGCTAAATGATAAATCTGTTGAATTTTAAGACTGTCTAGCATAGTTTATGCCAAAAATTGCGCCAAATTTTTTTATGCAAGTCATGACTTGTATAACAATTTTGGTGCAATTTAGGCCACATACCATTAGGCCGGCTGTCCACGGGCGATGCGGTATCCCGCGGCAAAGCTTCGCCACGGGAGCTGCCGCCCGGAAGCAGGAGCCGCCGCCGAATCTCCGCCGGTCAGCCCTATCTAATAGATAGGCTGACCACGGAGAATCAAGGCAATTTGCAGCATGCTGTGAATTGCCTGCCGCGAGCGGAGAATCGCAATGATTCTCCGCTCGTGGAAAGGTGCCTGCGCTTTCCATAGCAATACACTACCGTGGACGAGGGGCCTTGCAGGCAAGTCGGAAAGACTGTCTGAAAGTGTCTAAAAACACATGTAAATGTGGTGCAAAGCATGTAAAACAATTTTCTGGCATATTTTGCACCATAAAACTGTCGTATTTTAAATTGTAAAAAAGCCGTAGTATGTAGATTTATGAGAGACAATATAAGACATGAATTACCAGTTTAATGTCCAATAGTTTGTATACACTGGTCAGTTAATTTTCACTAGAGAATTATTTAGTGTGCATGGAACTAAAATACTGACTAGCACCTCGTGAGTTGGACAAAAGCTGAAAAACACCATAGTCGGAGGTAGATGAGCTCCACAGAACTGCAAGTTCCAAGGTCCAATTCTATGACTTTTGTTGCTGTACTAGTCATCTGCAATATACTATCTTCAGCAATACTGTTACTGCAGTGTAATTATAATTTCCTAGGCCCAGGAAGGGAACAGAGATACATGGAGAGAGAATGCTTTCCTCTTCACTTTAGGCCTCCTTCACACGGGCGACATGGCAACACCGCGACAAAATCGCAGCAATCAGTGGTCCGTGCGATATCGCTGCGTTTTCTCGCGACAATACCACAATTTTGTGGTGCTATAAAGTCGACGTGGTTCTACAAAATCGCACGACTTTGTAGCACCACATGTGAGGATTTTTGGGGGGGCTTGAAATATAAGCACTACCGTGAAAATAAGCCCTAGCTGTAGAATTTTTTTTTTTTAAATGCACATGCAACACCTAGAAGCGCTGTCCGGGCTCCGCTGCATCTTCTCCCCGGTCCCTGGCGCTGGCCTTCAGCATCTTTTCTGGATGGGGGGGGGGGTTTATTATATGTTCTGTGTGAACGATTATTAGAATAAATATATTTTGTTAAATATTGAGGAGACCTGACAGTTTCCTTGTTTGGACCCGGGGATCCTTGGAAAGAGCGCAGAAGGAGTTTTTCTATTCTTACATTTACTGGACGGGGATTGGAAAATTCCTGCCTCCAGGAAGCACTGGTCGTGATTGCCTGAGGGCCTCAGCTCGTCAAATCAGAGTCAGCGCTCACTGAGCCAATCACAGCCATTCAATGAATCATTGCATGGCTGTGATTGGTTCATCGAGCACTGGCTCTAATTGGCTGAGCATCATAGCGCTCAGCCAATCAGAGGAAGCGCTTCTAGGAGGTGGTGATTTTTTAATCCCTGCCCAAAAGAGATGATGAAGAACAGTGCCGAGGATCGGGAAGAAGATGCAGCGGAGCCTGACTGTTCCGGAGACGTGATGTATTCTTTTTTTTTTTTCGTTTTTCCTGCAGCTAGAGCTTAGTTTAGGACTTTGACAGTAGGATTTCCGCCTGTCAAAGTTGTATCGCACCGCACAAAACCGCGCTTTCGTGCAATGCAACAGAGAGGAAGGCTCCATAGGGAGACATGGGCTACAAAACATAGCAAATGTGAAGGAAATCATAGGAAAGCATGGGCTTCTCATACATTGTAGCATTTGTAGCATTGTTGCAATGCGCCTGTGTGAAGGAGTCTTGCGATATGTGATTTTCTCGTATTGCGACAATGCAACAAATTGCTGGTATTTGAAGCTTCTGCTTCCCTATGGGTTCCCTCACATTTGCGATGTTTTATATCATGCGACATTGAGAGTCAAAAACCTAGTGGGTTTCGCGATATGTGCGCGACTTGAAAGTTTTTGTAGCCCATGTTTCCCTTTGGAGCAACAGAGAGTTGCATCAAGAAATGCAATACAACTTTGACAGTAGGGAATCCTACCGTCAAAGCCCTAAACTGTGCCCTAGCTGCAGGAAAAACTGAAATAAAAGAATCCCTGGCACTGGTCTTCGACATCTCTTTTGGACGGGGATTGAAAAAAAACCAGCTTCCTGGAAGTGCTGCCTCTGATTGGCTAAATGCTGTGATGCTCAGCCAATCAGAGCCAGTGCTCAGTGAACCAATCATAGTCATTAAATGATTCATTGAATGGGGGTGATTGGTTCAACGAGCGCTGGCTCTGATTGGTTGAGCTGAGGCTCCTTAGCCAATGACAGCCATAGCTTCCTGGAGGCGAGAATTTTCCAATCCCCGTCCAGAAGAGATGCTGAAGACTAGTGCCTGGTACCGGGGAGAAGATGCAGCGGAGCCAGACAGTACTTCTGGGGGATGTATGTGTATTTTTTTTCTGCAGCTATGACTTATTTTCAGGGTAGGACTTATATTTCAAGCCTCCCCCACCCCCCCTAAAAAAAATCCTCGCATCTGGTGCTACAAAGTCGCGCGACTTTGTAGAGCCACAAAATCACGGTATTGCCATGAGAAAATGCACCTATATCGCATGGACCACCAATGCAATATCGCTGTGATTTTCTCACAATGATGCCATGTCACGCATGTGAAGGAAGCCTAAACCCGAGACGAGAGGTTTTTACAACCATCTGTTTTTTGTGAGATACCAGACAGCATCTTGGTGGTTATAACCAAGGCAAATGTATCATGTCTCTGGCCAGAAAAACCCCAGTGAATCAGCTCAACTAATTTCAGTGTCAACCGAAAAGTTCCTATTGCTGATCTCCTTTGCTATGAGGACAGTCTTAGGGTTTTGTATTTTGTCCAATTTTTCATGTAGGGTTTTTGCGCCAAAATGCAGAATATTATTAGTAAATAAAAAGGAAACCGAACAGAACAGGAACAGAAAACTTTCCATTTTTTCAAAACCCATCAATGGGGAAATCAATGGGGGAAAAAAAAGGAATTGTTTAGTTCCGTTTTTAATCTAAAAATAGAACAGAGATTAAAAATACTAACGCAGATGTGGACGAGCCATAATTCCCACCCTGGTAAGAACATTTTAATTATTTTTGGTTTCCTATTATTTTGCATAGTATGAATATATTTTGTAGTTGTCTGTCTGTTCTCATCTGCCTGTCAGCCATATACGCAACTGCTCTCATTGCTACGGAGTGTAGTTACACATAAATAGGGTTTTTGTTTCCTTCTCGGGTCGTTCAAACTCTGCGCCATAGCACAGGAGTTTGAAAACAACAGCGGGAAGATAAAGCGAGAATTCCGCTAATGAAAACGCAACCATTGAAATCACTGGTTTTGTTTTGTCCCGTTATGTGGCCATGAATATCAAGGCCACATTAAGGGACACATGCACACCCATGTTAAGCCCCAATTCACGTTTATTCTTGTCAACCTAAGTACAAGCTTTGTTTTCACGACCCGCCCGTTTGCACTTCTGTGAGGCTCAGTTAACCATTTCTGTTTCTCTGTTTCATTTAAGGATCAGAGAAACAAAAAAAAATGGAATTAAACGTTTCCACTTTATTCTCTATTGATTTCAATAGGCTTTCTAAAAGAAAGGAAATTTTACAGTTCAAGTAATTCCATTCTGTTTTATTTCAATTTTTCAAACTGAACAAATAGCGCAGTCAGCTGATACCCTGATGTTTAACAGCATTTATGAAGTATGCTCAAGAAGACATATATGAGCTTGAGTGGGTACAAAGGCGGGCAACTAAAGAATTAAATGGAATGTGTGGACTATAATACCCAGAGAGGTTATCAAAATTAGTAATTAATCACATTAGAAAAAAGATGGCTGAAAGGCGACCTAATTACTATGAATAAATATATTAGGGGACAATACAGAGATCTCTCCCCTGTAACAATGGGGCGCCCTCTACATCTAGAGGACAGAAAGTTTCTACACCAACATAGAAGGGGGTTCTTTACTGTAAGACCAGTGAGACTGTGGAACTCTCTGCCTGATGATGTGGTGATAGTAAACTCACTAAACCTCTCTGGGTATTGTAGTCCACCCATTCCATTTATTACTTTAGCTGCCCACCTTTGTACCCGCTCGAGCTCTGATATGTCCTTCTTGAGTAATGGTGCCCAAAACTGTCAGTGTTACCCAGTGGTTTCCTATTTAGTGTGTAATGGTGACATGTATTTCCCTGCCCATGTGCAGAACCTTACATTTATCAGAGTTAAACCTCATTGCCATTCTTCTGCCCAAGTCCCCAACTTATCTGGATCCATTTGTACCCGTATACTGTCCTTTCTTGTGTTAAAGGGGTTTTCCAGGCCATTAAAAAAACTATTTAAAGGGTTAAAATGGAGAAAAATTGAATATTCGCCTCTCCCAGCAGCTCCCTTTTCCAGTGCTGCAGTCCCAATGTTTGCCGCATGCAACACAGATGAAGAAGCCAGTGGTCACATGCTGTTCATTGTACATGTGACCGCCAAGCCACTCACAGGATTTTGTGGCCATAGAAGAATCACCGCTGAAGCCTGTGAGTGGACAATGAACAACATGTAACCACAAGTACCTTCTTCTCAGTTCCGTGCAGTGGGCACTGGGGCTGCAGCGCTGGGCAGGGAGCTGCCAGAATAAGTGAATATTTAATTGTTCTTCATTTTAATAGGTAGATTGAGTTTTTTATGGTCAGTGAACACCGTCACTTTATGTTGTGCCATTTCATGGAGATGTCGCAACTCCTCAAAGGCCTACTTGATGGCCAACAGTTCTCTGTCCCGTATATCATTATTTTGTTCAGCAGTAGAGCTCTTTCATGAGAAAAAGGCACAGGGACGAAGGTTTTGCAGTGTGCCCATGCCCTGGGAAAAAACAGCCCCCACTCCAATCTTTGAAGTGTCCATCTCTACCACAAAAGGCCTGGAGACCTCCAGCCGCACCAGGACCGGAGCGGTCGCAAAACTTCTTTTTAATGACTGAAAAAACTGTAATGCCTCCGGAGACCATTTTGACAGGAAGCAATCCTTCCAAATCATGTTCGTTAGGGGTTTAACCACCCCTAAAAAAACCTGGAATGAACTTGTGATAATTGTCGAATCCCAATAATCTCTGAAAGGCTTTAACATTTTCTGGTCTCACCCAGTCTTGAACTGCCCGAACCTTCTCTGGGTCCATCTTGAATTCCTTCCGGGTGACAATATGGCACAGAAAGGAAACTTCTGGAACATCAAAGACACATTTTTCTCTTTTTGCAAATAATTTATTCTTGCGTAGTGCATGGAGCACAAGACAAACATGAGATTCATATTCTGGACAAAAAATAAGAATATCATCCAAATACACGAGTACAAAGTGATCGATTCATGCAGAACTTCATTTATCAAGGCTTGAAACACAGCAGGTGCATTGGTTAGGCCAAAAGTCACAACCAAGCTTTCAAAATGTCCCTCCAGGGTTTTAAAAGCTGTTTTCCATTCATCTCCCTCCTTGACTCAAATCAAGTTATAAGCAGTCCGTAAATCCAACTTAGTAAACCAGCTAGCCCAAGATAACTGACTAAAAGATCTGGGATAAGTGGCAATGGATGCAGGTCTCGCTTCATAATTTTGTTCAATTCCCTGAAATCTAAACAAGGCCGCAACCCCATCCTTTTTCTGGTATATATACTGGTGTATACAATAATACTTATTCACATCCAACATAAATGCATAGTGAATTTGGCATAGTCTAATTATTTTATATAGTTACAAAAGTAGGGATAATAGGGGACAGCTTGTCATATCTTTGTTATCCAGTAGACAACTTCTTAAAGAATTGATTTACATAAATTTTATTGAATTTTCTTTAAAGCAAAATGTACAAACATTACAAAGATTTCAATTGTGGAAACCGATGAAAGGGACCGGTGATAAGAGAGTCGATAAGTCTTAAAAGACAGCAAACAGTGCGATATAAAGATGCACTTTCATGTAGTCTATGTACATTGCAAAAGAAAGGTCCATTAAAAAGGGGGAAAACAGTTTCAACAATAAATTTAGGGGAAATGAGACAGACACAAGAAGGAGTGGTTGGGGGTGGGGATGGGAATGGTGGGTTACTGACTAAGGAAAAAGTGAAGAAGTATATAATCTATCCATCCCCTTGATAATCGAAGTAAGCAGTCCAGATTACAAATTAGACAGCACTGGTGGATTGGCTAATGTTCATTGGGAGGACATCGTATTATATTATAGTGCTCCCTGACTGCATAGTAAGTGAATATTGGTACCAGGCATTCCAAATTCTTTCAAAAGTTTTCTCATGATCTGTTAGGATGGCAGCTAACTTCTCATTAACCCTTATCCAAGACAATTGAATTTTGACAAGATCAGTACTGACTGATGATTTCCTCCAACAGAGAGAAAACACAAGGAAACACATCTAAATGTTTTGTAATATCAGGAATTTACCTACCCAGCAGAGCTTCCCAAAGAGACTTATGCAGATTTAAATCTGTGATGGTGAATAGCAAGGAGTACACCTGAATCCAGAAGTGATGAAGTCTAAGGGAATCCCACCAAACAGGCAAAAAGGTACACTCAACCCCCATCCCCGAGTGTTCGAAAGCTTAACATTTGAAGCAGCAATTTTATGTCTTTGAAGATCCAATCGAAAACAATTGACGAGGAGAACGGCCAAAGATAGAACATAGCTACGATTTATCTTTTCTTGCAGCAATGCGTTTGTGTGAATGGTACTGCCTAGCTGACCTATTTGCACCATACTGACTGAATGATGACTTATGCACTTTAAATCCTTGAGAAGTTTCTGGTGAACATGGAAACATGTTTTTCTCTCCTCTTTGTGAGAATCGCTGGTGCTCTAGGGCAGGAATAGTCATATATTTCCCTTTACATTGTCACCATGTTGGTGTCACACATACAAACTTCTCCACACGTTACCTGATACATGTAGAGTTGTCTTTTAGCCTAGTGGATTTGTTTAAATGCAAATATCCCACAACTTGGAATCCACGTACCTGTACTAATAGCACATGGCTGCCGGTAGCCTGTATGCAGAAGGTGTAATGTAAGTTGTAATCATGAGAGAAGCACCAGATATTTGCTTCAGAAGCCGGAGTCACACAATTTGCCTGAAGACACTTTAAGAGGTTTCATACTTCAAGTCCTACTTGGTGTAATGTTCAGCCATCTTGGACTTTCTGTTGCCTTCAAGTTCATTAGTTTTACGAATATTTCCCACTATATGAAATATTTGATGCAAGTTGAATCTCTGGTCACCAGGAATATCTGCATTAACCTATGGGTTTTCCAACTTATGAATGCCATGGGGGCTTTTATGTAAAAGGGCCATCTTGCCGGGAAAAGTCCTTTTCAAACTGATCGGAAGTATCCGACGCACCTGCATATTACACAGGTGGTCTCATGTTTTATTTTCTATCCACTATGAGGGGCCAAATTCAGTTTTGCTACATCATCTTACTGTATAGATGTTTCTTCTGTGATTTGGACAACTGATCGTCCTTTACTCATATTAATACCATAAAGGGAACCACGGGGAGCATGAACCTGGGACAATCTGTACACTGCATCCAAGTATGTCTTTTTCTGAAACACAGTGGCATTTCAGAATAAAGAAATTTTGACTTGGAAGGGCGCCTCAAGTAATGGGGGTGGTGCTGTAAGTGGCTCCCCTAAAGCGTTGCTTTGGCAATGGACTGAGAGATGCGTTAAAAGAGCAGAGGTACTTCTGGGAATCTGCCACGAGAGTTCCAACAGTTTGCAGAGGAGCTGGATACCCAGGTTATACCAGCATGATCCGTATCACCATATACAGGATGTATAACTATATATGCTCATATATAATTATATAGAAGAGATATCCAGATTATACCTGCATGCTCCATATCCTTATATACAGGAAGATGTAACACTTATACCAGCTGCACGTATATATAATTATATACATGAAATATTCAGGTTATACCAACATGCTCCATATCACTATATACAGGATGTATAACATAACTTTATTTGCTTCTCACAGATTACATGCAAGTCCATGATATATAAAACAACTGTGAGCCGCTATATAAAGTCAGAGGTGTGTGGATATACAGCAGTAGCCCATATGGATGCTGTACTGCAGATCTGTACAACACAAATCTATAATACGGCAGTGTGCATTAGTCTTGACTGTATAAGGATTGTCATAGTGAGTTTCTCAAGAACCTAACCAACAAATAATCACTCCTTTACCCCAAAAGCAAGTTGCTAGACAAGACTGAATCGTACATTTCTACCCAAAGATAGACGAAATGACCAAAGGTATGTGGATTCCTGTCCATCACACCTATATATGTACTCTTTTGATATTCCATTGCAAAATCATGGCGGATAATAAGAACTTGAGTAATAAAACAGAGCTGAGTAGACTGGTCATGGTACATAGCATGGGTCAGTATAGTATGTAGCCCAAGCAATATTGTAAACCTCTTAAACCTAAAGAATTGTCCATCAAATCACTAATCCTATTATTCTGTATATACAAGCAGAGCTAATGTAATTAGAGAGTGTAATGCAGTAAAGCACATATAGTATCTCCAAAGTAGCACAGCAGCAACCACAAAATGCAAACAAACTATCAATCCTCTGTCGTGTTTAGTCTTTGGTTACTCTGTGCAAGTGACTATGTGCCCAATGCAGCTGGTAGACCCACCCGATGTGGTCTCTGATTGCAACTCGTTCCTTCATCGTTCTTGGAATGGTGACTGCTGTTATTTGTGCATTTGCTGCATGTCTGACGATCTCATAGCATTCTCTGGCCTCATTTAGGGCTGCTTCACACGAGCATGGTCATAATATGTATGCGCATTGCACAGAAAATACAGCCCATTGTTTTCAATGGGTTTATTCATACTTTGGCTTTTGCACACATTTCTCGCATGTAAAAAAAGTGGCATGCTTTATTTTTGTGCACATTTGCACACCTAAGGCACCATAGGAGTCTTTAGGGGTGTGCAAATGTGCACCCGATCCTGCAAAATTGCGCAATGACCTGCACAATTTCGCAGGGAAATCAAAAGCACTGGGGAATAATTAGGCTGTGCAGCATTTTAAATCATGGCGCATGTGCATGCTTCCTGGCAGCGCAAAAAAGTACAATAGAAAGAGCTAAAACACGCATGATAGAGCGACCTCCACAACGCATCTCTTTTTGTGCATAGGCCTGAGGGAAGCCCCTCTTACCAACCAAGGCTTCTCCACCACAAGTGATTTTAGGGCAGCCTTACATGGGTATATGTTCAAAAACGCTCACAATAGCAAGACTTTTGCACTGTGAAGCTCGTGCTGTTGCACACATTTTACCGTGCTTGTTTTGCTGCCAGGGACCATTCACATCAGTGCTGGACACACTCGCTGCGTGATTTAAAAGGCTTTCATATGCAGCCTATAACAATGTATAGGGCACACACTGCATGGTACGCAGAGCAAAAGAGCGTGCTGTGATCTATTTCTCTTGTGTATCGATACACAGTGTCTCCACATATGTGCATGGATGAATGATAGTCCATTAACTTTCATTGACTCCATTCACCGTGTATCACACGGCCATGCAATGCATGTGTAATACACAGTGAAAATACTGTCCTGGACATAGGCCCTTAGATAAGAGTGAGTAGACAAAAATGTGCAGACAAAAATGTGCTTCCGGTCTAGTATGCTAGGGGATCAGTGGTTTAATTAGCATCTGTGGCTAGGACTCTGGTGTGACCTATAGTCGGTGTAGTCTTATCAAGATGACAAGGTATAAACTTTGTGGAATCCAAGTGATGATTAGGTGAAATCAATCTAGATAGGTGAAATCCAAGTGACATTTTATTAAGTAAAAAAAAGTCACAGTGGCCTATGAGTCCTTATTTAATGTGTAACAATTCTTCACCGACAAGAACTTTACTGATTTTAAAATTATAAATCTTTATTAATATTTATTAAAAAAGGGGAAAGAGGGGAAAAGCAATCCAAAAAAAAGGTATACAAAACAAAACAATGAACAAACAGAAAAGAAAATTTTTGAACATAATAGTCCGTCTTAATGATGACTAAGTCATCGCTACACTCACTGGTATAATAGCTTATGCGTGTAGATTTTTCTTTTTCAGTACCCACATACACTCCGGATCTTTTAGATAATTTGTATCCGTTACAGCATATGTTGGGAAAATATCTCAATACGTTCAAGGCGCTATAGATAAATCGACATCTGCCACCAAGACGTTTATATTTACAGATTTGCTCTTTTATCACATATCATACAAGAGTCGAAAAAGGCGTGTTGATTATTCCTTATTGATTTTCACTCTTGTCACCTTAAATTTAGGTGAATAGAACATATTTGACAAGTTGATAACCTCGGGTTCACCAAGCAAAAATTGATAAGGTGTTCGTACTTTATATTAGACCTTTGATATGTATATACCCTATCACATTTAAAGTTGATAAGGTGTTCGTGCTTATGTTGAGTTTTCAATGTGAATGCACCCTGTCACATCAACGCGTTTCTATGACACTGCATCAGCGTGTCACTTCATCAGGATGGACTGGCTACGTACACTTCGAGTCATACTTGCTTTATTTGAGTTTATACTTGTAAATTTATTCTACTCTCTTGGACACCCCAACCAAATATACTGGTAAAGGTAAATCAAACTTCAGATGCGTCAGAATTTCACATAAATCGCTAATGCTATTTTCAAAAGCGATAACGCGATTTTTTCCTTGACGCTTTCTACTCCAGCTTCTGTAAAAAAGCCAAGAACCCAGCCTATATAGAATACATGCATGCAACCACAGCCGATAGTACTTGGTGGTTCATGCATCAGTGATACTGTGGTTCATACACATATAGCTCTCAGACTTTATGTCAGATTTGTATCCTGAGGAGACCCACATTTACGGGGTTAATGAATTCTGAATCGGGATTATTTATAGGGAGGAAGTTGGCCTTTCATCTAAATAAGGGCATGATTATAAATATGTAGAAAGGCCTTCATATACCACCTTTTCATTGGTGGATTCAGTGGAACTATCACAGTACTGATTGTGCTGTAGCACTGAGCGGCATGCCGATAGGCTAGCCCCAGCAAGCAGTACAGAGAAGCCCGAGTAGCTTGGATTACAGCATAGACCGGACGGATGTTGCAGAGAAGAAGAGAAACAGTGCGCGTGCTTAGCCAGGATAACAGCTAGATTAGCTCTTGCGCAAGGGATCCTCTTGCACATCCAGTGCTCTAAAGCTGCAAGAAAGAATGTAAGCAGCTTGTAGGCTCGACCATAAGCATTGGAACTACTGGAGGGCGGCTCCAGTTGCAAAGAAAGGGACCCAAATGTTTGATAAGGGATTAGAACAGAGTTCCCAAGTCTACAATGCTGTAAAATAGTTAGTTACTTGTATTGAATGATAGAACTGTTTTGGTAGACTGAAACACTGAGCCACCATTGTGATCATGGTATTACCCTTTTAAGTGTTCCCGTATTTTTGTTAGTACTGTAAATTATAGTAGACACTATGTCATAAAAGGTATACACCACAAAAAAACATAAATGTTTATGTACATTGGGAATCTATAAGCAAATGTATTCCTCTGTATGCCTGTACAGTAAGATACGTCACAGACTGCCAGTGGAGGTACACGTCGGGAGTTCCTCTTGACATGTACATATAAGCCATAAACATGATGTAAACAGAGCCCTTAACAGCAATGAGTAGGTAAAGTAAGGTTGGTCTTGTGCAATGCTTAACCCTTCCTGACATCCACCGTACAGGTACAGTAGAACTCAGAAAAGCTAATTATTGAATAGGCTCAGAATCCTGATCCATTTGTAGTGGGTGCTGGCAGTGTTATATAGCTGACACCCACTTCCTGAGGCCCTTGAGCTTTAATCATCCCCATAATGCAATGGTAGGTGCTGCATGTTTGACATGGCAAATAATGTCCTCGTGAAGGCCTTCAGGCCTGCCATTACTCAATACTTATCACACTCTGCCTCAGTATGACAGCCAGGCACAATACACGGCAACACAGAAGTATTGCAGGATACTGTACAATTTATCAAGACATCACAAGTTCAAGATCTCTTAGGAGACTTAAAAAAAAGTTTAACATTTACAAAATAAAACCCTTTTTCCCTTTTGTTTACAAAAACAAAAACAAAGAAATGATAACATTATCAGTATTGTTTCCAATAATGTCAGCTATAATTAAATATAAAGTTATTTATCTTGTACTGTGAAGTCCATAGTAAAAAAAAAGGCCGTTTCTTGGTCACCTTGCTGTCCAGGCAAATGAGAAAAAAAAAGGGATCCAAAAGACATAAGAATCCCAATATGGTACCAATAAAAACTACTCTACTTGCACACAAACAAGCCTTTACACAGCTTCATCAATAGACAAATAAGAAAAATCCAAATGTGGCAATGCACAGCATTAAAAAAAAAAACAATGTTTTGCCCAGCGTCCTATATCTTTTTCAAACCCTCCCAATTAAAATCCTGGGAAGTTTCTTCAGATGCCTTTCCTCGGATTTGATCAAATTTATATGGGACAATAAACCGGCGCGATTAACTCGCTCAATTCTCTACCTAAATTGCAGGGTGGGGTGGGCTTGCCTGACTTAAAACGCTATTATCAGGCTTCGATGCTACAGCGAGTGGTGGATTGGTGTAAACATAATCCCACAAAACAATGGGTCTCCATGGAGCACACGTTTGCTCCCACTCCCCTACATTCACTCCCTTGGGTACTTAACCATCCCCTGCTCACTCTTCGGTCACACCCCACGATTGGGCCCACATGCTCAATATGCAGAGGCCTGTTCCCCGGCAGAGATATAGCACCCTCTCCCTCCCCAATCTATCCTATCTTGGGAAACCAACATTTCCCTGCAAGCCTCTTCACAGGACCATTCCAAACTTGGCGTCTTGCTGGTAAATACTGTGCTAAACACGTTCTTTCTGGCTCGGACTGGATATCTAGAACGGAGCTACAGGATCTTTTGGAGAGCTATACAATTGGCACACTTCTTGAGTTCCCTTCCAATGGAGAGACTTCTACAGACTGCTCACAACATTTGAAAAGTCCTGTCTGGGGTCAATCCCATCCCCCACTCTATCAGCAATTTATTGACCTTTGATTCCACAGCCAAGAGACTTTAAACCTCCTTATCTGAACAAATGGGAGCAGGAGCTTGGAGTGTCATTCTCCTCGGCTCAGGTGGACAGGCTCTTTGAGTTCTCGCATTGATCCTTAATCTCAAGCAGATACTACAAGGTGGGCTTCAAGCTCCTTTCATGGTGCCCTCTAGACTGCACAAAATTTACCCTTTCTCATCCCCGATATGCTGACGTTGTGATACGGAGATGGGTACCCTCATGCACATTTTTTGGGATTGCCCTCTGATATGTGGCTTCTGAAGGGGCTGTCCATTCTGCAGCTTGTAAGATCTTACACACACAGATCCCTATGTCTTCCCCAGTATTCCCACTATATCACTCAGATCTCCCTGCGTGCTTTTATTGTAAATTTATACTTAAATACCTTGTCAACGCAGCCTGCTCATGCATCCCGGGCCAAGTCCTCCTTACCACCCTCTCTGGCCCTATGTACCCATAAAGTACAAGAAATTCAGTGGATGGTGAAACCCGCTGCCTTACTGTATGATAAATATGACTCCTGGAACCTTACTTGGGCCCCCTGGGTTAGTTTTCAATGAACACAAGAATATTGGGATATCACGAGATCTACTTAAGTCATCAGTTGAGAGGAATACAAGTGGCTTAATAACAAGATCAACAGAGATGCTCGGAAGTGTTGGGTATGACAGACGGGCGGATCCTGACCCCCTCACCCCCTTTTTTTCTCTTCCCCCCTTTTTTTCTCTTCTTTCCCTTAATTTATTCCCCCACCTTTTCTTTCTCTTTATACCGAGACATGTTTAATGAATACTGTCCCCCTATTGCGACAGTACTTTATTTCTATTTCCATTGTTTAAATGTAAAAGGGTTTCAAGGAGACCTGAAGTCTGGGATTGCTGTGTTGAGGTACTCGTCTTCAAATCTGTTTATATATAACACTATCTGCACTTGGAATACTGCTTACTCTTTCCTTGTATTGTTGGAGTTGTTATCTATTAAAATTATTCCAGGGCCTGACTGTTCCCAGGGCCCTTAAGTACTCTATTCCTGTCTGCGGCTCATTTATTTTCCGCCGATGTTCATGCCAGTGGATACCGGAACGGTGGCGTCACCCATGGCAAACTCTTTCCTTGTTTTGCAACTATTGGGCATGCCTATCCTAGGTGTGTCCAGAAGAGGCCCAGCACTGCCCTGGCCTTGGCTGTGTGTGTCCCGCTAGGAGGGAATGTGGTAAGTGCTGTAGCCCTAATGTGTTGAAGATGGAAGAGGAGGAGAGATTTCCTGTGCGCAAAGATCAGCATGACCAGCGAGTGAGCCCACCCCAGAGAGAGAGAGAGTGTGAGCCAGTCCTAAGTTTTCTTACTCAAGGCCCAGTGCAGGGGTACTCTTTCTGCCTTCGATTGTTCATACCCAAGCGTCCTGAAGTCTGGGACCGCTGGGTGGAGGTATGCGTCTACAATTGTCACACACAAGTGACCTGAAGTCTGGGATCGCTGTGTGGAGGTACTCATCTTCAAGTCTGTCTATATATATATATATATATATATATATATATATATATTCCTAGGGGTGCCTGGAAGAGGCCCAGTGTTGCCCTGGCCTTAGCGTGCGTCCCTTCGGGAGGGAACGTTTAAAGTGCCACCGTGACAAGCCAGCATCTTGCTCTCCCAGCTCCTCAGCATATGCCATGTGTCCAGGGTCACCCTACAGGATGCTGTACTGTCATCTCCTTCGGAACCAAGTCCATGCAAGAAGGAAAGCCTCCCTTTCCTTCCACACTGCTTGTCTCTTTCGGCCTTCCAGTTCATCAAGGCCATCTTGTATCCTCACTCACAGCCCTTGGGACATGAGGGCTGATTCGGTGACCTTCTCCTGTGCTACTCCCTCAGTATGTGGACAGAGCCCTGGTCACTGCTCTCATTGGCTGCTGTCACATACTCTGTTGTGTGTCTGCTGACTACTGTCCATTGTAAATACTGCTGCTCCTTTGTCTGCTGCCTCTCCTGCACTCCTCCGATGGCACAGTTCAAGCTCCTTCTATCTCCAAGATGGCCAATGGCAACTTTTGCAAGAGGGGCAGGGCTTCACACTTGCAAATGAATCTTTGCTCCAATGTTTGCTTGTATGATTAAATATTCACATAAGCATGCAAATATTAACCTATGCCTTTGCATGGACCACTCTTACAGTTGAAATTTAGGACATTTCCTGCGGATATTCTATAGTTATTTAGGTTGCAAAAGTTCTTTATTTATCTTTATCTTAGAATTTTTTTGGATGATACCTTTAAAACTTACTGTACTTTCAGAATAAGCTGCCATATGTATGTTTCAAGCATGAAAAAGGCTGTTTTTAAGGCCGAAACGCATTGCTTTACACCTGATTGCTGATTGTAATCCCGCTGAATAAACTGGAACTTTGGATACATCAGTGGCCAATCAACGTCCATTTCTCATTGCTGTAATATGCCGCAGGGGAGGTCCAAGGAGGAGTCCCCCCATAACCAGTAAGCGACAGATGTGGCAGGTGCAGCAGCAGGGAATTCTTTTTACTAGCAAGGATAAAGGAAACATCTGCTGCATGTGGCAGATGTGTTCTGCATCCCCACGGGGGACACGGCAGCGGCGGAAAGGTAAGTTTGTCTTTTCTTTTTTTTTTTTTTTTTACACTAAAATTATTGTTTTTCAGGGAAGGGCTTATATGTAAAGCTCTTCCATGAAAAACAATTCAGGGGAGTCCGGCAGACGATTGTAATCAATGGAGCCGCTGGCAGCAGCCGCGGGTCCATTGAAAACAATTTAGTGTGTGTCCTGTCCATCCGCACTATATAACAAGACTGTACTCATTTTACACTGTCTATTTTTTGCTAAAGTGTATGCAAAATACTATTTTGCATACACTTTAGCAAAAAATAAACGTGGGTAAGAGAGGGTGAAATTTTTTCGAGCACTGCGTGATGCTTACTCAAGTAATGAGTACTTTCGACCATGCTAATGCTCCAACAAGCATCAAGCTCGAACGAGCATGCGGGCTCATCTCTAGTAAATACATTTTTTGCACTTTTGCTAGTTGTCACACTGGCTATCTTACTAACATAAGTTGTCTCAAAGTGCTGTGACTATTCAAGGATTGTGATTTTTGGTAGCCTAGTGACTGGGAAAGTAGTGCATTGTGAAAGCGTTGAATTATATTTTATGCAGTAGTGTCACGTGCATAATATTTGTGCCATGTGCATAGCAAGAAACGTGAATAAAAAACGGATTGTAGTTGAATTTTATTAACAGGGTCTCAGTCGTTGTCAGCTTTGTCATGAATAACCTTTGTAATGTTTTACAAAGAGAGAAGTATCACACATGCTGAAGACTTTGAATTGTTGACTAGTGAACAAGTTAATGGCATGTGGTGGCCATAACCCCTGGCTCACAGTTCACTCTAACATAAACAGTTCATGACCTCATGCCAGTGAGTTGCAGGAGGTGTGACATGTTGCCCCATCTTGAGGGAAAAAGCAGTTTGGTCGGGTGTTAGTTGGTCATTAAATAACTCTAAAAAGTCTAGGTAAACCATTGTATTTAACGTTGACATTATTCACGGCGCCGGATGTCAGATCCTGACCGCAATGATGATCTGGAAGTGTAATAGAAGGCACTACTCCCATTGATTTTGATGGGAGTGAAGCTTGCTATTACTCTTCCAGAGCTGACCAGTGATGATGACGTCCAGTCCTGCTGCACTTACAGTGGGTGAAACTATCAACTAATTGGCAGGGGATCCCAAATGGAGGACCTCCATCAGTCATCATGAGCATAGGTTGTCAATAGTTAAAGGGGTTGTCCCGCGCTGAAATCAGTTTCCAGTACAGGGCTGTACTCTCAGCAGGAGTTGCAGATGCAGTATGATACCCTCCCTGGGTATGTCCAAGCCCTGTAGAAACATTTATATCTGGTGCATAAACAAGTGTTTGCTTCCCTTCCAGATCCTGACTCTGTGCATGCAACACATTTGGAGCCAGGAGATTGGTGGAGGTTTCAAAGGAACATGCAAGAAAATCTCCAGGACCCACGCTACGAGGGACCTTGCTAAGTACTGATAATAACAACCACTTTGGTGGAACTAAGTAGCTAAGCTAAATTGTATTAAGAAGATTCAAGGTTTCGCTTGGCTACTCAGTTTAACGTGTTTGGTGCTGTCAAGAGATTCACTAAGGGCTCATGTCCACGGGGAAAATAGGATTTAGGATCCGCAGCGGATTTCCTGCATGCGGATCCGCACCCCATAGGGATGCATTGACCACCCACGGGTACATAAATACCCGCGGATCGTCAATAAAAGTGATTTAAAAAAAAATGGAGCATGAAAAAATCTGGACCATGCTCCATTTTCATGCGAGTCTCCCGCGGGGACGGCTCCCGCGGGCTTCTATTGAAGCCTATGGAAGCCGTCCGGATCCGCGGGACACAAAAATCATATTTTACTTACCCGCTCCGTTTCTTCTCTTCGGCGCCGCGCCATCTTCTCTCAGCCGCGGCCGGATAATTTTGCTTCGGACCGGCGCATGCGCGGGGCACGTCACCGACGTCATCGTGCACATCCGCCGGGCCGAAGAATGAAGATCCGGCCGCGACGAGAGAAGATGACGCCGCCGCGAAGAGCAGAAACGGAGTGGATCGGAGGTAAGTTTATTCTCATTTATTCTCCTTTTCGGCGCTCATGTCCGCGGGGCAGGAGGGACCCGCTGCAGATTCTCCATGGAGAATCCGTAGCGGGCCCGATTTTCCCCGTGGACATGAGGCCTAAAGCTACAGAATGTAGTTTTTGAGAAATGTATATATACTTCATGAAAAGGTTAAAGACGTTGTCCCGCGCCGAAACGTTTTTTTTTTTTTTCAATAGCCCCCCCGTTCGGCGCGAGACAAACCCGATGCAGGGGTTAAAAAAAAAAAACCGGATAGTACTTACCCGAATCCCCGCGCTGCGGCGACTTCTTACTTACCTTGCTAAGATGGCCGCCGGGATCTTCACCCACGGTGGACCGCAGGTCTTCTCCCATGGTGCACCGTGGGCTCTGTGCGTTCCATTGCTGATTCCAGCCTCCTGATTGGCTGGAATCGGCACACGTGACGGGGCGGAGCTACGAGGAGCAGCTCTCCGGCACGAGCGGCCCCATTCAGAAGGGATAAGACCGGACTGCGCAAGCGCGTCTAATCGGGAGATTAGACGCTGAAATTAGACGGCACCATGGAGACGAGGACGCTAGCAACGGAACAGGTAAGTGAATAACTTCTGTTTGGCTCATATTTAATGCACGATGTATATTACAAAGTGCATTAATATGGCCATACAGAAGTGTATAACCCCACTTGCTTTCGCGGGACAACCCCTTTAAAGTCTCGGAATAACCCTTTACTTGATCAGCTTTGTACATAGCCTTCCACAATAACTACTCACTGTTGCAGGAAGAACACCATGGGGCAGATTTATGAAAACTGTCTTAAAGAAAATCTGTATTTCTTGCTCATAACAACCAATCACAGTGCAGCTTTCATTTCTTATACAGGTGGGGTAAAATTAAAACTGCACTGTGATTAGTTGCAATGGGCTTAAAGGGCTCTCATCAGAGTGTGGTGCCGGGATCAGAGGCAGACTACTTTTCCAAGGCTAACCCTGTACTTATAATGACAAATATTTAATGTATGTAAATGTATGTAGTTATTCATGAAAGTTTATAGTGGCACACATCTATGTAGAGTTCGAAGAATTTCCCAGACAGTTATATTTCTTACATAGTAAACATTTCCGGTAATACGATACTTCTACAGGAATCCACTCTCTTTGATGATTCATAGCCAAACATGCTCAGCATTGACTAAATGTTGTGGCAACTGAATGAGCACAAATATACTTACTAAATTAATGTACTGCAAGGTAACTTCTATGTATGTTATCTGGCAGTGCATTAATTTTATAAGCATACTTGTGCCTATATATATATATATATATATGATGAAAGCCCTCACTGACTGACTGACTGACTCGCCACTAATTCTCTCACTTCCCGATGTCGTAGAAACATGAAATTTGGCACAAGCATAGATTATGTCCAAAATAGGAAAAGTTAATGGGTCCCAACTCGATTACTCAATTGTAGTGTAAAACAATTAGCGTCCAAATTTTACGTAAGAAATCTAATTCTCTCACTTCCCGATGTCATAGAAACATTAAATTTGGCACGAGCATTGATTATTTCATAAATAGGAAAAGTTAATGGGTAACAACTCGATTATTCAATTTTAACCGCAAAAGAATTAGCGTCCAAATTTTACGTACGTATTCTAATTCACTTACTTCTTGATGTCATAGAAACTTGAAATTTGGCACGAGCAGTGATTATGTCATAAATACGAAAAGCTAATGGGTCCCAACTCGATTATTCAATTCTAAGCGCAAAATAACTAGCGTCCAAATTTTACGTACGTAATCTAATTCTCTCACTTGAAATTTGGCACGAGCATTGATTATTATGTCATAAATAGGAAAAGTTAATGGGTCCCAACTCGATTATTCAATTGTAGCGCAAAAGAATTAGCATCCAAATTTTACATATGAAATCTAATTCTCTCACTTCCCGATGTCATAGAAACATGAAATTTGGCATGAGCATTGATTATGTCATAAATAGGAAAAGTTAATGGGTCCAAACTCGATTATTCAATTCTAAGTGCAAAAGAATTAGCGTCCAAATTTTACATGCGTAATCTAATTTTCTCACTTCCCGATGTCATTTTATATAAAGGAAACGTTGCATGGTTACCTCCACGTAGTGTTTCCTGGGTAACTCAAACAAACATGCAAAATGGTGAACATATTTTTTTCCTCGGTATCTCTAAAGTAACCACGACTTCATAAGATTTTCCGCGTGAACACCAGATAAACACCAGTGCCAAATTAACTCGGACGAAGCTGGGTATATCAGCTAGTATTATATATATATATATATATATATATATATATATATATATACATACACATACACACACACACACACACGTATGTATAGCAACCTCACAACAATCCCTTAACATGCTCCAGATATTAGCTGTGTATTACACAGGCACAAGTCCATCATGTGGACACCCACAGTTACAAATGCTTTATTGATAGCATAAATAAAACCCACATGATAATAACACACAAGGGGACTACAATAAAAATCACAAATCCAAAAGGTGTAAAGTGCACAATAGGTCTTGGCAATGTATTGCATAATACATATAAAGAGTATGCATAAAAAACACAACAGAGACAATTGTTATAGAACATCTTGCATATGGGAAGTCTACAATATACACTGTATGAAGTCTACAATATACACTGTATATCAAGCTCGATATAGATCTAGATCTGAGTTGCAATTTCAAATGTCCTGTTCTCATTTTTGAAAATTTCTTCTTTTAATTTATCCACAAGTTCCCCAATATCTCTACCAGACTGTCTTAAATCAATTTAGAATCCTCCTTGCAAAGCTGGTCTAACTATGAGAGCCGGATCTTATCACGAGCCTTTAAGTTCACAATGGTTCTGGTACCTACAACAGTAAAAAACACAGAAAACAATATGAATAAATACAAAAGTACACAAGACCTCTGTGTATATTGTTAGGTCAAACATGAATGCACCTATAGTAGCATAATCCAATGTATGGCTTCTCCAACACAAAGAGAAAAAGAGAAAAGCACCAAACCTTCAAATAGACCAAAGTAGACCAGTGCTATTGAAATCATACCCAAATTATAATTTAAACTATACTCTTTTTATACTATAGATTGCCTTTAGATTAAAGGGAACCTATCAACAATTTCAACCACAACAAAACAGCATTAAGGTCCCTCATGACAACACTGCAAATGTTTCAGAGCAATTATGGTTTCCAAAAGAACTATGGGGAAAAACGTAATCTGGGCAGCTCATCACCAAGTTCTCCTCACTTGGCTTGGCTTGATTGAAAGGTACCTCCCTATGGAGAGAGACTTATCATAGTAACACAGTATGTTAGGCAAAAAAGACATATGTCTATCTAGCTCAGCCTAATACACCCTCAATGTTGATCCAGAGGAAGGCAACCCCCCCCCCCCCAAAACAATGAGGTAGACGCCAATTGTCCTCATTTAATGTGAAAAATTCCTTCCTGACTCCACATTTGCCAATCAGAATAATGCTTGGATCACCGTCTCTTCTGAAGTAATCCAGAAAACCTGCAGCTTATTCAGGTCTATTTGCAACCACATTCTGTCCTCTCTTGTGTTAATTACTTTGCATAATTTTGTATCATCTGCAAATATTGATATTTTACTATGCAATCCTTCTACCAGGTCATTTATAAATATTTTAAAAGAATAGGGCCCAAAACCAACCCCTGTAGTCCCCCACTAGTAACGGTGACCCAATCAGAGTGTGTACCATTTATAACCATCCTCTGCTTTTTATCATTGATCCAGTTACTTACCAACTTACACATATTCTTGCCCAGACCAAGCATTCTCATTTTATATACCAACCTTTTAATGCGGCACAGTATCAAACGCTTTGGAAAAGTCCAGATACATAAGAACCAATGACTCTCCCCAGTCCGGTCTAGAACCTACCTCCTTGTAGAAGCTGATCAGGTTGGTTTTACAGGAGTGACCCCTCAATAAACCTGTGTTGATATGAAGTTATACAGGTAAATTAATTGAGGTACTCCAGGATAGCATCTCTTACAACCCTTCAAACATTTTACCCACAATAGAAGTAAGACTTACTGGTCTGTAGTTTCCAGGTTCACTTTTTGACCTCTTTTTGAATATTGGAACCACATTGGCTATGCACTAATCCAGTGGAACGGACCCCGTTACTATAGAGTTTTTAAATATAAGAATTACCTAATTTCCTTAGAACATGGGGGTGCGTGCCATTGGGACCCAGCAATTTGTCTATTTTATTCTTTTTAAGGCAGTTTTGCACTTCTTCATGGTTAGACTGGTGACATTCCGTGGAGAGTTTACTTTATCACTCTGTATCTCATCTGACATTCTCTCTGTGAATAGACAGAAGAATAAAACCATTTAATAGATTTCCTTCTAAAATTTACTTATATTATTTATTAAAGAGCCAACATATTCAGTATTAATCTTTTTACGATTTATCTATTTGGCAATAAGTTTCTCTGTCTCCAACTTTGCTGCTTTTATCTGATTTTTACATAATTTATTGTTTTTCCTTTATTGATTTTCAGTAGAGTTGAGCGAGCATACTCTGCCGAGCTTGATTCTCGTTCGAGTATTAGCGTACTCGATGGTTCTCATTACTCGAACAAGCATCACGCCTTGTTCGACCCCTCCCCGCCGTGACGCAGCGTGTGCCAATGGCAAATTTTTGGGGAGAGAGAGAGAACCAAGAAAAAAAAAAAGAAAGCTCGGCACCCGGCGTCCCACATGCAAAAATGCTCGAGTCTCCCATTGTAGTCAATGGGGTTCATAACTCAAGTAGTGCTCTCGAATTTTACGAAAAGCTTGACTCGAATAACGCGGACCCAAGCATTTGGGTGCTCGCTCATCTCTAATTTTCAGTGCTTCTTCACTGCCCTCTTGTTTTAGTAATTTAAACGCTTTCTGTTATTTATTGCCCCCTTTATTGAGCCACATTGGTCTTCTCCTCTTCCTAGCCCTTTTATTCATGTAAGGTATGAACCGCTCACAGTAAGTATTAAAGATGTTTTTAAACATTTCCCATTTATTGTCTGCACTTTTACTTTTGAGTACATTAATCCAGTCAATAAGGTAGAGAACATCTTTAAGCCGATCCAACCTGGCCTTCCTAAAGTTTAGTATTTTTGTAGCTCCCCTATCAACTCTCTCTTGAAAGACAACTTGAAATGTATTGCACAGTAAAATCTCTACCCTACGTTGGTAATCCATCCAAAAGCAATCAGCTTTACCTGAAACCATTGCTACTCTCGGTAATTATTTCCATAGGAATCAATGTAAATCCAATTAATTTGTTCTAGACATTCCAAAAAGCACCAAACCACATTTAATGGAGAATAAATATGATCTTTAATACCAATAACAATAATAAATGAATATAAAAGACTACTGTAAAGAATAAATTAACATTTACCGTGTTATTGAACATGTTACTGTGTGTTATCTGTGGTGTAACATAGGACTGCGGGTCACATCTACTACATCATCTTTCCTCAGCGCTATCACTGTGTTCTCTGGGGTGCTACATAGGACTGCAGGTGACATCTGCTGTACTACAGTACATCATCTGTCCTCAGCGTTATCACTGTGTTCTCTGTGCTGTTACATAGGACTGCAGGTGACTACAGTACACCATCTATCCTCAGTGTTATCACTGTGTTCTCTGTGGTGTTACATAGGACTGCAGGTGACATCTGCTGTACTACAGTACATCATCTGTCCTCAGCGTTAACACTGTGTGCTCTGTGCTGTTACATAGGACTGCAGGTGACATCAGCTGTACTACAGTACATCATCTAACCTCAGTATTATCACTGTGTTCTCTGTGCTGTTACATAGGACTGCAGGTGACATCATCATCTGTCCGCAGTGTTAACACTGTGTTCTCTGTGCTGTTACACAGCACTGCAGGTGACATCTGCTGTACTACAGTACATCATCTGTTCTCAGCGTTTTCACAGTGTTCTCTGTGCTGTTACATAGGACAGTGGGTGACATCACTATCTGTCCTCAGCGTTATCACTGTGTTCTCTGTGCTGTTATATTGGAGTACAATTGTACTGTACTGTACTAGTGTATTACCTGTTGCCGATGATGGAAAAGGGTGGGTTGCATTAGCAAGCAGGAGGAGACGCAGAGCAGGAGATCACGTGAGTTTAGCAGCAAGGTCACATGGGCCGGCACACGCTGGTGTTATTAGAGGCAACCAATGTTACAAAAGTCAAAATTTTGGCAAAAAAAAAATTCTTCCTCGAAATTGGCATTAGTAGATGTCAATCCTAGTAGAGGTTTTACTGTATTATAGGGACTATTTCCCAAGTGACCCCCTAACCTGCACCCCTGTTATTCTGTCAGGGCTGTTGGTTAGTATTAAGTCCAAAAGTCTCTCTAGTTGGGTCCTGTACAAGTTGGGTGAGGTAACTATTAGAGATGAGCAAGCACGCTCGGTAAAGGCAGATACTGGAGCGAGCATCTCTCTTCTCGAGTAACTGCAAACTCGACTGAGCAAATGCTTTCCAGCAGATGTTTTCCAGCAGCGGTGCAGCGTCCTCCTCGTCTCACAGATGCCTTCTGCTGGCGAGGAGGCTTTGAATACCCCGCCTCCAGCAAAGCGAGCGCTATGATTGGCTAATCGAATGCTGGGAGCCAATCACAGACGGCGCTCAATGAGCAAATTACAGCCATTCAGTGATGTCATTCACTGAACGGCTGTGGCTGGCTCATCGGGCGCCAGCTGTGATTGGCTGCCGGCGCTCGATTAGCCAATCACAGCGCTTGCTTTGCTGGAGGCGGGGTATTCAAAGCTGCAGCGCCGTCGGAGACCATCGCCGCGGACCATGTGAGTTGCTTTTTTTTTTCTTTTTGTGGGGCACCGAGATAGGTCCTGTTTTCGGGGAAGGCCTTATATTTAAAAAAACCCAATAGGTCTTACTATCGGGGTAGGACCTATTTTCGGGGAAACGCGGTAGTATTTCAGAAAATACTACTTTGGAGGTCCTAGCCATAACCTTACATCCTAGTTCTCTGACATCTTTTTTAAGGACCGTTCACCTACCTCTAACACTGTCACTGGTGGCAATGTAGATAAAGGGTTCCACAGCAGCACCTGATTTCAGGCAGGGTATGCCTAAATTGGCAAAAACGTGTGCAGGTTCAAAAAGCGGGGTTGGATCCATTCCCCCAAACAGTCCAAACAAGAAGAAGTAGTATGGACAGCACAATTAGGTGTAATAGTAAAAGTTTACGTCCGCATGGATGTCACTTTATTTTTCATTGTTACTGGTGCCAATGTGTTCCATGACCACTGGATCCTTACTAGCCTCTCCTAGTAATCTGTCAACCCGATCAGCGATGTGTCAAACTCGAGTGCTAGGAAGACAACACACCGTTCGACGATCCCAGTCTTTGTGGCAGATTGCCCTGTGTGTTCCCCTAATAAGTGAGCCCCCCACTACCAGGACCTGCTTAGCCTGCCCTGCACTCCTATTCCCCTTCTTACTGGAGCAGATATCACCCTGGCAGTCAGAGGACATGTTGTGCTACAGCAGTGCTAATCCTTTAATGGCATTCCCCTCATCTGCCAAGTTGGCAAACTTGTTGGGGTGTGCCAGTACAGGACTAGCCTCCCTGAATCCCTTCCCTTTAACCCTCCTGTCACTCAGCTAGCTGCCTGCTCATCCCGCACTCCCATGCTACCATCTACCCCCACATCTGCCCCAGTGAGTGGCAAACCACTTTCCATATTGCCAACGGATTTCAGTGTCGCAAGCTGTGCCTTTAAATCCAAGTCTGCAAACCACTCACCTCTCGTACAGCAGTATGCCCCCTCCAACGGCTGTTTAAGGACTGCATACGTGGGACAAGATTTAGGCCAGTTCCACATGAATGGATTTACATTGCACAATCCACAGTCGGCATCCACACCGCAGATACGCAGCAAATACCATTTGTAACATGCTCTGTAAAAGCGCTTCTTCCTGCATTCTCGCAACAATCAATGGCAAGTGAAGGAAAAATCGCAGTATGTTCTATTTGAGTCATTTTGAAATCAATGGATGCCGTCCGACCCACGGCCCATCCCCTACAGGCTCGGCTGCAAAAGTCTAACTTGGCCTTAACACACATGTGGATATGCGGCAGAACAGCTGCAGATTTCTACAACAGATTTCATGTGGAAAATTCCACCATGTGAACATACCCTTCTATATTAGTTCCTATTTTTGGAACTTTCAGTCTACTGCTGCAACCTGATAGGACATGCTGAGGAATACAGCATTTTTAAAGAGGCACTGTTATCACAATATGTTGTGGAAATTTGGGGATTGGTTGCTGCGGTGTGGCCCTATGAAGTCTATGGGAAAGTGTGTGCACAGCGGTCTGAAAATGGTCAAGCTTTCAGCCCTCCTCTCCTCCTCCTCTGCAGAACAATTACCGAAAACTACCAGTGGGGAATGCAGAAATAGTGAATCGCAACTGCAGTCTGCAGCGGACCGAGAATGTCTGCTGTGATTGGCTGAACTTAGGTAGCGTGCATGGTCTTTCCCCTGAAGTTGAAACAAGCCCTCCCCTCCTGAACATTAGTGATGTATGGTTGCCCCCAGTAATTACACACAGGCGACATTAGCATTTGGTGAGGGGGCCCATGGGCCCCCTTGGCTAAGGGGTCCAGTCACAGTTGCGACCCCTGTAGCTATGCCACTGCTATGTGTCTTGCACCACATTTAATAGGGCACATTTACTTAAACTGGCCTAAAGTGTGTGCTGGAATTTCTGTAACAAACGTATTAAGAAGCTTGCACCTGTTAATACAGTAGTCGCATTTGGTCCTGTCAAATGGAAACCTACACAAGCTATGAGTAGATTGATTCTATAATGCAAGTCAGTTTCTGGCATACTTTATTGCAAATGCGGTGGGCTATATATGATCCCACTCCCTAACTATAAGCCCTGTCCACTTTTTGAAAAGGTGCCAGTGCCTGTCCTAAACTTGCAGGAAACTGATGTAGCACAAAATCATGTATATGTCCCATCATGTTTTGCACACTTTTCTCATCTAACCGAAGTAGGGCGTGCCTTACAGAGAAAGGGGGAGTGGTCTAAATGCAACACTGTGCTGTAAAATTTTTGCACAAACTAAGCCAACTAATTGGTGGTATGTGTGTCCACAAAAGTGTGTAAAAATGCATCTAATTTATTATCCAGCCACTGTGATAGCTGGTGCATTTTAAGACTATCTAGTCCAGTGGTGGCGAACCTATGGCACGTGTGCCAGAGGCGGCACGCAGAGCCCTCCCTGCTGGCATGCGCCGCCATCATCCGCTTACCACTTGTGAATACCGGCAGGGGTCACGGCTCCCCTGTATTCTTGTATTATGACGCCACCAGAAGTTAGGGGTGGCGAAAAAATACAGGAGTTTGACATCTTGTAACGCCCCCAGCTTCTGATAGGCTGGGGGCATATGTGGCCTTAGGAGGGGAAGCGTCAGCGGTGGAGGAATTGGCGGCATCATGTTAGCCTCAGGCGGTGCCAAGATGACAGCCAGTGGCGGCGGACAGAGCAGAGGGATCGGCGGCAGCAGCGGCAGGAAGATAGGCAGCGGCAGTGGACGAAGCAGAGAGATCGGTGGCAGCGTCAGCACGACACAGAGTGCCGGCAGCAGCAGGTACACGGGAGGGAGTGGTGCCAGCAGCAGGAGAGCGGGAGACAGAGCGGCTGCAGCACAGACCGCGAGGTCGCTGTGGGGTGTCACTATTATGCTGTGGGCCGCTGTGGGGTGTCACTATTATGCTGTGGGCCGCTGTGGGGTGTCACTATTACGCTGGGGGCTGCTGTGGGGTGTCACTATTACGCTGGGGGCCGCTGTGGGGTGTCACTACTATGCTAGGAGCCACTGTTGGGTGTCACTATTACCACTGGGGAATGTTTACATGTGGCGGAAATGGGCAGGGCTGTTTCAAAATAGATGGGGTGAAGATTTTGACTGCTTTTTGGATGCGGAAATGCTGCAGAATTTTCCACAGAAATTTCCGCTGAAGACATTCTGCAGGATTTCTGCATCCAAAAAGCAGTCCAAATCTGCACCCTGTCTATTTTGAAGTGGCCCTGTTCTTTTTTAGAACGACAGGAGTAAAATTATACATCGTGATAAGCCCCGCCACCTGATGTGTTGGCACTTTGCAGTAAATAAGTAGCTTTTGGGTTGCAGTTTGGGCACTCGGTCTCTAAAAGATTCTGCATCACTGATCTAGTCTGTTTAACTATAATACAGTATTAGTAAATCTACCCTATTGTTCGTTGTAATGAGGCAGCTTGTATTGTTTTACGGGCAGCATGAAACTAATACCAGATTCCCTTTAAACTCATTGCTGTGTTATAATGAGAGATAAAGACATAACATTATTTTTAAAAATCACGTAAAACATTGATTCGCAATTGTAGTGTTAAAAAATCTTTGCATTCCTGGGGAACCCCTTACTCTCATTCAAAGAGGATTCATATAGGGCATGGTAAAGCCTTCTATAATTTCCTCCTTAAACATAGGCAATAGAGATGAGCGAACGTACTCGTCCGAGCTTGATGCTCGTTCGAGTATTAGAGTGTTCGAGATGCTCATTACTAGAGGCGAGCACCACGCGATGTTCGAGTTACTTTCACTTTCATCTCTGAGACGTTAGCGCGCTTTTCTGGCCAATAGAAAGACATGGAAGGCATTACAACTTCCTCCTGTGATGTTCCAGCCCTATACCACCCCCCTGCAGTGAGTGGCTGGCGAGATCAGGTGTCACCCGAGTATATAAATCGGCCCCTCCCGCAGCTCGCCACAGATGCATTCTGACATAGCTCAGGGAAAGTGCTGCTGATGCTGGAGCTGCTATAGGGAGAGTGTTAGGAGTGATTTTAGGCTTCAAGAACCCCAACGGTCCTTCATAGGGCCACATTTGACCGTGTGCAGTACTGTGGAGGCTGCTTTTTGCAGTGTTGCACATTTTATTTTTTGTATATCGGCCGTGCAGAGCATTGCGTCCTCAGTCTGCAGTAATTTTACATAGTATAGGGCCAGTAGTGCCGAGGCAGGGACAGTGAAAAACGTGAAAGACATATACTGTCTATATAGGCAGTGGGCTTTTCCAAAAAAAATTGGGACAAAAAAATATATTTGGGCTGCCTGTGACCGTCCTGACTGTACTGCGTCTCTGCTGGGGGTAATAGTCCTAATTAATACGCAGCCAGCTAAGTGTTACAGCAGACTTGCGCAAAATTCTTTCCTGGCTCTGCGTTGCCCGTTACATCATTGCTGTCATCCTGTCCAGAGGGAAACAGTCTGCAGTAATTTTACATAGTATAGGGCCAGTAGTGCTGAGGCAGGGACAGTGAAAAACGTGAAAGACATATACTGTCTATATAGCCAGTGGGCTTTTCCAAAACAATTTGGGACAAAAAAATATATTTGGGCTGCCTGTGACCATCCTGACTGTACTGCGTCTCTGCTGGGGGTAGTAGTCTTAATTAATACGCAGCCAGCTAAGTGTTACAGCGGGCTTGCGCAAAATTATTTCCTGGCTCTGCTGTGCGTTCCGTAAGCGAAGTCAGCTTCCAACCACAGGCCAATAAGTGGCACATTTAATTATAGCGTTCTGTTTCTGCACTACTGGTAATACACCATGCTGAGGGGTGGGGTAGGCCTAGAGGACGTGGACGCGGGTGATAAGGGCCAATAGGGGCTGTAAAGAAATTAATAAATGTCGCTTATCAAAAATAAGTACCGTATATATGCTTATCACTCTATTTTAGCAAAAAGAATATTTTAGCAATATATTGTATGTGTAACAGAAGTCATGACTGCTTTGAGGAAGTACGTCTGATCTAAGTGGAATCAGGAAGCTAAGGCCAGATGTCTTGGAATTTAGCAAAGATGGCCTAACCGCAAAGAAGAATATCAGCAATTTCTTAAAGATGTGTTTGTCTGAGTCATATATCACACGTCTAAAGTTAAATGTCTAAAAGTCATATGAAATCAGCTATTTTCTTTAATGTCATTAAGTCATGTGTTTTTATCAGATGAATGTATGTATCATGAGGTTATTCCTTGTATTACCAGAGGTCGCATCCCTGCGTGGGCGATCTTCTATAAATACCAAGAGATACAGATAATAAAACAGAGTCACTTGTTTCAAACCATATACTGTGTGTATAGGTCTGTGCATGGTCTCTCAAAGGAGCGCTCCTCCTGCTTAGGTCAATTTGGAACCGACAACATAACTGACCAGTCTGTTTGAACAAATTAACCCTCGACAGTTCTTGGCGTCCAACTAGGGGGCGGGGCTTACCTTTACGGGACATCGCAACCAGTAGACTGAAACAAACTCCTGGCCCGTTGACGTGGATATTGGATCCGGAGACTCCAGACTGAAAACACCGGTGTAGAGGTAAGAGCTTATCTTACTATTATACAGTCTGGATTCTTTTGATCTGTGTGTCTCTAACGGACTAGAGGTATGTTGTTGCCTGTTTCCTATATTTTCTGCCCCGTCCATATTTTAGAGTGAATAAGTTCATTTAACTGTCCTAGACGGAAGAACTCACTCATTGGGACTTAAAGAGTCATGTTGTCTGTATTGGAGATTGAAATAATTGTTATTGTTATAGTCTCATTTCTGGCAGTCATATTGTTACTCTGGATCTGTTATAATATTACTAAAAGTTCCCTAAGAGGCGAAGTCTGGTCTCCCCTGAATCCTAGTGTTTGAAGTTGACCACGTTTTAGTTCTGTAAATCTATTCCGGGACAGGGAACTGTGTGTTCCCAGATAGTCTCAGTGATTATCTTAGTTTACTGTGTGAAATATACGTCCTGTATACTTAGTGAAGAATAGTCGGAAGTGGTCAAGATGGGGTCTGAACAATCTAAGATATATCAGACTCCTATTGAGATAATTAAAGATAGAGAAGGGGAGGACATTTGCAGACAAGCCTATAAAGTTTACAAACGTATAGGCCTTAAGAAGGCGGGAACATTCAATTATGAATTTTGGTCACAATATGAGGATAAGCATAGAAAGGAAATAAGAAATAAGGGTTTGGAAAAAGGCATGAAGGCTATTCTGGACTGCTCTAAAACAGCAGAAGACGAACACTGGGACTCCGAGTCCCGAGGCGAGGGCATTTTAGTTTATTGTCCTATGCCCCGGCCACCAATAGACGTTCCCATGGAAACCCCTACGGTTCCATTAGTCTCTCCTGTCGTCCCGGCCGTTCCACCAATGTCTCCTAATAATCCCTTTAATTCTCTGTATCCCAATTTGCCGCCCCTGCCCCCTACGTATCCACAGGCTACTGCCCAGATGGATACACCTCCCTACAGCCCTCAATCAGGATCCCCGGGCCCTGAAGTAAATAGAGGTCCGGCTTGGGACTGTCCACGTTGTGGTCAACAGAATGCCTGTTTTAAAGAACTCTGTACAGTATGTGGGACTCCACGTCCCAGGGATCAGTGTAGACAACCGATTCCCTTGTTCCCAGTTACAACCTCCACTACCCATTATAGAGAAACAAACAGACCAAGTCCACCATTGGGCACGGTCAGACAAGAGGACACTGACAGACCATCGTCTTCTAATGACAGACCTACGGACGTACATAGACCAACTCCCGGGTCTACAGTCACTACATGGCGACCCTGGAGCGCCACAGACCAGATGGCACTGTGTCAGCAACTGCCCGATCCCCAGACAGAGCCAGCAGCTTTCCATAGAAAGTTGGAAGTCATACAGAAAAACTACTCTGCCACTTGGACAGATATGGAATGTCTTATGAATGTAAAATGTCCTCTGGGCCTTTACAATAGTATTGCTCAATTTTGTGGTCTTGAAGATCGCCCAGATGACCCCCAGACATTACCTAGTGGTACTCAATATGTGGACAAGGTTAAAGCCTGGTTTAAGGATAAAGCCCAAGAGAGACGTACAGCCCTAACCCAGTGTAGACAGAACAAGGGCGAGTCTATTGAATGTTACTTTGGCCGTTTAGAGGAAGTTGGCAGAGATCTGGGTTTATATGATTGTCCAAAAGCAATACGTAATGCTGCTTTTTGTGAAGCCTTTATGCAAGGAATAGATAAGCGCCTGTCTGAACGCGTTAAAGCATGTACCCCCGATTGGCGACAGGCCAAACCGCGTGATCTATATAAGAAAGCTGTAGGATTTGTCATGGATACAGAAGACCACGCAAAGGGTGTTATGGTTAAACATTACACCATGGAGGGGGACACAGTCCGACTTAACGACCCCAGGCGGGAGACCCGTAAGTGTTATAACTGCGGGAAGACTGGACACTTGGCCCGTAATTGTAGAGCCCCTAAACGCACTAGACAGAACATGTCAGACGAAAGGGGGCAACAGGGAAGTACGGCCAATACCACATCATCCCGCCCACAGGGAAATAACGGGTATACCAATTACCAATGAAGGTCTGGCACTCCTTCCCCCGTGTCCCTTATAGTTACTGACGCACGTGGGCCACAAATTTTTCAGCCTCTAAAAATCCAGGGGAAGGAGGTGCCCTTTTTAATTGACACAGGGGCTACTAAATCATGTGTCAGTACCTCACAAGTCAATGACCTTAGTATTCCCCTCTCAGACTCCATAGCCATAGCCGTTGGAGTGTCCGGGGAACCAACACCCATGCGTGAGACCGAGCCCATAGAAGTCTCCTTTCAAGGGTCACGAGTCCTCACTCGCTTCCTGGTGTCACCCGCTGGGGATTGCATCATGGGAACCGATGTGATGGGACCCCTGGGGTGCTGTATTCAGCTCCATCCTTCCGGTGAGGCTCATGTCAGTACCTCTGCGGCCGACCACCAAGTATTCTGTCTCATGGCAGCAGACTTGGTCACTCCGCCTCCTTCTTGTACTGTATATGTGTTGACCCCAGAAGATACACAGGTTCTCTCAGCAGTGCCAGAGACCCTTTGGGCAAAAGGGAAGACAGACTTGGGCCATCTCCACGTACCCCCAGTCATGGTATATCTCAAAGATGGGGAAAAAGCCCCCATGATCCGCCAATATCCCCTAGCCATGGCACAGGAAGACGCAATAGCCTCCACTATTACAGAGTTATGTGCCTTGAATGCTTTAAAACCTTGCGTCTCACCCGCTAACACGCCACTCTTCCCGGTTAAAAAGAAAGGGAAGAAAGGCGAACCTGATACCTACCGGATGGTTCACGATCTAAGAGAAATCAATAAGGTGACCATCCTAGAAACACCTTTGGTCCCCAACCCTTACACTCTGTTGTCCACCATACCTTCCGGAACCTGTTGGTACACTCTGATCGATTTAGCCAATGCATTTATGTCCGTCCCGATCCACCCCGATTGCCAGTACCTGTTCGCCTTCACGTTCCGAGGAAAACAGTACTGCTGGACTGTCCTACCACAAGGGGCACAAAACAGCCCAAATCAATTCACCTGATGTATGAGGCTTGTACTTGATGCATGGACGGTCCCACCAGGTGTGGCCCTGCTTCAGTATGTTGATGATCTCCTACTGTGTGCACCGGACAGACCTACCTGCGTTGCGGCCTCACTCAGCCTCCTTTGTTTTCTTGCAGACAGTGGGTGTAAAGCCAGTAAAGACAAATTACAGTTTTGCAAATCTCATGTTGTGTTTCTTGGTCACTGCCTAGGTCCTGGTACAAAACACCTCACGCCAGAACGTACCAAGGTGGTGGAGGACATGCCACTCCCTACCTCCCATGCTCAGTTGCGGACATTTCTGGGGTTAGTTTCATATTGTCGGCCGTGGATTCGCTCTGCCTCCATGACCATGCAGCCTCTGTACGACTGCCTGAGTTCCAAGCCATTTGCTTTGTCTCCGGAAGCCGAGTCAGCTTTCCATCAGCTGAAAATACAGATTACCAGTGCTCCAGCACTGGGTCTGCCAGACTATGATAAACCCTTCCAGATGTTCGTGACTGAGATGGCGGGACATGCTACTGCCGTCCTCACACAAGAGCATGGTGACAAAAAGCGCCCTGTAGCATACTACAGTGCACATCTTGATGCAGTAGCCAGGGGTTCACCCTCCTGTGTAAGAGCAGTTCTGGCTGTACAAGCACTACTTGAGAAAGCTTCTGAGGTGGTCCTAGACTACCCTCTTGTGGTCCTCACGCCCCATGACGTACATGGAATTCTGACACAGGTGAGCCGTAGACATCTTTCTCTTGCTAGACAGGTCAAAATGGAACTTGCAGTACACTCTTCATCCAATGTCTCATTTCAACGTTGCACAACTTTGAATCCGGCCACCTTACTGCCATTAGGTGACACTGATTCAAAAGGGGGAGTAAGCACAGGGGATCAACTTTTTGTCAATTCCCTAGGCGAAGAGGAAGCTTTTGACACCGAGCACCAGCATGACTGTGCTGCTCTGATGGAGCAGGAGACAGCTGGATTTGCTCATGTCACAGATAAGCCTCTCCTGAACCCCCACCTTGAAATGTTTGTGGATGGATCACGATACCAGAATGAGATGGGCAGATTTGTGACAGGGTTTGCTGTAGTATCAATGAATGAAGTACTGATAGGCCGCGCCATGCCCCCACATATGTCAGCACAGGAAGCGGAGCTGTGCGCTCTGACCGAGGCCTGCAAGTTAGCCCGGGGAGTCACTGCTAATATCTACACGGACTCCAGGTACGCGTTTGGCGTTGCGCATGACTATGGGCCGATTTGGCGCGCGCGGAGCTTCCTAACAGCTCAAGGCAGACCGATAAAGAATGGTGAGGCAGTAAGTAGTTTAATGTCAGCTATCATGCTCCCGAAGCAGGTAGCCATAATAAAGGTAAAGGCACACACCCGAGGGGACTCCTTGGAAAGCAGAGGCAACGAGAAGGCAGACGGAGCAGCAAAGGCTGCAGCCCTGCTGGACTGGAGGGCACCCGTGTGCAGAGTTCAGACCAGGTCCTGCCCAGCGGAGGAGGATCCTGATCCCCCTGCCAAGGACCAGACCCTCTCTGTCCCACCACAGAAGGAGGTGGACCTACTCCCCTCAGGGCAAGAGCAGGAGCGCTGGGCAAGTGCAGGGGCAGTAAAAGGAAATGAAGGTTGGATGATGGGTTTCCGTATGTGTTTACCTGCGGCTGCCTATCCTAGTATGGCCCTTTTGGCTCATGGAAAGGTGCACGCTTCTCGTAATGCCATGGTAGCCCTGGTGGAGAAAATGTGGTACGCTCCGGGATTTGACAGGATGGCAAAGGCATACGTCAAGGCTTGTGAAATCTGTGCACTACACAACCCCGGTCAAGTAGTAAAGACCCCTCGGAAGTGCACTCCGCGACCTTTGTACCCCTTCCAGAGACTACAGATAGATTACATCCAGCTGCCCAGATCAGGAAGGTATGAGTATGTCTTGGTATGCATTGACCTCTTTTCTGGGTGGGCTGAGGCCTACCCGGTCACGAAGGCCACTGCCCAGGCCACTGCAAAGAAACTTGTGTCAGAGTTAGTGTGCAGATTTGGGGTACCAGAGACCATTGAGAGCGACCGTGGTACTCACTTCACTGGTGAGGTAATGAAGGAAGTCATGTCCGCCTTAGGAGTAGGGCAGGCCTTTCACACCCCCTATCATCCGCAGAGCTCCGGAAAAGTAGAAAGACTCAATGGCACCCTCAAACTTAAGATACAGAAAGCCATGGTTGAAACAGGAAAACCTTGGCCCGAGTGCCTACCTCTGGCCCTCTACTCAGTACGGACCACACCAAATAGGAAAACAGGACTGTCTCCTTATGAGATTCTTTTTGGCTCCGTGCCCAGGTTAGGACTGTATCACCCCCAAGCTCTATCCCTGGGTCATGATAAAGTTACTTCCTTTGTGCAGGATTTATGCCAAAAGCTAAAAATAACACACGACCTAGTCTTCTCTTCTATTGCAGACCCTGATAGTTTGGAAGGATCCCACTCTCTGAATCCCGGAGATTGGGTGGTGGTAAAGAGACACGTCAGAAAGACTTTGGAACCTCGCTTTGACGGACCATACCAAGTGCTGTTAACCACTCCCACCTCGGTCAAGCTAGAAGGCAAACCCACTTGGATCCATGCCTCACACTGCAAGAAAGTTCCAACGCCTCAGCACCACGAGGGGGGTGGAGAGTAAGCCCAACCCAGGGTGGGGGAGGAGGATGGCAACCTGGACACCAGCATTGATAGTCTGGATAGGTGTATTATTTACCCTTTGTTTTCTTGGACTACTCTCTTTTCGGGACAATTCTTCATCAACTGTCGATGTAAGAAGAAGATGGACTGTTTGGGCGGAAGGACACCCCAACATGTGGGAATACTTTGCAAAGGACGTACTGAACATTTCCCATATGTGCATGCCCAACCTTCGGAGTGGGGAAGATATTTTACGGACTTGCTTACTGTCTATCCCCACCCCAGTAAAGACACTTCGCGATATATATTCAATAGTGCATAACGATAGTGATGTAGAGGAGAGCAATGTTTTCCAGGAGAATACCTTTCTTAATGTATATGAATATTGTTCCTATTGTGATGCGGTCAAACATACACTTTATGTTTCACACAAATGATAAAAGATTTGTTTAGATTCATGAAAACAATAATGCATTTTAAAAAGTCAGATGTCGGCTGTGATCTTGGGACTTGTTCCGATCGCCATATTTGGGGTCAGGAAGGAATTTTTCCCTTTTATACAAGGATAATTGGCTTTTTTCCTAAAAGGGTTTTCGCCTTCCACTGGATCAACTCAGCCTCAAAATTCCCCATAATTGTCATTCCTGTGTGTGACTTCCTGATGTCCAAAATGGGGGAATGATAAGGGCCAATAGGGGCTGTAAAGAAATTAATAAATGTCGCTTATCAAAAATAAGTACCGTATATATGCTTATCACTCTATTTTAGCAAAAAGAATATTTTAGCAATATATTGTATGTGTAACAGAAGTCATGACTGCTTTGAGGAAGTACGTCTGATCTAAGTGGAATCAGGAAGCTAAGGCCAGATGTCTTGGAATTTAGCAAAGATGGCCTAACCGCAAAGAAGAATATCAGCAATTTCTTAAAGATGTGTTTGTCTGAGTCATATATCACACGTCTAAAGTTAAATGTCTAAAAGTCATATGAAATCAGCTATTTTCTTTAATGTCATTAAGTCATGTGTTTTTATCAGATGAATGTATGTATCATGAGGTTATTCCTTGTATTACCAGAGGTCGCATCCCTGCGTGGGCGATCTTCTATAAATACCAAGAGATACAGATAATAAAACAGAGTCACTTGTTTCAAACCATATACTGTGTGTATAGGTCTGTGCATGGTCTCTCAAAGGAGCGCTCCTCCTGCTTAGGTCAATTTGGAACCGACAACATAACTGACCAGTCTGTTTGAACAAATTAACCCTCGACACGGGCGAGGACGCGGAGGCCCAAGTCAGGGTGTGGGTACAGGCCGAGCTCCTGATCCAGGTGTATTGCAGCCGACTGCTGCGGGATTAGGAGAGAGGCACGTTTCTGGCGTCCCCACATTCATCTCAGAATTAATGGGTCCACGCGGTAGACCTTTATTAGAAAATGAGCAGTGTGAGCAGGTCCTGTCGTGGATGGCAGAAAGTGCATCTATCGACCACCCAGAGTTCTGCGCCGTCCTCTGGCTGCTGCTCCTCCTTCCTCCCAGCCTCCTCACTCCATTACAATGACACATTCTGAGGAGCAGGCAGACTCTCAGGAACTGTTCCCGGGCCCCTGCCCAGAATGGGCAGCAATGGTTCCTCTCCCACCGGAGGAGTTTGTCGTGACCGATGCCCAACCTTTGGAAAGTTCCCAGGGTCCGGGGGATGAGGCTGGGGACTTCCGGCAACTGTCTCAAGAGCTTTCAGTGGGTGAGGAGGACGATGACGATGAGACACAGTTGTCTATCACTCAGGTAGTAGTAATTGGAGTAAGTCCGAGGGAGGAGCGCACAGAGGATTCGGAGGAAAAGCAGCAGGATGATGAGGTGACTGACCCCACCTGGTTTGCTAAGCCTACTGAGGACAGGTCTTCAGAGGGGGAGGCAAGTGCAGCAGCAGGGCAGGTTGGAAGAGCCAGTGCGGTGGCCAGGGGTAGAGGTAGGGCCAGACCGAATAATCCACCAACTGTTTCCCAAAGCGCCCCCTCACGCCATGCCACCCTGCAGAGGCCGAGGTGCTCAAAGGTCTGGCAGTTTTTCACTGAGAGTGCAGACGACCGACGAACAGTGGTGTGCAACCTTTGTCGCGCCAAGATCAGTCGGAGAGCCACCACCACCAGCATGCGCAGACATATGATGGCCAAGCACCCCACAAGGTGGGACGAAAGCCGTTCACCGCCTCCGGTGTGCACCACTGCCTCTCCCCCTGTGCCCCAACCTGCCACTGAGATCCAACCCCCCTCTCAGGACACAGGCACTACCGTCTCCTGGCCTGCACCCACATCCTCACCTCCGCTGTCCTCGGCCCCATCCACCAATGTCTCTCAGCGCAGCGTCAAGCCGTCGCTAGCGCAAGTGTTTGAGTGCAAGCGCAAGTACGCCGCCACGCACCCGCACGCTCAAGCGTTAAACGTGCACATAGCCAAATTGATCAGCCTGGAGATGCTGCCGTATAGGCTTGTGGAAACGGAGGCTTTCAAAAGCATGATGGCGGCGGCAGCCCTGCGCTACTCGGTTCCCAGTCGCCACTACTTTTCCCGATGTGCCGTCCTAGCCCTGCACGACCACGTCTCCCGCAACATTGTACGCGCCCTCACCAACGCGGTTACTGCCAAGGTCCACTTAACAACGGACACGTGGACAAGCACAGGTGGGCAGGGCCACTATATCTCCCTGACGGCGCATTGGGTGAATTTAGTGGAGGCTGGGACAGAGTCAGAGGCTGGGACTGCTCACGTCCTACCCACCCCCAGAATTGCGGGCCCCAGCTCGGTGGTGGTATCTGCAGGGGTGTATGCTTCCTCCACTAAACCACCCTCCTCCTCCTCCTCCTACGCAACCTCTGTCTCGCAATCAAGATGTGTCAGCAGCAGCACGTCGCCAGCAGTCGGTGTCGCGCGACGTGGCAGCACAGCGGTGGGCAAGCGTCAGCAGGCCGTGCTGAAACTACTCAGCTGAGGAGAGAAGAGGCACATGGTCCACGAACTGCTGCAGGGTCTGACAGAGCAGACCGACCGCTGGCTTGCGCCGCTGAGCCTCCAACCGGGCATGGTCATGTGTGACAACGGCCGTAACCTGGTGGCGGCTCTGCAGCTCGGCAGCCTCACGCACGTGCCATGCCTGGCCCACGTCTTTAATTTGTGGTTCAGCGCTTTCTGAAAAGCTACCCACGCTTGTCAGACCTGCTCGGAAAGGTGCGCCGACTCTGTGCACATTTCCGCAAGTCCCACACGGACGCTGCCACCCTGCGCACCCTGCAATATCGGTTTAATCTGCCAGTGCACCGACTGCTGTGCGACGTGCCCACACGGTGGAACTCTACGCTCCACATGTTGGCCAGGCTCTATGAGCAGCGTAGAGCTATAGTGGAATACCAACTCCAACATGGGCGGCGCAGTGGGAGTCAGCCTCCTCAATTCTTTACAGAAGAGTGGGCCTGGTTGGCAGACATCTGCCAGGTCCTTGGAAACTTTGAGGAGTCTACCCAGATGGTAAGCGGCGATGCTGCAATCATTAGCGTCACCATTCCTCTGCTATGCCTCTTGAGAAGTTCCCTGCAAAGCATAAAGGCAGACGCTTTGCGCTCGGAAACGGAGGCGGGGGAAGACAGTATGTCACTGGATAGTCAGAGCACCCTCCTGTCTATATCTCAGTGCGTTGAGGAGGAGGAGGAGGTGGAGGAGCATGAGGAGGAGGGGGAAGAGACAGCTTGGCCCACTGCTGAGGGTACCCATGCTGCTTGCCTGTCATCCTTTCAGCGTGTATGGCCTGAGGAGGAGGAGGAGGAGTAGGAGGAGGATCCTGAAAGTGATCTTCCTAGTGAGGACAGCCATGTATTGTGTACAGGTACCCTGGCACACATGGCTGACTTCATGTTAGGATGCCTTTCTCGTGACCCTCGCGTTACACGCATTCTGGCCACTACGGATTACTGGGTGTACACACTGCAGGACCCTGGCGGACAAGCTGATGGTAAAATTCCCATCCGACAGCGCTAGTGGCAGAAGGCGCAGTTCCGAGGGCCAGGTAGCAGGGGAGGCACGGAGATCAGGCAGCATGTACAGCACAGGCAGGGGAACACACTCTAAGGCCTTTGACAGCTTTCTGGCTCCCCAGCAAGACTGTGTCACCGCTCCTCAGTCAAGGCTGAGTCGGCGGGAGCACTGTAAAAGGATGGTGAGGGAGTACGTAGCCGATCGCACGACCGTCCTCTGTGATGCCTCTGCCCCCTACAACTACTGGGTGTCGAAGCTGGACACGTGGCCTGAACTCGCGCTCTATGCCCTGGAGGTGCTTGCTTGTCCTGCGGCTAGCGTCTTGTCAGAGAGGGTGTTTAGTGCGGCTGGGGGAATCATCACAGATAAGCGTACCCGCCTGTCAACCGACAGTGACGACAGGCTTACACTCATAAAGATGAACAAAGCCTGGATTTCCCCAGACTTTTCTTCTCCACCAGCGGACAGCAGCGATACCTAAACAATACGTAGGCTGCACCCGCAGATGGAAGCATCATTCTCTATCACCATCAAAAACAGGGACCTTTTAGCTTCATCAATCTGTGTATTATATTCATCCTCCTCCTCCTGCTCCTCCTCCTGAAACCTCACGTAATCACGCCGAATGGGCAATTTTTCTTAGGCCCACAAGGCTCAGTCATATAATTTTTGTAAACAATTTTTATACGTTTCAATGCTCATTAAAGCGTTGATACTTGCACCTGAACCAATTTTTATTTTAACTGGGCTGCCTCCAGGCCTAGTTAAAAATTAAGCCACATTAACCAAAGCGATTAATGGGTTTCACCTGCCCTCTTGGTTGGGCATGGGCACATTTTCTGAGGTACATTAGTACTGTTGGTACACCAATTTTTTGGGGCCCTCGCCTACAGTGTAATCCAATTAATTTTTTGCCCACCTGCATTAAAGCTGACGTTACATCAGCTGTGCTGGGCACTGCAATGGGATATATTTATGTACCGCCGGTGGGTTCCAGGGAGCCACCCATGCTGTGGGTCCACAGGGAGTTGTAACTGCATGTGTCTACTTCTAAAGAACCCCAGTCTGACTGGGGCATGCAGTGTGGGCCGAAGCCCACCTGCATTTAACATGACATTACCTCAGCTGTGATGGGCAATGCAATGGGATATATTTATGTACCGCCGGTGGGTTCCAGGGAGCCACCCATGCTGTGGGTCCACAGGGAGTTGTAACTGCATGTGTCTACTTCTTAAGAACCCCAGTCTGACTGGGGCATGCAGTGTGGGCCGAAGCCCACCTGCATTTAAGATGACATTACCTCAGCTGTGATGGGCAATGCAATGGGATATATTTATGTACCGCCGCTGGCTTCCTGGCACCCACCCATGCTGTCGGTCCACACGGAGTTGTAACTGCATGTGTCCACTTCTAAAGAACCCCAGTCTGACTGGGGCATGCAGTGTGGGCCGAAGCCCACCTGCATTTAACATGACATTACCTCAGCTGTGATGGGCAATGCAATGGGATATATTTATGTACCGCCGGTAGTTTCCAGGGAGCCACCCATGCTGTGGGTGCACACGGAATTCCCATTGCGGAGTTGTACCTGCCTGTGACTATTTATAAAAAACAGCGGTCTGACTGGGGCATGCAGACACCTTGACAGAATGAATAGTGTGTGGCACATAGGTTCCCCATTGCTATGCCCACGTGTGCAGCTCCAGATGGAGGTGGCACAGGATTGGATTTCTCATTGCTTCTACAGCATTGTGGGCTATCACCCCGCCCCTTTTAAAGAGGGTCGCTGGCTAGCCTCATGGCAGACGCACTTATAAATAGACATGAGGGTGGTGTGGCATGAGGGCAGCTGAAGGCTGCGCACGGACAATTTGGTGTGCGCTGTGGACACTGGGTCGTGCAGGAGGGGAGGGTTAGGCAGCATGTAACCCAGGAGATGTGGCAGCGGAGTGTCATGCAGGCAGTGATTGTGCTTTGTTGGAGGTAGTGTGGTGCTTAGCTAAGGTATGCATTGCTAATGAGGGCTTTTCAGAAGTAAAAATTGTTGGGAGGGGGGGGCACTCTTGCCGCTATTGTGGCTTAATAGTGGGACCTGGGAACTTGAGATGCAGCCCAACATGTAGCCCCTCGCCTGCCCTATCCGTTTCTGTGTCGTTCCCATCACTTTCTTGAATTTCCCAGATTTTCACAAATGGAAACCTTAGCGAGCATCGGCGATATACAAAAATGCTTGGGTCGCCCATTGACTTCAATAGGGTTCATTATTCGAAACGAACCCTCGAGGATCGCGAAAATTTCATCCCGAGTAACGAGCACCCGAGCATTTTGGTGCTCGCTCATCTCTAGTAGGCAAATATAACCCTTTCTTGAACTTCATCTAACACACTATGGAGTGCAAATGCAAGTCAGACCAAATCATCCATTCTCAGTACCAACTTTCACTAATACTCTTATGGCTGAATTGCAGAAAATCCCTGCAGCCATGTTCCAAAATCTAATGGAAAGCCTTTCTGGAAGAGTAGATGTTATTGCAACACAGTAGAAACAACCTTGGCATTGGGATGAGATGCACGTAGGGATGTGACGTTCAGACATACGGTATACGTTTAGCCTTGTATTACATCTTCCTTAGAAAGACTTGAGGTTAAAATTTAAGATGTGGGTGTAAAGTATAGATCTTTATCTGATCTACTGACTAATTGCAAGTCTTTACCATAAGGCAGAAACGTGCAGTCCACATCGAAGGAAGCATAGACACTAAGAGTAGGAACATAGGAAAAAACAGCACAATTAGAAAGTAGATGTGCCATTTACATTACATGTTACATTTGCTAATGAAACCAGAAAAGTAGTAAGCGCTAAGAAAACACTTAAATGATGCACTAATTGCCATGATATATATTGATGGATGATAACACGATAACGCTCATTATTTTTCGTCATTAGTGCAGACATAGCAGAAGCTTGTATCACATAAGAGGATTTTAGCTGAAGACCTGAAAAATCCATTTTCTTTAGTAATAGATAAGATGTTACAAATGCTCCTGTCCCCTCCCTTAAAGGGCCAGTGTGCGTGACTTGAACATGTGCCCTATCCCTATCTAGCTTCCGCTATATTAGGCAACCCCCCTCCCCCCAATGGAGGATGTCGAAGCAAACTGGTTGCATCAGCCATTGTGACAAAGTCCCTGCTTGTTAGTGTGTTCCAATTCTGACCTTTTTCTGGCTTTTCTTCAACTCTTTGTTCTGGATTTGGTTATCGCCTGTTGCTTGCCTTGACCCTCAGCCTGAACTATGTCATTGCACCTGTCCCCCCAGCCCTAACCTTAGCAAGTTTTTTTAGGTATGCACCTGTTCCCACCCTCAGGTACTGCGCCTCAGCTGAGTGCAGTATCCGCAGCCACACTACTGGGATTATCTGTGCGAATAATGACTTGGTGACCCTGCTTGGAAGGGTCAAGGAAAAAAAACAGGATTCCCCACTTGCTGTCTCCTCAGATAACCCAAAACAAAACTAGTGTGCTGTAAGGTAGATCCACAACTGCCTGCCTTAGTTTGCTTAGACCATGGAACCCACTAGCGTTGCAACCACCACACCAAATCCAGCTGGTTTTGATTGCACATTCCAGAACCAAGTCTCGTGGATCCTATAGAATGTTGCAATGTATCTGGACTTCCTAAAAAAAGGTGCAGTCTACTAGCTATTCAAAGAGCTTCCCAAGCTGCTACATGGTCCAACAGCTAACTAATCAGTTGTCTACTCTGCTATCACCTCAGAATATGGCTCTGTCTTCTGCAGCCAAAGAACAAGATGGCTAGATACAATCAAGGCCACCACAAACATGTCAATCGCGGAACTGAAAGAAGCCGTGATAGACAGAAACAGGTGGAGAACGTTGATCCATAGAGTGACCGAAGCTTGGATGTGACTTAACGGATAATCATCATCGATCATCATCTTCTGGACCACAGCTTCCATTACTGTTGACCCCTAGTCCTGCCAAGATTTTTTGAACCAGTGCCAGATACACTTTGAACTTAAACCAGCAGAATTTGCTTCTGATTTCTCTAAGATAGAATTTATTATACCCTTGTTGTCTGGTGAAGCCTTAGCCTGGGAAACTACACAACAATGCCACGACTACTAATCCTCAGACTTCCTGACTATGTTTTATACTGTGTTTTAGAAACCACGTTGAATTTCTTGAGATGCTTCTCCATGCCTGCCATTGCGCCAAGAGTCCAAAACAGTTGTCCAGTATGCTATACAATTTTGTACTTTGGTTGCAGAACTGGAAAGGAATGACCAGGCACTTCAGGCAGCATTCGGGGAAGAGCTCTCCAGCAGAATTAAAGAATACCTGGCTGGCAGAGATCTACACACGTTCCCGGTTGATTTCCTCTCTGTTACCTTCAGAATTTATATACGTTTTAGAGAACATCTACATGAAGTTTTCCACGAAAAAAGAAAATTTGCATAGCTTCCAGTTTCTCTAAGCCACTGTACCCTCCACCTATTTCTTCTAAGGAAGAACCTATGGAGGTGAAAAGAAACAACTCTTATCTAAGGAACCCAATACAATATAATAGATTTTTTTTGTATTGTGAAATCAATGGACACTACATAAATTGTTGCCCAGTAAGCTAGGCAAACTTTGGCATCTAGGGCGAGTAGGAGAGGCTGTCCTAACTGCCTCCGGTATCTCTGATCTGTGGTGACAATCACTTCTCCACGGAAGCATACCTGGATTTCGGCCCTGCCAGGAATTTCATCCAATAGAATCTAGAGGTCAAGGATAGGATACCAATGCTTCACCTGAAGGAGCCCTCCTCTATCATATGTAATGGGCACTGTGAGACCAGATGTCCTTCAGCCAAGCATTTGGAAAGGGTTTCGACAGACACAGGGGCCTCTAACAATGGTGCCACCTGTCTCTGGATGGCAGACAATGAAACAGTTGGAGCTACTCATGTTTGTCAGAATATCAAATGATCCTCTCTATTGGTGGTCTGTTGAGGGCATCCTGAGCCCAGTCATCTTGTGTGCCCTAATGCATCCACTGGTCCCAACACCTCCTAACAATCTGGTCAGAATGGCCCAGGTTGGGGACAATTTGTCAATACGACCATCCAGCTTCTCACATTCCAAAAATGCGCCACCTCTGTTAACTGCGCAAAAGCTCTTCAATTGCATCCTAGAGGCGTCTAGTGGCCAACATGCTCTACACAAGCAGAAATGGAGGTCCACTACACACAAGTAGCCTCAGAGCCATTTATAGTCCAAGGGGGAAACCACTTTGAGGACTCTAATCATTTCTATATCTGCCTGAGATGTAACTACATGCCGAGTTTTGCAACAAAAGGACAACTCCTTCTAGGTGCTGGATTTTTTTATTGACAATGAGTGTATATAAAAGCTTTTCTTCGGTTTGTAGATGATATTTTTATAAAATAGCTGAATAACAATTATATGAATATGAGATCTACATCAAAAATTAATCACAAAAGAATGACATTTTTGAACGACTGGTGACAGTAGACAATGATGTTCTATGTATAGAGTGTAATAAGAAACTGATGATGAAAAATGCATATTTGCATTTCAATGGCAACCACCCTAATTATGTGTAAAAGGCAGTGCCGTATGGACACTTTTTGCACCTGAGGAGCTTAAATAATGATGTTCAAAAAACTTTTCAGCAAGCCTGTGATTTAAAAAGTCAGTTTTTGAGTAGAGGATATCCAGCAAATATTGTAGAGACAGTAATGGAAAGGGTTCTTGGAAAAGATCGATCTTAATTAAATAGAGGAACAGGGTAGATGGAAAAAGGTTTATATTTGCAAAAAACGTGTTTTTTTTCTGTTCCAAACACAGTCCACTTGCACCATTGCTTAAATCTAGCATCCTTCAGAAGTGATACAGAACAGCACCTTGTATTAGCTAGTAGAAAGCGATAATAGAACGATAGTAGTGTATAGTCATAAGTCTGATCTTTTAGGCCAGGGGATTCACCTCTCCTGCTCCCTAAATGGAGCAGGAAAACAGAACCCCACCGCCGATGTAAAAGTGGCCTTTGCTGTATTTTGTTTAGGCCCAATGCCCACGAACGGATTATCACTGCGAAAATCGCGGCCAAACACCTGCCGTGAATTCCGCAGCAATGTCAGTCCATAGACATGCTGTATTAAATGATTCTCTCTTGCCCACAAGCGGAAATCAACTGCATGTTCTATTCTGTGCAGAAAAATGTACGGATGGCTTCCATTGCAGTCAATGGAAGTCATCCATCCTGTAATACTCCCACTGTGAGCACTGTGGAAGTATCGCGAGAATCCGTGTCATAGCCCAGTGCCAGCGCGTCATGCGCTGCACTGCGCATGCACGCCAGTTCACCGGATGGGACACTCACGGCGGATGCAGGCAGGTGAGTATGGGGTCTCTAGGGGGTGCTGGGTCTGATTCTGCTGCGAGATTTCACAAGCGGAATCCGACCTGGCTATGGGCATGAACCCTTAGGCTAAATTTGCAATGTCTAAGCTATAGCGTCACCTTGTGTTAATTTATAACCATGGGGGTGGGGGAAGTTATGGATGGAGGCTGGATATACAGGCAAGATCCCTATAGGTAACATAGTAACATAGTTCGTAAGGCTGAATGAAGACAATGTCCATCTAGTCCAGCCTATTAACCTCCTGTTTTGTTGATCCAGAGGAAGGCAAAAAACCCCAAGAGCAGAAGCCAATTAGCCCTTTTGGGGAAAAAATTCCTTCCCGACTCCCTAATGGCAATCAGACTGTTCCCTGGATCAACCCCTAATAGTTCCTACCTGTCTGTATACCTGGATTAACAATTAAACTAGGATTTATAACCTATAATATCCTTCCTCTCCAGAAGGACATCAAGTCCCCTTTTAAACTCCTCTATGGATTTTGCCATCACTACGTCTTCAGACAGAGAGTTCCACAGTCTAACTGCTCTAACAGTAAAGAAACCTTTTCTATGTTGGTGATGAAACCTGCATTCTTCTAAGCGTAGCGGATGCCCTCTTGTTACCATCGTAGTCCTGGGTATAAACAGATCCTGGGAGAGATCCTTGTATTGTCCCCTCATGTACTTATACATGGTTATTTGGTCGCCCCTTAACCTTGTTTTTTCTAGTGTAAATAGTCCCAATTTTGATCGCCTCTCTGGGTATTCTAGTCCCGTCATTCCATGTACTAGCTTAGTCGTTCTTCTTTGAACCCCTTCCAATACCGTAACACCTTCCTGAGCACCGGTGACCAGAACTGTACACAGTATTCCATGTGGGGCCTGACAAGTGCCTTATATAATGGAAGGATAATGTTCTCGTCCTTCGCCCCTATACCTCTTTTAATGCATCCCAAAACTTTATTTGCCTTTGCAGCAGCTGATTGGCATTGGTTACTCCAGTTTAGTCTACAATCCGCTAATACCCCCAGGTCTTTTTTCCCTAGCAGTGCCCCATTAAGTGTATATTGGTAACATCCATTTTTGTTGCCCATGTGCATAACCTTAAATTTATCAACATTGAACTTCATTTGCCATTTTTCTGCCCAAGCCCCTAGCTTATCCAGGTCCGTTTGTAGCCGCACATTGTCCTCCGTTGCATTAATTATATGGTATAATTTTGTGTCATCTGCAAATATTGAAATTTTGCTGTGCAGCTCCTCTATCAGGTCGTTGATAAATATATTGAACAGAATGGGGCCTAATACTGAACTCTGTGGTACCCCACTAGTGAGGGTGGCCCAATCAGAGTACGAACCATTTATTACCACCCTCTGCTTTCTATCATTGAGCCAATTTTTACCCAATTACACACGTTTTCACCCAATCCGAGCTGTCTCATTTTGTATATTAGCCTATTATGCGGCACGGTGTCAAAGGCTTTAGAGAGGTCCAGATATACGAGATCAATAGATTCTCCCAGGTCCAGCTTAGAGCTTACTTCATCGTAGAAACAGATCAGATTTGTCTTACATGAGCGACCCTTCATGAATCCATGCTGGTGAGGAGTTATTCCCTTGTTCTCCTTGAGGTGCTCATCGATGGCGTCTCTCAGAATCCTCTTGAAAATTTTTCCTGTTACTGAAGTGAGACTTACCGGCCTGTAGTTACCAGACTCACTTTTGGTCCCCTTTTTGTAAATTGGAACCACGTTGGCAATGCGCCAATCCAATGGTACAACACCGGTCTTGATAGTGTCTAGAAGTATTAGGTATAGCGGCCTAGCTAACTCATCACTTAGTTCCCTTAGTACCCTTGGGTGTATTTCATCTGGGCCTCACGATTTATCGATTTTAATCTTCTTTTATCGATCCGCACTTCCCCTTGCATTAGGTATGACATATTTTGCGAGAGGTTTATTTTATTCCCCTGTATCTCGTGTGGCATTTCCTTTTCGTTTGTGAATACGCTTGAAAAGAAACTATTTAATAGATTTGCCTTCCCTCCATCATCATCAATGATTTCCCCTGCATTATTTGTTAAAGGGCCACTGCTCTCCCTGCAAATCCTTTTGCTGTTAATATAGTTGAAAAATAGTTTGGGTTGTTTTTGCTCTCTTTGGCGATCCGTCTTTCCGCCTCCTCCTTGGCAATTTTGACCAGGTAACCAGGAAGGTTGCTCCCAACTTGGGAGTTCGGTCATTTAGGCCTTCTGCAGAGACCGCCATGGCTTACCTCCTCCCGGTGTCCCCCCGCTCTGCTATGTGCCGTCTGCCACCCAGCCGGCACATGCGTGGTGCAGTGCTGGCGCGTCAGAGGTGATGTGTCTGTGTGAACCTCTGCTAAGCTCACACAGAAATAAGACATGCCACGATTTGTTTACCACGCGAGTTTTCACGCAGTCAAATCGCAGCTGTCTGCATAGGAATGCATTATCTAATGCAATCCTATGGCAACGGGCACGGGCGGAAATTCTGTGGGAAATCCTGTCGTGGAATTTCCACCCATGTGCAGGAGACCTTACATTCTTGGTGTGCGAGCTATGCAGCAAGTTTTGTTTTCCTTTTATTGTAATCACTTGTATTTAGAAAAATGTTTTTATGTTTTTCTGTTTATTTTTCAAATAAATATAGTATTTTTAGCGATAGGTCATCTTTAACCCCTTAACGACCAGCCCATAGTGTTTTTACGTCCTCCCGAAGTGGGCTCTATTCTCTGAGGACGTAAAAACATGCTTCCTGCAGAGAATAGTGCCCCTCGGGCTGTGGACGTGACAGCTCCATGCTGTCGGTGTCCGCAGGTAGCTGACAGCATGGAGCTGTCATCCCGGGCTGTTCGGAGCCCCCCCCCCCGGCATTGCGATCGGCGCTATGCAATGGATAGCGCCGATCGCAAAAAAAGTAAATAAAAGTACATAAAAGTTAAAGATTCAGCTGCTCTGATGGATCGGATCCATCGGAGCAGCTGAAATTACTCACCGAGGTCTGGCACGCTGCTCCCCGCTCTCCTGCCGCTCCGGGGCCCGAAGCCGGTCTTCTGCGCATGCGCGCCAGGCGGCATTACGTCAGCCGCATGCGCAGAAGGCCCGGCGGCGCGGGAGATTTAAAATCTCCTGGCTCCCGGCTCCTGTAGGTAGCCGGGAGGCAGGAGATGTCAGCGGGGACTGCGGTGAGCGGTCCCCGGTACCGCGATCGCCGTTATCCAATGGTTAGCGGCGATCGCGAAAAAGTTAAAAAAAAGTTTTAAAAAAGTCAGTTTCACCTCCCCTCATGGATCGGATCCATGAGGGGAGGTGAAAATACTCACCCCCAGTCCTCAGCGGTGTCCCGATGTCCCGGGACCCGAATCCCCGTCTGCGCATGCGCGCCCGATGATTAACATCGGGCGCGTGAACAGACGGGCTCGAGCCCCGGGAAATTTAAAATCCCTCTGCTTCTGGCTGCCATGTGTAGCTAGGAGCAGAGAGATTAGACCGGGGACATGATCACTGTCAGCCAATGGATGACAGTGATCATGTAAAGTGAGAAAAAAGTGTAAAAAAGTTTAAAAAAAAAAAGTAAAAAAAAGTTTTTAAAAGTTTAAAAAGCGTACGTTTCATCTCCCCTCATGGATCATATCCGTGAGGGAGGATGAAAGTACGTACCTAAGGCCCCCAGATTTATCCACGGACCTTACCACAGCTTCTGCACACGCGCCCGTCGCCAAAATGGCGGGCGCATGCGCAAAAGCTGTGGATTGCCAGGATAATTTAAATTCTCCCTGCTCCTGGCTACAAAACGTAGCCAAGAGCATGGAGATTTAATGGGGGTCCGCGGTGAGCAGTTCCTGGTCACGTGTTCGCCATTATCCAATAATGGCGATCACGTAAAAGTAAAAAAAAAAATTTGAAGTTTCATCTCCCCTCACTGATGCGATCGGTGAGAGGAGATGAATCTTTTTACCGGAGGCCTCCGTATTTGAATCCCGACGCGATCTTCCTCCGTGGACCTTCCAGGATTCTGCACATGCGATTGCCGGCAAAAAGCCGGACACATGCGCAGGAGTCAGGGAGCCCAGGAAATTTAAAATCTCCTTGCTCCCAGCGACCAACGGTCACAGAGAGCCTGGAGCAGTGACCAGGGGCCTCGTTGAGCGGTCCCCGGTCACGTGATAAAAAGGTAGCGATCTACCTTAGGCCGGTCTCACATGACCGGATAGGAATGACGGATTCCGCATGCGTCTGATCCGTGGTAATACGCAGATCAATCGCATTGGATTACACAATTCCGCTCACATTAGCGGGTCAGAATTGCGTAATCCACTCGCAGAAAAGAGAACGCAGCAGGTTCTATTTTACTGCGGATATCGGCAACATAGAGCCCATTGTGCTCCATGGTCGCGGATATACCCGCAGTCCATACGCAACTACATTGTATAGGGCTGCGGGTACCCGCGTCATCGCTAAGCGATGGTGCGGGAAATACAAACAAAGGTGTACTGTGCATGACCGCCTGTGTGAGTACGCAGTTATGCGCAGTACATTACGCAGCCGTACGCAGGGTCACAGCCGGGCTCACAGATGGGATCCGCTGTGGGCCTCCGCAAGCGGATTCCGCCTGCACCCGCGTGAGCCCGGCGTTATTCAGACCGCTACCTGTGATACGTATTTTACAAGAAGCCCCGGGAACGCTCGCTTTCCTGCAGTTCCAGGAGCACCTTGTTGAGCGCCTTCTGTGTGAGACCGCCGCACCTCATCAAGCTTACGGAGACTCACGGAACGCCACTTTTTACACCCCATACCCGCCACTGAGGTCATGAAATACCCCCAAAAAGCATGAGAGGAGGGGGGGGATACCCGGTTTTATTGCCCCATGGGCCCATTCCAACCAGCCTCCGTAATTACCCCTGTCTTCGGAAATACTACACAGTTCACATTTTTACTTTTATCTAAGATTTGCGAACGCCAAAAAGGGTGCGGAGGGGGAGGGGGGGAATTTTTAGGGAGTCAATCTTTATTCTGTACAAATAAGCAATGGGGCCTGGAATTTATTCAGTTGTGCCCTAAAATCCAACAGGTGTTCCGTCCTTTATAGGCCTTGCCATGCGTCCTGTAAGTAGATTAGGGCCACAATGGGTATGTTTCTGAACTCGGGACAAACGGGGGTATCCATTTTGGGGTGAACGTCTTCATTCCTTTGTGCACTGTACAAAAAAACTGTTTTTAAATTGAAAAAATTGCCAAAAAAATTGAAAATCGTAACTTTTTCCTTCTGCTTTGCTTAGATTCATTCAAATACCGTGGGGTCAAAATACGCAGTACACCCCTAGATGAATTCGTTAAGGGGTCTAGTTTTCAAAATGGGGTCATTTGAGGGGGTTCTTTATAGTTTTGGCCGCTCAATGGCTCTATAAGTGGGCAATGGGGCCTGAAATTTATTCAGTGGTACCCTGAAATCCAACGGGTATTCCTTTCATTGTAGGCCTAGCCATGGGTCCTGTAAGTCTATTAGGGCCACAATGGGTATGTTTCTGAACACGGGACAAACAGAGGTATCCATTTTGGGGTGAAAGCCTTCATTTATATGTGTGCTGTACAAAAAAAACTGTTTTTAAATTGACACAATAGCCCAAAAAATGAAAATCCTATTTTTTTCCTTTTGCTTTGCTTAAATTTATTCAAAAACTGTGGGGTCAAAATATGCAGTACATCCCTAGATAAATTCGTTAAGGGGTCTAGTTTTCAAAATGGGGTCATTTGTGGGGGTTCTATATGGTTTTGGGCGCTCAAGAACTCTACAAGTGGGCAATGGGGCCTAAAAGGACTTCAAGCAAAATCTATGTTCTGAAAGCCACTGATTACTCCTTTTATTTTGGGCCCCGTTGTGCATGCGGACATAAGATTAGGGCCACAATGGGTATATTTCTGAAAACAGCACAAACAGGGGTATCCATTTTGGGGTGTAAGTCTTCCTTCATATGTGTGCTGTACAAAAAAAGCTGTTTTTAAAATGACAGAATTGCCAAAAAAACAAAAATCCAAATTTTTTCCTTTTGCTTTGCTTGAATTTATTCAAAAACTGTGGGGTCAAAATGCGCAGTACACCCCTAGATAAATTCGTTAAGGAGTCTAGTTTTCAAAATGGGGTCATTTGTGGGGGTTCTCTATGGTTTTGGGCGCTCAAGAACTCTACAAGTGGGCAATGGGGCCTAAAAGGACTTCAAGCAAAATTTGTGTTCCGAAAGCCACCGGTCGCTCCTTTCATTTTGGGCTCCGTTGTGTATCCAGACATAAGATTAGGGCCATAATGGGTATGTCTCTGAACACGGGACAAACAGGGGTATCCATTTTTGGGTGCAAGTCTTCCTTCATATGTGTGCTGTACAAAAAAAGCTGTTTTTAAAATGACAGAATTGCCGAAAAAACGAAAATCACAATTTTTTCCTTTTGCTTGGTTTGAATTCATTCAAAAACTGTGGGGTCAAAATATGCAGTACACCCCTAGATAAATTCCTTAAGGGGTCTAGTTTTCAAAATGGGGTCATTTGTGGGGGTTTTCTATGGTTTTGGGCGCTCAAGAACTCTACATGTGTGCTATGGGGCCTAAAAGGACTTCAAGCAAAATTTCTGTTTTGAAAGACACTGACTACTCCTTTCATTTTGGGCCCCGTTGTGGACTCAGATATAACAATAGGGCCACAATGGGTATATTTCTGAACACGGCAGAAATAGGGGTATCCATTTTGGGGTGTAAATCCTGATTTTCATGTAAACTATAGGAAAAAAATATGTCTTTAAAATGACAGATTTGCAAAAATATGAAATTTTACTTTTTCTCCTCTAAATTGAATTAATTCCTGAAAAAAAACTGTGGGGTCAAAATACTCATGACACCCCTCAGTGAATACATTAAGGGGTGTAGTTTTTAAAATGAGGTCATTTGGGGGGGTATCTATTATTCTGACACTCATGAGCCTTTCCAATCTCGGCTTGGTATAGGAAAACAAAGTGTTCCTCAAAATGCTAAAAAGTAATGTTAAATTTGTACGTCTCCTAAATAGTTAAAAAAAACGAAAGTTTTTCCAATGTGCGCCCAAAATAAAGTAAACGGGTGGAAATATAAATCTTAGCAAAAATTTCTATATTATGTTTGCACATATTTAAGATATTGCAGTTGGAAATGTGAAAAAATGACGATTTTTTCAAAATTTTCCCAATTTTGGCGCTTTTAATAAATAAACACAAATTCTATCGGTCTATTTTTTCCGCCTAAATGAAGCACAACATGTGGCGAAAAAACAATGTCAGAATCGCTTGGATATGCAAAACCTTTCTGGTGTTTTTCCATGTTAAAGTGACACATGTCAGATTTGCAAAATTTGGCCTGGTCATTAAGGCGCAAACAGGCTTGGTCACTAAGGGGTTAAGCACTAAAAATCTGTACGACTGTTTGTACTGTTATGTTCATTATAATTGAATTGTTTGCACTTCATCTGGTCTGCGATTGTCTTCTTAAAGGGGAAAGACTCATACACCATGTTACAAACTAAGCAGTGAACAGTTAAAAGGAGCAATGATTAGTGACATACTACAAGCTATAATGGTAGTAAATTGTCTCACATCTAATTCCCTTGTGCTGCTCAAGCAGCTTAAATGGTCATATAAACTTCATACATCGGCAAATATTGACACAGCGGCTCACATGAAAGAACTAACAACACAATATTGTAATTCAGTATTTCAGGGCCAGATGCATAGTAAAAGCTCCAGCGCAGAGGTTACACAAGTTACAGTAATTTTTTAACCCTTTTAGAAACGTAAATTATTCAATCAAATTTGTGAGCAGTTTAAAACTATGGGGCAAAAGTGTCACTTAGTCTTCAAAGGGTTAAGTTTATAGGAATATCATTTCATTTCCTGGAATGATTACAAGACTTGGTGAATGAAAAGAGAAAGAGAAACTAAATTACTTGCTAAGGCAATGCAATGTAAATGTTTTCTCCAAGAGTTTAAAGGGGACGTGTCACCAACTGTAAACACCATAAACTAAGTTTTATCTCAAAAATAAGCTTTGTGGTATAGTGTCCTCCAGGGGAGGGGCGTCAGCAACACACTGGACTCCAAACCACATGATGAATTCACAGCAAGCTTTATTTTTCAGCACGGCAAACAAAATAATGTCCTCCACTGTAGCATAGGCAGCGCTCAGGGTGCTCAAGTCCATACAAATATATAGGCAGTTTGCACCACACCAAGTGCTCCGAGGTCTCCTCCTCAGGCTGTCAGGCCATGACTTTCTGGAGCTGCAGTCTTTTACGCTCCAGTAATGAAGTCAGGGCCTACAGCTGTGCTTCCAGAGAACTAGGATGAAGTTGTGGACTGGAGCGCCATCCTGTCCAGACTAAAAGCCTGGGAGGTAGGTATTCTCCATCCACAACTTCACCCTTTAAATGCCTACAGCTTGTAAAATTCAGCAACAGCTTGATAAATAAAAACTTCACAATAAACTAATAATTATGGTGCACTAGTTATGGTACTTATAGTTTAGGCGATGTGGAGTATGGGAAGCCTCTAAGCATACTCACCTGATCTCCAGTTACTGCACACACATCCAGCTTGACTCATTTCTCATGTGGCACAGCAGAAAGCGGTCCTAAGCTCTTGCTCACGACCAGAAGGTTGCAAGTTAAATCCCCACTTGGTTCAGGTAGCCAGCTCAAGGTTGACTCAGCCGTCCATCCTTTACCGAGGTCGGTAAATGAGTACCCAGCTTAATGGGGGCTAATAAATAAAAATTACCTGAAAGCGCTGCAAAATAAGTTGGCGTTATACAAATGACAAGTCCCTCCCCCCCTCCATTTCAGAAAGCTATGTACGCACATTCCTATGCATCTCAATCGGATTGTGCATGCACTTCTGAAAAGAGTCAGAAAATCTGTACCGCCAACTTTGCTAGGGGGGCACCATAGGAACTGAAAAGACACCCCCTGACTCCACATCACCTAAACTATAAGCAGCATAACTTAGTTTGTAGTTCATATAGTTGGTGACAGGTTTTCTTTAATCTGTCTGAAACATGTTCTTTATAGTAGAGTAAAAAGGAATGATAACTGTGGATTTGTGATGCCACATTCTTTACACTACCAAGCAGCTCACTGCCTGACTGAGTGTAACTTTTAGGTCAATGAACTGCTGCTGCAGATATATATCCAACCATGCTGTCTGATAATCCTTGCTTCACTACTTGGCCACTCCTATCTGTTTTCTTGGGGGTCTGGAGGAATAGTCAGAACAACCTACAATCTTCACGTTGCATTCCTTTTCCCTGTTCGTGACGCGAAGATATAGCTCCGCCGGCAGCGTCCAAGGAACAGGCCCCAGCCTAGGAGATAGTGGGGGTAGAGTAGTTCACTTGTCACAGTGGCTTTACTGTCTCCCACCCAGAGGGTAACCAGGAGCAAGTCCAAGGGCCGCGGGCAGACTATATTAAATAGGAAACCTACAAGTAGATTACCTTGTTTCTTCTTTATCACTCAGGATGCCACCATTCCTTCCTCCGCGGTGATCTCTTCAGAGAATAAATAAAAGTCCACACATGGGGTAGAATTCAATAGGCCAAACTTTGAATGGTCGGTAAAGCCGTTTACTGAATAACTTGAATAACAATCACAACAGTCCTCTTTTTGCATCCACTGGCACATTAGTGAGGGTTTAGAACACGTGAAGTGACAGGGAGGAAACGGGAGAAACAGGGTGAGTTACACAGGCCTAGTTAACTGTGGTTCCCTGGTCCCAGACACCGACTCTTGAGAAATTCCACTAACACTCTACTGGTCCACTGTTACGGAAATTGAAACACTCTTCACCTCACACTGCACAGCAGGAAAAAACTCCACATAACAATGGGAAATAGAAGAAGGTGTTCACGGCATTAGAGGGGTATCCGCTCAGCCTCCCCCATCTTTTCTTTGTACTCAGACTGAGGGTGTCTGAGTGCAGGCCGGGCTTGCTTTCTCTCTCCAAGGGAACAGCCAAAAACCAAAGACAAGATAGAACTTCAAAGACTCCTCTCACACACCTTGCACCCACATCTAATATAAATAAGCCTACGCGCTTTTTCTTGCACCACACTTTGACCCCTTTGCTTTAACTTTGGTATATGATGTTGGTGTCATTAGATGACACACATGCTCACCGGTGCCGTAAAATCATCAAATGTGAATTTAATACATTCAGGGACCTGTCAGGCGGGTTGAAAGTTACTATGTTAAGTCTATGGGCGGTGCTGCTGTGCTTCAGGCATACGCTGGAATGAGTGAAGCGTTTCTAACCAAAGCAGCATACACTGCTAAGCTGCACCATACACTGCCAAACCAAGAGCAATAGAGAGACAGACAGAGAGCAATAGAGAGACAGAGTGAGACAGCAATTGAAATAAAGAGAGAGATAGAGAGACAGTGAGAGAAAGAGCCATAGAGAGAGACAGTGAGAGAAACAGCGATAGAGAGAGACAGAGAGAGAACAATAGCGAGACAGTGAGAGAGCGATAGCGACAGAGAGCGCGATAGAGAGACAGTGAGAGAAAGAGTGATAGAGAGAAAGAGAGTGAGAGCACAATAGGAAGACAGAGTGAGAGAGCAAAAGAGAGAGTGATAGAGACAGAGGGAGCGACAGAGAGAGAGAGAGAGAGTGATAGGGGCCAAGAGGGGCTAAAAAGAAATTAATATATGTTGCTTAGTAATCCATTTGAATCAATAAGGTTGAATACTGCAAATATTCTATTCTGCTCTGAAGGACTCATGACTATTGAGTAATAGGCCTTATGCCTGTGGAATCAGGAAGTCACAAGAGCAGATGTTCATAAATGTAGTAAAGACATAGCCTAACCGCAAAAGAAGTTGTCGGCTCTTTCTGTCTAAAATTAATATGTTGTCTAAAAGTCATGTGAAATCAGCTATTTCTCAAATGTCAAAGTTTATTGAATGATTAAGTCACAAGGTTTTTGTAAGATGTATGGAAATCACGAGGTTATTCCCTGTATTACCAGAGGTCGCGTCCCTGCGTGGGCGATCTTCTATAAAGACTGAGACTATGCCAATAATAAACTCAGAGTTCATTGTTTCACCATATACCGTGTATGGTCAGTACTTTGACTCTCAAGGAGCGCTCCTGCTTAGGTCAATTCGGAACCGGACAACATAACTGACCAGTCTGTTTGAACAAATTAACCCTCGACAGTTCTTGGCGTCCAACTAGGGGGCGGGGCTTACCTTTACGGGACATCGCAACCAGTAGACTGAAACAAACTCCTGGCCCGTTGACGTGGATACTGGATTCGGAGACTCCAGACTGAAAACACCGGTGTAGAGGTAAGAGCTTATCTTACTATTATACAGTCTGGATTCTTTTGATCTGTGTGTCTCTAACGGACTAGAGGTTGGTTGTTGCCTGTTTCCTATATTTTCTGCCCCGTCCATATTTTAGAGTGAATAAGTTCATTTAACTGTCCTAGACGGAAGAACTCACTCATTGGGACTTAAAGAGTCATGTTGTCTGTATTGGAGATTGAAATAATTGTCATTGTTATAGTCTCATTTCTGGCAGTCATATTGTTACTCTGGATCTGTTATAATATTACTAAAAGTTCCCTAAGAGGCGAAGTCTGGTCTCCCCTGAATCCTAGTGTTTGAAGTTGACCACGTTTTAGTTCTGTAAATCTATTCCGGGACAGGGAACTGTGTGTTCCCAGATAGTCTCAGTGATTATCTTAGTTTACTGTGTGAAATATACGTCCTGTATACTTAGTGAAGAATAGTTGGAAGTGGTCAAGATGGGTTCTGAACAATCTAAGATATATCAGACTCCTATTGAGATAATTAAAGATAGAGAAGGGGAGGACATTTGCAGACAAGCCTATAAAGTTTACAAACGTATAGGCCTCAAGAAGGCGGGAACATTCAATTATGAATTTTGGTCACAATATGAGGATAAGCATAGAAAGGAAATAAGAAATAAGGGTTTGGAAAAAGGCATGAAGGCTATTCTGGACTGCTCTAAAACAGCAGAAGACGAACACTGGGACTCCGAGTCCCGAGGCGAGGGCATTTTAGTTTATTGTCCTATGGCCCGGCCACCAATAGACGTTCCCATGGAAACCCCTACGGTTCCATTAGTCTCTCCTGTCGTCCCGGCCGCTCCACCAATGTCTCCAAATAATCCCTTTAATTCTCTGTATCCCAATTTGCCGCCCCTGCCTCCTACATATCCACAGGCTACTGCCCAGATGGATACACCTCCCTACAGCCCTCAATCAGGATCCCCGGGCCCTGAAGTAAATAGAGGTCCGGCTTGGGATTGTCCACGTTGTGGTCAACAGAATGCCTGTTTTAAAGAAATCTGTACAGTATATGGGACTCCACGTCACAGGGACCAGTGTAGACAACCGGTTCCCTTATTCCCAGTTACAACCTCCACTACCCATTATAGAGAAACAAACAGACCGAGTCCACCATTGGGCACGGTCAGACAAGAGGACACCGACAGACCATCGTCTTCTAATGACAGACCTACAGACGCACATAGACCAACTCCCGGGTCTACAGTCACTACATGGCGACCCTGGAGCGCCACAGACCAGATGGCACTGTGTCAGCAACTGCCCGATCCCCAGACAGAGCCAGCAGCTTTCCATAGAAAGTTGGAAGTCATACAGAAAAACTACTCTGCCACTTGGACAGATATGGAATGTCTTATGAATGTAAAATGTCCTCTGGGCCTTTACAATAGTATTGCTCAATTTTGTGGTCTTGAAGATCGCCCATATGACCCCCAGACATTACTTAGTGGTACTCAATATGTTGACAAGGTTAAAGCCTGGTTTAAGGATAAAGCCCAAGAGAGACGTACAGCCCTAACCCAGTGTAGACAGAACAAGGGCGAGTCTATTGAATGTTACTTTGGCCGTTTAGAGGAAGTTGGCAGAGATCTGGGTTTATATGATTGTCCAAAAGCAATACGTAATGCTGCTTTTTGTGAAGCCTTTATGCAAGGAATAGATAAGCGCCTGTCCGAACGCGTTAAAGCATGTACCCCCGATTGGCGACAGGCCAGACCGCGTGATCTATATAAGAAAGCTGTAGGATTTGTCATGGACACAGAAGACCACGCAAAGGGTGTTATGGTTAAACATTACACCACGGAGGGGGACACAGTCCGACTTAACGACCCCAGGCGGGAGACCCGTAAGTGTTATAACTGCGGGAAGACTGGACACTTGGCCCGTAATTGTAGAGCCCCTAAACGCACTAGACAGAACATGTCAGACGAAAGGGGGCAACAGGGAAGTACGGCCAATACCACATCATCCCGCCCACAGGGAAATAACGGGTATACCAATTACCAATGAAGGTCTGGCACTCCTTCCCCCGTGTCCCTTATAGTTACTGACGCACGTGGGCCACAAATTTTTCAGCCTCTAAAAATCCAGGGGAAGGAGGTGCCCTTTTTAATTGACACAGGGGCTACTAAATCATGTGTCAGTACCTCACAAGTCAATGACCTTAGTATTCCCCTCTCAGACTCCATAGCCATAGCCGTTGGAGTGTCCGGTGAACCAACACCCATGCGTGAGACCGAGCCCATAGAAGTCTCCTTTCAAGGGTCACGAGTCCTCACTCGCTTCCTGGTGTCACCCGCTGGGGATTGCATCATGGGAACCGATGTGATGGGACCCCTGGGGTGCTGTATTCAGCTCCATCCTTCCGGTGAGGCTCATGTCAGTACCTCTGCGGCCGACCACCAAGTATTCTGTCTCATGGCAGCAGACTTGGTCACTCCGCCTCCTTCTTGTACTGTATATGTGTTGACCCCAGAAGATACACAGGTTCTCTCAGCAGTGCCAGAGACCCTTTGGGCAAAAGGGAAGACAGACTTGGGCCATCTCCACGTACCCCCAGTCATGGTATACCTCAAAGATGGGGAAAAAGCCCCCATGATCCGCCAGTATCCCCTAGCCATGGCACAGGAAGATGCAATAGCCTCCACTATTACAGAGTTATGTGCCTTGAATGCTTTAAAACCTTGCGTCTCACCCGCTAACACGCCACTCTTCCCGGTTAAAAAGAAAGGGAAGAAAGGTGAACCTGATACCTACCGGATGGTTCACGATCTAAGAGAAATCAATAAGGTGACCATCCTAGAAACACCTTTGGTCCCCAATCCTTACACTCTGTTGTCCACCATACCTTCCGGAACCTGTTGGTACACTCTGATCGATCTCGCCAATGCATTTATGTCCGTCCCGTTCCACCCCGATTGCCAGTACCTGTTTGCCTTCACGTTCCGAGGAAAACAGTACTGCTGGACTGTCCTACCACAAGGGGCACAAAACAGCCCAAATTAATTCACCCGATGTATGAGGCTTGTACTTGATGCATGGACGGTCCCACCAGGTGTGGCCCTGCTTCAGTATGTTGATGATCTCCTACTGTGTGCACCGGACAGACCTACCTGTGTTGCGGCCTCACTCAGCCTCCTTTGTTTTCTTGCAGACAGCGGGTGTAAAGCCAGTAAAGACAATTTACAGTTTTGCAAATCTCATGTTGTGTTTCTTGGTCACTGCCTAGGTCCTGGTACAAAACACCTCACGCCAGAACGTACCAAGGTGGTGGAGGACATGCCACTCCCTACCTCCCATGCTCAGTTGCGGACATTTCTGGGGTTAGTTTCATATTGTCGGCCGTGGATTCGCTCTGCCTCCATGACCATGCAGCCTCTGTACGACTGCCTGAGTTCTAAGCCATTTGCTTTGTCTCCGGAAGCCGAGTCAGCTTTCCACCAGCTGAAAATACAGATTACCAGTGCTCCAGCACTGGGTCTGCCTGACTATGATAAACCCTTCCAGATGTTCGTGACTGAGATGGCGGGACATGCTACTGCCGTCCTCACACAAGAGCATGGTGACAAAAAGCGCCCTGTAGCATACTACAGTGCACATCTTGATGCAGTAGCCAGGGGTTCACCCTCCTGTGTAAGAGCAGTTCTGGCTGTACAAGCTCTACTTGAGAAAGCTTCTGAGGTGGTCCTAGACTACCCTCTTGTGGTCCTCACGCCCCATGACGTACATGGAATTCTGACACAGGTGAGCCGTAAACATCTGTCTCTTGCTAGACAGGTTAAAATGGAACTTGCAGTACACTCTTCATCCAATGTCTCATTTCAACGTTGCACAACTTTGAATCCGGCCACCTTACTGCCATTAGGTGACACTGATTCAAAAGGGGGAGTAAGCACAGGGGATCAACTTTTTGTCAGTTCCCTAGGCGAAGAGGAAGCTTTTGACGCCGAGCACCAGCATGACTGTGCTGCTCTGATGGAGCAGGAGACAGCTGGATTTGCTCATGTCACAGATAAGCCTCTCCTGAACCCCCACCTTGAAATGTTTGTGGATGGATCACGATACCAGAATGAGATGGGCAGATTTGTGACAGGGTTTGCTGTAGTATCAATGAATGAAGTACTGATAGGCCGCGCCTTGCCCCCACATATGTCAGCACAGGAAGCGGAGCTGTGCGCTCTGACCGAGGCCTGCAAGTTAGCCCGGGGAGTCACTGCTAATACACGGACTCCAGGTACGCGTTTGGCGTTGCGCATGACTATGGGCCGATTTGGCGCGCGCGGAGCTTCCTAACAGCTCAAGGCAGACCGATAAAGAATGGTGAGGCAGTAAGTAGTTTAATGTCAGCTATCATGCTCCCGAAGCAGGTAGCCATAATAAAGGTAAAAGCACACACCCAAGGGGACTCCTTGGAAAGCAGAGGCAACGAGAAGGCAGACGGAGCAGCTAAGGCTGCAGCCCTGCTGGACTGGAGGGCACCCGTGTGCAGAGTTCAGACCAGGTCCTGCCCAGCGGAGGAGGATCCTGATCCCCCTGCCAAGGACCAGACCCTCTTTGTCCCACCACAGAAGGAGGTGGACCTACTCCCCTCAGGGCAAGAGCAGGAGCGCTGGGCAAGTGCAGGGGCAGTAAAAGGAAATGAAGGTTGGATGATGGGTTCCCGTATGTGTTTACCTGCGGCTGCCTATTCTAGTATGGCCCTTTTGGCTCATGGAAAGGTGCACGCTTCTCGTAATGCCATGGTAGCCCTGGTGGAGAAAATGTGGTATGCTCCGGGATTTGACAGGATGGCAAAGGCATACGTCAAGGCTTGTGAAATCTGTGCACTACACAACCCCGGTCAAGTAGTAAAGACCCCTCGGAAGTGCACTCCGCGACCTTTGTACCCCTTCCAGAGACTACAGATAGATTACATCCAGCTGCCCAGGTCAGGAAAGTATGAGTATGTCCTGGTATGCATTGACCTCTTTTCTGGGTGGGCTGAGGCCTACCCGGTCCCGAAGGCCACTGCCCAGGCCACTGCAAAGAAACTTGTGTCAGAGTTAGTGTGCAGATTTGGGGTACCAGAGACCATTGAGAGCGACCGTGGTACTCACTTTACTGGTGAGGTAATGAAGGAAGTCATGTCCGCCTTAGGAGTAGAGCAGGCCTTTCACACCCCCTATCATCCACAGAGCTCCGGAAAAGTAGAAAGACTCAATGGCACCCTCAAACTTAAGATACAGAAAGCCATGGTTGAAACAGGAAAACCTTGGCCCGAGTGCCTACCTTTGGCACTCTACTCAGTACGAACCATGCCAAATAGGAAAACAGGACTGTCTCCTTATGAGATTCTCTTTGGCTCCGTGCCCAGGTTAGGACTGTATCACCCCCAAGCTCTATCCCTGGGTCATGATAAAGTTACTTCCTTTGTGCAGGATTTATGCCAAAAGCTAAAAATAACGCACAACCTAGTCTTCTCTTCTATTTCAGACCCTGATAGTTTGGAAGGATCCCACTCTCTGAATCCCGGAGATTGGGTGGTGGTAAAGAGACACGTCAGAAAGACTTTGGAACCTCGCTTTGACGGACCATACCAAGTGCTGTTAACCACTCCCACCTCGGTCAAGCTAGAAGGCAAACCCACTTGGATCCATGCCTCACACTGCAAGAAAGTTCCAACGCCTCAGCACCATGAGGGGGGTGGAGAGTAAGCCCAACCCAGGGTGGGGGAGGGGGATGGCAACCTGGACACCAGCATTGATAGTCTGGATAGGTGTATTATTTACCCTTTGTTTTCTTGGACTACTCTCTTTTCGGGACAATTCCTCATCAACTGTCGATGTAAGAAGAAGATGGACTGTTTGGGCAGAAGGACACCCCAACATGTGGGAATACTTTGCAAAAGACGTACTAAACATTTCCCACATGTGCATGCCCAACCTTCGGAGTGGGGAAGATATTTTACGGACTTGCTTACTGTCTATCCCCACTCCAATAAAGACACTTCGCGATATATATTCAATAGTGCATAATGATAGTGATGTGGAGGAGAGCAATGTTATTCAGGAAAATACCTTTCTTAATGTATATGAATATTGTTCCTATTGTGATGCGGTCAAACATACACTTTATGTTTCACACAAATGATAAAAGATTTGTTTAGATTCATGAAAACAATAATACATTTTAAAAAGTCAGATGTCGGCTGTGATCTTGGGACTTGTTCCGATCGCCATATTTGGGGTCAGGAAGGAATTTTTCCCTTTTATACAAGGATAATTGGCTTTTTCCTAAAAGGGTTTTCGCCTTCCTCTGGATCAACTAAGCCTCAAAATTCCCATAATTGTCATGCTGTTGTGTATATATATAATAATCAAAGTCATAATCTCTTGTGTGAGCAAATGTACGGCAAAAGCCTTTACAGCCCCTGTGTAGGCCGACCCCTGCTGGATGAAGGCAGAACATACGGCGGTTCCTTCCAGTCTTGTCACTAGGTAGTGTAGGGTCAGGGTAACGCGACCTGGACGTGTTCACCACTAGAACTAACTCCAGGAGGGACATTGGTGTGGGTGAAGATTAGGGAATCCCCTGCCGTGCGTACCTGTGCACGCTACTAGTATTGTAACATCATACTAGAGACGCCTTATATGGACTAGTCGACCAATAAGACCTACCTTGACTATGACTTTTCAAAATAGAACTGGATCCTGTGTGTGACTTCCTGATGTCCAAAATGGGGGAATGATAGGGGCCAAGAGGGGCTAAAAAGAAATTAATATATGTTGCTTAGTAATCCATTTGAATCAATAAGGTTGAATACTGCAAATATTCTATTCTGCTCTGAAGGACTCATGACTATTGAGTAATAGGCCTTACGCCTGTGGAATCAGGAAGTCACAAGAGCAGATGTTCATAAATGTAGTAAAGACATAGCCTAACCGCAAAAGAAGTTGTCGGCTCTTTCTGTCTAAAATTAATATGTTGTCTAAAAGTCATGTGAAATCAGCTATTTCTCAAATGTCAAAGTTTATTGAATGATTAAGTCACAAGGTTTTTGTAAGATGTATGGAAATCACGAGGTTATTCCCTGTATTACCAGAGGTCGCGTCCCTGCGTGGGCGATCTTCTATAAAGACTGAGACTATGCCAATAATAAACTCAGAGTTCATTGTTTCACCATATACCGTGTATGGTCAGTACTTTGACTCTCAAGGAGCGCTCCTGCTTAGGTCAATTCGGAACCGGACAACATAACTGACCAGTCTGTTTGAACAAATTAACCCTCGACAAGAGATAGTGAGACAGACAGAAAGAGAGAACAATAAAGAGACAGAGAGAGCATAGAGAGAAAGTGAGAGACAGAATGAGAGCGATAGACAGACAGAATGAGAGCAAAAGATAGACAGAACGAGAGTGATAGACAGACAGAGAGAGCAATAGAAAGACCCAGAGAAAGCGATAGAGAGACATAGAGAGACAGAGAGGGACAGACAGAAAGAGAATGAAAGAGACAAACAGAGAGAGATAGAAAATGAAACAGACAGACAGGCAGAGAGAGACAGAAAGAGACGAAAGAGACAGACAGACAGAGACAGAGAGAGACAGATAGAGAGAGGCAGTCAGAGAGAAAGACAGACAAACAGAGAGAGACTTGTAGGCTTTTTTATAATAGATATCTGCTCCAAATACAAAGTGACACTCTAAATAATCACCAAACCAAGCTGATTTAGAAGTTCACAACCACCACTTTTGAAAAATTTTATGTTTGCGGCAGCGGGTGAGCAGTTGCGCAGAGGCGGCAGCAGGGGAGCGGAAGCGTGTGAGCGGCGTGAGTGGCAGCGTGTGAACGGTTAAGCAGAGGCGGCAGCATGTGAGCGGTTGAGCAGAGGCGGCAGTGTGTGAGCGGTTGAGCAGAGGCGGCAGCGTGTGAGTGGTTGAGCAGAGGCGGCCACGTGTGAGCGGTTGAGCAGAGGAGGCAGCGTGTGAGCGGTTGAGCAGAGGCGGCTGCGTGTGAGCGGTTGAGCAGAGGCGGCAGCATGTGAGCTGTTGAGCAGAGGCGGCAGTGTGTGAGCGGTTGAGCAGAGGTGGCAGCGTGTGAGCGGTTGAGCAGAGGCGGCCACGTGTGAGCGGTTGAGCAGAGGAGGCAGCGTGTGAGCGGTTGAGCAGAGGCGGCTGCGTGTGAGCGGTTGAGCAGAAGCGGCAGTGTGTGAGCGGTTGCGCAGAGGTGGCTGCATGTGAGCGGTTGAGCAGAGGCGGCTGCGTGTGAGCGGTGGAGCAGAGGTGGCTGCGTGTGAGCGGTTGAGCAGAGGTGGCTGCATGTGAGCGGTTGAGCAGAGGCGTCTGCGTGTGAGCGGTGGAGCAGAGGCGTCTGCGTGTGAGCGGTTGAGCAGAGGCGGCAGTGTGTGAGCGGTTGCGCAGAGGCGGCAGCGTGTGAGCAGTTGCGCAGAGGCGGTAGCGTGTGAGTGGAGTGGGAACAAGGCTATCTTCACTACTTCCACAAGTAAATTGTAGATCCCCATTAGGATGAGCTCCATGCCTGGCAATGTGATCCAGTGTGCTACTTGTGCAATGTATTCGGTCCTTGATCAGCCGATTGAGGGTGCATACTGTTGTACAAGATGCGTGCACGTTGCACATTTAGAAGCCCATATCCTGGATCTAAATGGGCAACTGGCAACACTGAGAGCAATTGACATCACGGAAAGGAGTTTGGTGCTCACTGAGCAGGCACTCGCCAGGGTAGAGGCGGGGGAGGATGGTAGTACGGAAGAGCAGGGGGAGCAGGCAAGAAGCTGGGTGACAGAAAGAAGGAGGGATAGAGGGAAGAGAACCAGGGAGGCTAGTCCTGAACTGGCACAACCCAACAAGTTTGCAAAGTTGGCAGATGAGGGGGATGCCATTACAGAGCCAGCGCCGCTGCAGCACAACATGCCCTCTGAACGCCAGGGGGATGACTACTCCAGTGAGAAGGGGACGGGGAGCGTAGGGCAGGCTAGACAGGTCCTAGTGGTGGGGGACTCAATTATAAGGGTGACTATTAGGGCAATCTGCCATAAAGACCAGGATCGTCGAACAGTGTGTTGTCTTCCTGGCGCTTGAGTTCGACACATCGCGGATCGGATTGACAGATTACTGGGAGGGGCTGGTGAGGATCCAGCGGTCATGGTGCACGTTGGCACCAATGAACAAATTAGAGGTCAATGGAGGGCCCTTAAAAATGATTTCAGGGACCAAGGGTCCAAGCTTAGCGCGCGGTCCTCCAGGGTAGTTTTCTCGGAAATACTACCTGCACCTAAAGCCACACTAGAAAGGCAGCAGGATCTTAGGGAGGTAAACAAGTGGCTCCGAAGTTGGTGTAAGAAGGAGGGATTTGGGTTCCTGGAGAACTGGGCTGACTTTGCTGTCGGCTACAGGCTCTACCGTAGGGACGGACTGCATCTTAATGGGGAGGGTGCAGCTGTGCTGGGGGAAAAGATGGCTAGAAGGCTGGAGGAGTGTTTAAACTAGGGACCGGGGGGGAGAGCAAAAAGAGAAATAGTGGGGTAGTCAGTGTAGACCTGGATCAAAGAAATGGGAATGGGGGTCGAGCGGGGGGGGGGGGGGGGGGTAGTACAGTTAGAACTGTTAGATCAGATATTAGTACGAATAGCAACAAAAGGAATTTAAAAAACAAAAAAAACAATATAAATTGTATGACCACGAATGCAAGAAGTCTGATTGGTAAAGTGGGTGAGCTTGAAGCGAGAATGGCCGATGAAAATTATGATATAGTTGGAATAACGGAAACATGGTTTGATGATAAGTGTGATTGGGCGGCGAATTTGCAGGGTTACAATCTCTTCAGAAGAGACCGAAGGAACCAGAAAGGAGGAGGGGGGTGTCTGTACGTTAAATCAAACTTAAAGCCGAGGCTACGAGAGGATATAGGAGTAGGAGAAGAACAGGTGGAATCTCTGTGGGTAGAAATACAAGGAGAAAAAAATAACAAAATCCATATAGGGGCCTTCTATAGACCACCAAAAGCAACAGAAGAAACTGAAAACGTACTATTAAGGCAAATAGAAGAGGTGTCAAACCGCAATGAAGTAATTATCATGGGGGACTTTAATTATCCAGATATCCTGACATAACATGGGAGAATGAAACCTGCAAATCTCATAGGGGTGATAAGTTCTTGAGAGTAATTAAAGATAATTACCTAAACCAACTAGTGCAGGAACCAACAAGAGGGAGGGCCATTCTAGACCTAGTACTAACTAACAAACCGGACCGAATAAAGGTGGTGCAGGTTGAGGGACACTTGGGTAACAGTGACCACAATATAATCAACTTCCAGCTGTCATTCAATAAGAAGCCTTATCAGGGAGCGACAAAAAAACTAAGCTTTAGTAAAGCAAAATTTGATCAGCTTAGAACTTCCATCGGTAACATTAATTGGGACAACATCCTCAAAAATATCAGTACAGAGGACAAATGGGAAAAGTTTAAAAGGATCCTAATCACCTCATGTGAGCAGTTCATTCCCTTTAAAAATAAAAGAATCTCAACTAAAAGGAAACCAATGTGGCTCGACAAGACTGTAAGAGGGGCAATAAACGAAAAAAAAGAAAGCGTTCAAACTACTAAAGCAAGAAGGCAGTGAAGAAGCGCTAAAATCGTACAGGGAAAAAAACAAAATATGCAAAGATAGGATCAAAATTGCTAAGGAAGAAGCAGAAAGACTGATCGCCAAAGAGAGCAAAAACAACCCGAAACTATTTTTCAACTATATTAACAGCAAAAGGATTTGCTGGGAGAGCACTAGCCCTTTAACAAATAATGCAGGAGAAATCATTGAAGATGATGGAGGGAAGGCGAATCTATCAAACAGTTTCTTTTCAAGTGTATTCACCAATGAAAAGGAAATGCCACACGAGATGCAGGGGAATAAAATGAACCCCTCACAAAATATGTCATACCTAACACAAGAGGAAGTGTGGAAGCGATTAAAGAAGACTAAAATCGACAAATCACCAGGCCCAGATGGAATACACCCAAGGATACTAAGGGAACTAAGCGACGAGATAGCTAGGCCGCTATATCTAATATTTCTAGACACTATCAAGACCGGGGTTGTACCATTGGATTGGCGCATTGCCAACGTGGTTCCAATTTACAAAATGGGGACCAAAAGTGAGCCTGGTAACTACAGGCCAGTAAGTCTCACTTCCATAACGGGAAAACTTTTCGAGGGGATTCTGAGAGACGCCATCGATGAGTACCTCAAGGAGAACAAAGGAATAACCCCTCACCAGCATTGATTCATGAAGGGTCGCTCATGTCAGACAAATCTGATCAATTTCTACGATAAAGTAAGCTCTAAGCTGGACCTGGGAGAATCTATTGATCTCGTATATCTGGACTTCTCTAAAGCCTTTGACACCGTGCCACATAATAGGCTAATATACAAAATGAGGCAGCTCGGATTGGGTGAAAACGTGTGTAATTGGGTAAAGAATTGGCTCAATGATAGAAAGCAGAGGGTGGTAATTAATGGTTCGTACTCTTATTGGGCCACAGTCGCTAGTGGGGTACCACAGGGTTCAGTATTAGGCCCCATTCTGTTCAATATATTTATCAACGACCTGATAGAGGGAATGAACAGTAAAATATCAATATTTGCAGATGACACAAAATTATACAATATAATCAATGCAACGGAGGACAATGTACGGCTACAAACGGACCTAGATAAGCTGGGAGCTTGGGCAGGAAAATGGCAAATGAAGTTCAATATTGAAAAATGTAAGATTATGCACATGGGCAGCAAAAACGGATATCACCAATATTCACTTAATAAAGTACCACTAGGGAAAAGTGATATGGAAAAGGACCTGGGGGTACTAGTGGATAGTAGGCTAGACTGGAGTAACCAATGCCGGTCAGCTGCTGCAAAGGCAAATAAGGTCTTGGGGTGTTTTTAAAAGAGGTATAGGGGCGAGGGACGAGAACATTATCCTTCCATTATACAAGGCACTAGTCAGGCCCCACATGGAATACTGCGCACAGTTCTGGTCACCGGTGCTCAGGAAATATGCTACAGTACTGGAGGGGGTTCAAAGAAGAGCGACTAAACTGATACATGGAATGACGGGACTGGAAAACCCAGAGAGGCTATCCAAATTGCGATTATTTACTCTAGAAAAAAGACGGCTAAGGGGTGATCAAATAACTATGTATAAATACATGAGGGGACAATACAAGGATCTCTCCCAGGATCTGTTTATACTCAGGACTACAACGGTAACAAGAGGGCATCCGCTACGCTTAGAAGAATGCAGGTTTCATCACCAACATAGAAAAGGTTTCTTTACTGTTAGAGCAGTTAGACTGTGGAACTCTCTGCCTGAGGACGTAGTGATGGCAAAATGCATAGAGGAGTTTAAAAGGGGACTTGATGTCTTTCTGGAGAGGAAGGATATTACAGGATATAAATCTTAGGTTAATTGTTAATCCGGGTATACAGGCAGGTAGGAACCAATTGGGGTTGATCCAGGGAACAGTCTGATTGCCATTAGGGAGTCGGGAAGGAATTTTTTCCCCAAAAGGGCTAATTGGCTTCTGCTCTTGTTTTTTTTTTGCCTTCCTCTGGATCAACACAGGAGGATAGAAGGCTGGACTAGATGGACATTGTCTTCATTTGGCCTAACAAACTATGTTACTTTGTTACTATGTATGTTGGTATATATAACGAGGTCACATGGCATACAAACAGATACTTTCCAGACAGTAACCCATTCAGTGCTGCAAAGGTGCAATACACATCATATTCATACACATAGAAGACAGTGGAAAAACACAAAAACACAAGACTACATGCATCATCTAGAAACTTCCAGAACATACGGGCACATTAACTTCTGTAAACGACACAATCATATAATGTGTTTGCAAAAGTTACCAACTGCAGTGCTGATAACATAATTTTTCTATAGCACCAACATATTTAGCAGCACTTTACGAATAGGAGCGCAACAAAAGAAGATAAAAGTATAGAGGTCACTGCCCATAAGAGTTTACTTAGAGATGAGCGAGCACCAAAATGCTCGGGTGCTCGTTACTCGGGACGAAATTATCGCGATGCTCGAGGGTTCGTTTCGAGTAACGAACCCCATTGAAGTCAATGGGCGACCCGAGCATTTTTGTATTTCGCCGATGCTCACTAAGGTTTTCATGTGTGAAAATCTGGGCAATTCAAGAAAGTGATGGGAACGACACAGCAACGGATAGGGCAGGCGAGGGGCTACATGTTGGGCTGCATCTCAAGTTCACAGGTCCCACTATTAAGCCACAATACCGGCAAGAGTGGGCCCCCCCCCCTCCCAACAATTTTTACTTCTGAAAAGCCCTCATTAGCATGGCATACCTTAGCTAAGCACCACACTACCTACAACAAAGCACAATCACTGCCTGCATGACACTCTGCTGCCACTTCTCCTGGGTTACATGCTGCCCAACCCCCCCCCCTGCACGACGCAGCGTCCACAGCGCACACCAAACTGTCCCTGCGCAGCCTTCAGCTGCCCTCATGCCACGCCACCCTCATGTCTATTTATAAGTGCGTCTGCCAGAGGAAAAGCAGGCACACACTGCAGAGGGTTGGCACGGCTAGGCAGCGACCCTCTTTAAAAGGGGTGGGGCGATAGCCCACAATGCTGTACAGAAGCAATGAGAAATATAATCCTGTGCCACCGCCATCAGGAGCTGCACACGTGGGCATAGCAATGGGGAACCTATGTGCCACACACTATTCATTCTGTCAAGGTGTCTGCATGCCCCAGTCAGACCTGGCTTTTTAATTCATAGACACAGGCAGGTACAACTCCCTATTGTGAAGTCCCTGTGGACCCACAGCATGGGTGGGTGCCAGGAAGCCACCAGCGGTACATAAAAATATCCCATTGCATTGCCCAACACAGCTGAGGTAGTAATGTCGTGCTTAATGCAGGTGGGCTTCGGCCCACACTGCATGCCCCAGTCAGACTGGGGTTCTTTACAAGTGGACACATGTAGGTTAAACTCTGTGTGCACCTACAGCATGGGTGGCTCCCTGGAACCCACCGGCGGTACATAAAAATATCCCATTGCATTGCCCAACACAGCTGAGGTAGTAATGTTGTGCTTAATGCAGGTGGGCTTCGGCCCACACTGCATGCCCCAGTCTGACTGGGGTTCTTTAGAAGTGGAAACAGATGCATTTATAATTCTCTGTGGACCCACAGCATGGGTGGGTGCCAGGAAGCCACCGGCCGTACATAAAAATATCCCATTGCATTGCCCAACACAGCTGAGGTAGTAATGTCGTGCTTAATGCAGGTGGGCTTCGGCCCACACTGCATGCCCCAGTCAGACTGGGGTTCTTTACAAGTGGACACATGTAGGTTAAACTCCGTGTGCACCTACAGCATGGGTGGCTCCCTGGAACCCACCGGCGGTACATAAAAATATCCCATTGCATTGCCCAACACAGCTGAGGTAGTAATGTCATGCTTAATGCAGGTGAGCTTCGGCCCACACTGCATGGCCCAGTCAGACTGGTAATATGTACCTTAACAGTAACTGCGTTGGTGGTAATGTGGTGGTGACTGCGGACCTAGTAGCGCGGTTTTATTTTGTTGGTTTTCGGAATGTGGCCAGGATTAAGTGGGCTGTGGCGGGGGATGTTTTTGAGGCACTACGTGTCCTCTCCACGTGTCCGTGGTTATATGCACCTTAACAGTAACAGCGTTGGTGGGAAATGGCCTTGCCGCCATCATGTCTTTGGGAAGCCTCTGTTTCCACACCCCAGAGACATACCATTAGCAGCGGTATAGGCAGAGCCCATAATTAGTAACATTTCAGCCGTAGCATTAGGACAGGCCCCACTAACATATCACTAGCAGCATTATAGGGGGAGCACAGTATTAGTTCCATTTCAGTAATAGTAGCACTCAAGACAGGCCCCAGTAACAATTCCGAAGCAGCAGTATAGTGGGAGCGCAGTCTTCGTTCCATTTCAGTAGCTGCAGTATAGACAAGGCCCAAGTTACATTTATGTAGCTAAAGTGTAGGCCAACCCCACACACCTTTCTGTACCATGAGTGCAGGCGAAGAACATAGAAATTGCTATGATTACACTGTAGGTGAGTGCCCAAAAAAATTGGTGTACCAACAGTACTAATGTACCTCAGTAAAAATTGGCCATGCCCAGCCAAGATGGCAGGTGAAACCCATTAATCGCTTTGGTTAATGTGGCTTAAGTGGTAACTAGGCCTGGAGGCAGCCCAGTTTAACGAAAAATTGGTTCAAGTTAAAGTTCCAACGCTTTTAAGAGCATTGAAACGTATAAAAAATTTTTAGAAAAATTATATGAGTGAGCCTTGTGGCCCTAAGAAAAATTGCACGTTCAGCGTGATTACGTGAGGTTTCAGGAGGAGGAGCAGGAGGAGGAGGAGGAATATTATACACAGATTGATGAAGCAGAAATGTCCCCGTTTTGGATGGTGAGAGAGAACGATGCTTCCATCCGCGGGTGCAGCCTACGTATTGCTTAGGTATCGCTGCTGTCCGCTGGTGGAGAAGAGAAGTCTGGGGAAATCCAGGCTTTGTTCATCTTGATGAGTGTTAGCCTGTCGGCACTGTCGGTTGACAGGCGGGTACGCTTATCTGTGATGATTCCCCCAGCCGCACTAAACACCCTCTCCGACAAGACGCTAGCCGCAGGACAAGCAAGCACCTCCAGGGCATACAGCGCGAGTTCAGGCCACGTGTCCAGCTTCGACACCCAGTAGTTGTAGGTGGCAGAGGCGTCAGGGAGGACGGTCGTGTGATCGGCTACGTACTCCCTCACCATCCTTTTACAGTGCTCCCGCCGACTCAGCCTTGACTGGGGAGCGGTGACACAGTCTTGCTGGGGAGCCATAAAGCTGTCAAGGCCCTTAAAGACTGTTGCACTGCCTGTGCTGTACATGCTGCTCGATCTCCGCACCTCCCCTGCTACCTGGCCCTCGGAACTGCGCCTTCTGCCACTAGCGCTGTCGGGTGGGAATTTTACCATCAGCTTGTCCGCAAGGGTCCTGTGGTATAGCAACACTCTCGAACCCCTTTCCTCTTCGGGAATGAGAGTGGGAAGGTTCTCCTTATAGCGTGGGTCGAGCAGTGTGTACACCCAGTAATCCGTAGTGGCCAGAATGCGTGTAACGCGAGGGTCACGAGAAAGGCATCCTAACATGAAGTCAGCCATGTGTGCCAGGGTACCTGTACGCAACACATGGCTGTCCGCACTAGGAAGATCACTTTCAGGATCCTCCTCCTCCTCCTCCTCAGGCCATACACGCTGAAATGATGACAGGCAAGCAGCATGGGTACCGTCAGCAGTGGGCCAAGCTGTCTCTTCCACCTCCTCCTGATCCTCCTCATGCTCCTCCTCCTCCTCCTGAACGCGCTGAGATATAGACAGGAGGGTGCTCGGACTATCCAGCGACATACTGTCTTCCCCCGACTCTGTTTCCGAGCGCAAAGCGGCTGCCTTTATGGTTTGCAGGGAACTTCTCAAGATGCATAGCAGAGGAATGGTGATGCTAATGATTGCAGCATCGCCGCTCACCACCTGGGTAGACTGCTCAAAGTTTCGAAGGACCAGGCAGATGTCTGCCAACCAGGCCCACTCTTCTGAAAATAATTGAGGAGGCTGACTCCCACTGCGCCGCCCATGTTGGAGTTGGTATTCCACTATAGCTCTACGCTGCTCATAGAGCCTGGCCAACATGTGGAGCGTAGAGTTCCACCATGTGGGCACGTCGCACAGCATTCGGTGCACTGGCAGATTAAACCGATGTTGCAGTGTCCGCAGGGTGGCAGCGTCCGTGTGGGACTTGCGGAAATGTGCGCAGAGCCGGCGCACCTTTACAAGCAGGTCTGACAAGCGTGGGTAGCTTTTCAGAAAGCGCTGAACCACCAAATTAAAGACGTGGGCCAGGCATGGCACGTGCGTGAGGCTGCCGAGCTGCAGAGCCGCCACCAGGTTACGGCCGTTGTCACACACGACCATGCCCGGTTGGAGGCTCAGCGGCGCAAGCCAGCGGTCGGTCTGCTCTGTCAGACCCTGCAGCAGTTCGTGGGCCGTGTGCCTCTTATCTCCTAAGCTGAGTAGTTTCAGCACGGCCTGCTGACCCGTGGCCACCGCTGTGCTGCCACGACGCGCGACAGCGACTGCTGGCGATGCGCTGCTGCTGCTGACACATCTTGATTGCGAGACAGAGGTTGCGTTGGAGGAGAAGGAGGAGGAGGGTGGTTTAGTGGAGGAAGCATACACCGCCGCAGATACCACCACCGAGCTGGGGCCCGCAATTCTGGGGGTGGGTAGGACGTGAGCGGTCCCAGGCTCTGACTCTGTCCCAGCCTCCACTAAATTCACCCAATGTGCCGTCAGGGAGATGTAGTGGCCCTGCCCGCCTGTGCTTGTCCACGTGTCCGTTGTTAAGTGGACCTTGGCAGTAACCGCGTTGGTGAGGGCGCGTACAATGTTGCGGGAGACGTGGTCATGCAGGGCTGGGACGGCAGATCGGGAAAAGTAGTGGCGACTGGGAACTGAGTAGCGCGGGGCCACCGCCGCCATCATGCTTTTGAAGGACTCCGTTTCCACAACCCTATACGGCAGCATCTCAAGGCTGATAAATTTGGCTATCTGGACGGTTAACGCTTGAGCGTGCGGGTGCGTGGCGGCGTACTTGCGCTTGCGCTCAAACACTTGCGCTAGCGACGGCTGGACGGTGCGGTGCGAGACATTGCTGGATTGGGCCGAGGACAGCGGAGGTGAGGGTGTGGGTGCAGGCCAGGAGACGGTAGTGCCTGTGTCGTCAGAGCGGGGTTGGATCTCAGTGGCAGGTTGGGGCACAGGGGGAGAGGCAGTGGTGCAAACCGGAGGCGGTGAACGGCCTTCGTCCCACCTTGTGGGGTGCTTGGCCATCATATGTCTGCGCATGCTGGTGGTGGTGAGGCTGTTGGTGGTGGCTCCCCGGCTGATCTTGGCGCGACAAAGGTTGCACACCACTGTTCGTCGGTCGTCAGGCGTCTCTGTGAAAAACTGCCAGACCTTAGAGCACCTTGGCCTCTGCAGGGTGGCATGGCGCGAGGGTGCGCTTTGGGAAACAGATGGATTATTCGGTCTGGCCCTGCCTCTACCCCTGGCCACCGCACTGCCTCTTGCAACCTGCCCTGCTGCTGCCCTTGCCTCCCCCTCTGAAGACCTGTCCTGAGTAGGCGTTGCAAACCAGGTGGGGTCAGTCACCTCATCGTCCTGCTGCTCTTCCTCCGAATCCTCTGTGCGCTCCTCCCTCGGACTTACTGCCCTTACTACTACCTCACCGATAGACAACTGTGTCTTATCGTCATCGTCCTCCTCACCCACTGAAAGGTCTTGATACAGTTGCCGGAAGTCCCCAGCCTCATCCCCCGGACCCCGGGAACTTTCCAATGGTTGGGCATCAGTGACGATAAACTCCTCTGGTGGGAGAGGAACCACTGCTGCCCAATCTGAGCAGGGGCCCGAGAACAGTTCCTGGGAGTCTTCCCACTCCTGAGCATGTGTCATTGTAGTGGAGTGAGGAGGCTGGGAGGAACGAGGAGCAGCAGACAGAGGATTCGGATTTGCAGCAGTGGACGGCGCAGAACTGTGGGTGGACGATAGGTTGCTCGAAGCACTTTCTGCCATCCACGACAGGACCTGCTCACACTGCTCATTTTCTAATAACGGTCTCCTGCGTGGACCCATTAATTGGGCGATGAATGTGGGGACGCCAGAAACGTGCCTCTCTCCTAATCGCGCAGCAGTTGGCTGCGATACACCTGGATCAGGAGTTCGGCCTGTGCCCACACCCTCACTTGGCCCTCCGCGTCCTCGGCCGCGTCCACGTCCTCTAGGCCTACCCCTACCCCTCAGCATGCTGTATTACCAGTGATTTGATTTCCCAGGCAGGAAATAAATTGGCGCAAGCCTGCAGGCCAAATATACTTTTTTCCCTTTTTTTTAAAAGGAAAGGCCCACTGCGTCTATTCAATGAATAATAAGTTTAATAACTGTGTTGTGCCCCTGCAAATGTGTCACAGAACTTTAGTGTTGCAGAGTTATTAACTACAGCTGAGCAAGGAATTTCACAGGCAGGAAAGAAAGTGGCGCAAGCCTGCTGTAAAACGTAGCTGGTTGCGTCTGATTTTTTTACGTTCTCCACGCAGCACACACGTACCCAGAGCCCCGAGGACTGTCAGAGGCAGGCCAAATATACTTTTTTCCCTTTTTTTTAAAAGGAAAGGCCCACTGCGTCTATTCAATGAATAATAAGTTTAATAACTGTGTTGTGCCCCTGCAAATGTGTCACAGAACTTTAGTGTTGCAGAGTTATTAACTACAGCTGAGCAAGGAATTTCACAGGCAGGAAAGAAAGTGGCGCAAGCCTGCTGTAAAACGTAGCTGGCTGCGTATGAATTTTTTACTATCTCCACCCACCACACACGTACACAGAACGCTGAGGACTGACAGAGGCAGGGCACATAGAATTTTTCCCTTTTTTTTACAAGAAAAGGCCCACTGACTATATTCAATCAGATAAGAAATCTGTTCCACAGAAATGCAGTTATATGAAGTGCAGCAGAGCGGTGATTTTTCCCAGGAAGGCAGGAAATAAATTGGCGCAAGCCTGCTGTTAAACGTAGCTGGCTGCGTATGATTTGTTTACTATCTCCACCCACCACACACGTACACAGAACGCTGAGGACTGACAGAGGCAGGGCACATAGAATTTTTCCCTTTTTTTTACAAGAAAAGGCCCACTGACTATATTCAATCAGATAAGAAATCTGTTCCACAGAAATGCAGTTATATGAAGTGCAGCAGAGCGGTGATTTTTCCCAGGAAGGCAGGAAATAAATTGGCGCAAGCCTGTTGTTAAACGTAGCTGGCTGCGTATGATTTGTTTACTATCTCCACCCACCACACACGTACACAGAACGCTGAGGACTGACAGAGGAAGGGCACATAGAATTTTTCCCTTTTTTTAAAAAGAAAAGGCCCACTGACTATATTCAATCAATAATATATGTCTTCTGGCCCTGCCTACACAATTCTGTCCCTGTAGTATTACTGCAGGGCGCAATGCTCTGCACAGCCGATTTAAAAAAAAAAAAAAATGCAACACTGCTAACAGCAGCCTGCACAGTACTGCACACGGTTAAATGTGGCCCTAAGAAGAACCGTTGGGGTTCTTGAAGCCTACACTCACTCCTAACACTCTCCCTGCCTAACCACCACTTCTGTCCCTGGACTATTACTGCAGGGCGCAATGCTCTGCAGACAGCCGATTTTGAAAAAAAAAAATTGTGCAACACTGCTAACAGCACCCTCCACAGTACTGCACACGGATAGATGTGGCCCTGAGAAGGACCGTTGGGGTTCTTGAAGCCTACACTAACTCCTAACGCTCTCCCTACAGCAGCTTCGGCACCAGCATCACTGTCCCTCAGCTAACTCACAAGGCATCTGAGGCGAGCCGCGGGAGGGGCCGACTTTTATACTCGGGTGACATCTGATCTCCCCAGCCACTCACAGCAGGGGGGTGGTATAGGGCTTGAACGTCACAGGGGGAAGTTGTAATGCCTTCCCTGTCTTTCAATTGGCCAGAAAAGCGCGCTAACATCTCAGAGAGGAAACTGAAAGTAACCGGAACATCGCGTGGTACTCGTTACGAGTAACGAGCATCCCGAACACGCTAATATTCGCCCGAGCATCAAGCTCGGACGAGTACGTTCGCTCATCTCTATTTACAATATAAAGAGTAAAGCAATCTTCAGGCTACCTTCTCTATCCACGTACACATATGGACATCTCTATTGGATGCCAGGTTTCCTTAGATCTCCTAAAGCAGACACTGAAGAATTGTTCAGATCAGGAATACAATGGAGATTTATTAAGGTAGAAGCAGTGCAACTGTAAGGTAAGGAAAATTGATTTTTAGGCTAGCTGAACAATATAAAGTTTATATAAGTTTTACCAGAAGTTCTTCACAAGCATTTTATAAAATTGAAAAGTTGTAGAAAAAATTGTTAAAGGGTTTGTTCTTAAAGTACAAACTCTGTCCAAGTGCCTATGATGACATGTAGGTCATAGAGTTGGCCCTCTGATTGGGAGCCCCCTCTAGGAGACAGAGCAGAGAGCTGTTAACAAGCAGCCATTCTTGTTCTGGTGGACTCGGACTCTCTGTATATCATCAGACGCAATAATTAACTGATGGAAAGTTTCCTGGCAAAATCAAGTTTGCTGGGGGTCTTGAGAATCAGACCAACAACATTATTATTAAAAGGGCAATTCACAATTAATTTTTTGACAGTGAGAGTGATCAATGAGTGGAACAGGTTGCCACGGAGGGTGGTAAGTTCTCCCTCAATGGAAGTCTTCAAACAGAGGCTGGACAGACATCTGTCTAGGATGATTTAGTGAGCTTGGACCAGATGACCCTGGAGGTCCCTTCCAACTCTACCATTCTATGATTCTAATTGACTTTTGGCTGGACATCTGTGGTTATCACAAGAGACAGGCACACACTGTTGTTGTGGATCATGTAGTTGGCACACTCCGCTACAGAGTCATCTGTTAAATGCACACTGTTATGAAGGAATTTGTGGCTCAGGGTGGCCATATACATTAGATGCATATTAGTCTAACCTGCTGACTTTGGCAGGTCTGGATGATTGTCTAATATGTATAGGGACCTTCCAATAGTAGATGTCATGGGAGATAACAGTTGGATTTCAACTGCCGATCGGCTTTGTCCTCTTTCTCTATTCTGGCCAAGCTGAGAAAGATAGATGTTGGCTGAATGAGCATTCTGTAGACAGCTGTCCAATGCGTGCGGTCTGCTTTACTCTCAGGAACTTTAAGAGTTGGGAAAAATGTGGCAAAAAACGTATTTCTTGACATGTAGGAAAATCGGTTTTACACAATCTCATATATGGCTTGTTAGTGCTTTTTAGAGGAATGTATCACTTAGATTTTTTGTTCTAATTAAAATTAGATACTGAAACATCATTTTTTTCTAATCCATCCTTATTCTGTGCTTAGATACTTTCTTTAGGGCTAATGCTCACGGACGGATTTCTGCTGCGTTCCCCATGGCGGAATAACACAGATAGATTTTTTGCCTGTCAGCGCTCACATGTGTGATTCTGACATGGGAAAAAAATCGCGGCATGTTCAATTTCACCGCATTTTTCTGCAGCAGAGCTCTCCGTTTTTCCATGATCATCAGCGGGGACTTTTTGTTTACCACCGCGGTACTCCCGTGGCGTAAATCCGCTGGTGTATCCTGCTCTGTTTGTGGGCATGAGCAGTACGTATACTTCTTTGGTGGATTTCATTGGGATATGGCATATTATGGTACTTGTAATACTAGAGACAGAGGAGTGGGCACAGCCGCCAGACAGACAGATGGAGATAGAGACTACATCATCACGCTTTTTGTCTTTGTCTCTGGAGTAGCCGGCTCTCCTGTACATAAACAGTGCAGTCCATGCACCTCTTGCATGAAAGCTAAAAAAGCTGTTTAGTGCAAAAATACGCTAATAAAGTATATCACAAGTTGTTTTTTTTTAACCCAATAAGGATAAGGACTAAGGTCCTGGGCTTTAATTGTGGCCAATAGTACATATATGGTGCAGGATTAAAGCTCAAGCAAACTAACAGGAGCAGGCCGGGTCCTTGGTTATGAGTGACAGCTGATGACCCAGAGGAGAAGACAAATACGGTTTTTAACCACTTCTGCCTTATCTTTTGCAGGCTACATAGTGCTCAATGAACGCAATGTAAAGAATATAGGAAGCGGAAGTGCCATTTCCACTATTTGACCTGACAATGACGTGATCGCCGGGTGCCCCCTGGCATGACAGAGCTGGTGGGTCTTAGCAGAGATCAGCTGTGCCAGTCACTATTGTCACACTAGATGGATGTTTTCCCCTGTAACTAGGGCTCCTATGGATGCTCCAGTAACAGTGGAAAAGTGTGAAATATAAAAAAAACTAACAGTCCCCAGAGGTATTATATGACGCCATAAGAGACATATATATATAAAAAAATAGTTACAAATGTAAGTAAAAAAATATATTACCGAATAAAATAACAGAAAGAAAATGACCCACCTTCCACGTCCGAAACACTCTGCACTTTAAGGGATTAATATGCCATATTCTGATGTAATCCACACAAAAAAATTATAGGTACTCCTTAATTTGATTGCCTAAAATGATTACGGGGGCAGCCATTGCTTCTGCGATGCTCTGTTTACGGCAGCCACATTGATATATCCTCACCTGACATAACTTACCTCATCGTACAAGGAGGACAAGGAGGTGAGTTGGGACTATCACTTAAGGCGCTTTTAGATGGAATGATTATCGTTCAAAGGAGCCAAAGATGGACATGTTACCTTTCATCGCAATCCTGCCAGTGATGAGATGACTACTGAAAATGAACATGACCTGCGGGCAGAAAAGTACAGTGAAATACGCCGATATGTGCGCAAAAAAGCATCATTCATTCCATCCTGCTATGAACGTAGGTGCAGATACTCTTGCGATAGCGCGACTTTTTAAACGCGTATCGGCACTTTTAACTGTACTTTTTGAACTGCCGTGACACACTCAGGGCTTATTCATACGCCCCTATATCGGCCAGGTTTTCACGCCTGGCCAATATACGGTGTCCCTTTCTGCAGGGGGAGGAGGCGGGCAGAAAGGGACACCGTATATCGGCCAGGCGTGAAAACCCAGCCGATATACGGACGTGTGAATAACCCCTTACACTATGATTAAAAAGGCTGTGCAGACTAATTAGTCCCTGGTGTTATTGCTTTCCCTGTGAAATTGAGCCATTCATTGTGCAATTTCATGGGGGTCGGGCATGCGTTTGTGCACCCCCTTAGACTCTAATGGTGTCCTAGATGTCCAAATGCTCAGAAAAACAGAGCATGTCACGTTATTTTTTGTGCTTGCGAAGTGTGCGCATAAATGCGAATATCAGAATGAGCTCATTGAAAACAATGGGTTCTATTCTCTGCACAAATTCTCTCATGCGAATAAGCCTCAAAGCTCCAGTCACATGGGGCAGTTTGGTTGCGCTAAAAACCGCACCAAAAAGTGCATTTGCAAAACTGCGTGCATCTTTTGCCACATTTTACTACAAACACAGTAAAAACACACAAGGTTTTACCGAAGCACTTTTTGGTGCGTTTTTTATTGCAACAGAACTGTCCGTGTGAATGAAACCTAAAACATGCGCAAATGCTCTTACGCTCGTGTGAATGCGCCCTATGGTTGGGCTCACACGGTCGTAAGTAGCTGCGTGTTGCCAATGCACCCACACATACATATGCATACATAATACGCGCCAAGGCAGTCCATACTGCAATTTTATTTACTTGTGTAATACGCACGTGAAAAAAAAGCGTGAATGACTCAATAGTAATCAATGAGCTATTAGCACGCCTGTGTGAGCTGGATGGAAAATATAGAATATTGGCAAAAATTCCTTTAAAATATGTTTAACATAAAAAGTAGATTGAAACAATGTGTCAGTTTCCGACGACACATTCCAATGAACGTGCACAATCATGGCTCAGTGTGGATGAATCAGGTTTATCATGTGATTTGTTTACCAGGACAGGATTTTATACTGCACCCTCCAGTGTGATATCCTGTAGACAAGCCTACCAGCTCCTATGATGCAGTAGATACATAATGCAATCACTGCCCATACCTCCTACTGTACATGCATTACAAGGAGGATCCATCGCGTGTTCCTGCTGTCCCACCGATCGGGGTAGTCGTGTCACCAAACAGATAACATATATACGGTATTTGCTCGTTCCTTCTGTGCGCACGCCAGTCGCTGCTCCCTCACATACATAAAGCTGCAGTACTCTATGTTTGGTTTCGGATGATTTGGCAATCATTCAATGCTTTTTGTTACTAGAATCATCATGATATGATTTATGCTGCGATATCTGACTTTTATGTTCTTTTTTTCTTCTATGTTGGTAATTGATTGTTCATTTCAACTCTGTGTAGCAGAAACATATGATCTCATTCACACCTTGTGTGAATCAAACACAAGAAACAGTCCTACAAAGTCCTATTACTGCATGGCAATTTTACTTGTGATTTGACTAATTTGCACACTGAAATGCAGTCATCCAACACATGGATGAGTTTGATCTCCCAAAGCGAGATACACTGTTCTGCTTTGGCTCGTATAAAGGATTCCCAAGTGGGGGCATTCATTTGCCCTATTAGGGTATAACGAGACAACCCAAGTAACATCTGTCTTCATGCATTATGCATAGATACACTCCACTACTTAAAGGGGTTTTCCAGGGATAGGTTTTCCTCAGGATAGGTCATCAATAGTTGATCCGCTGGGATCTGTCGCTCAGGACCCCAAACGATTAACTCAGTGGGCGCATGCTGTCAGCACTGCAAATGCACAGAGGTTGGAGCAGAAGCAGCGGACGTCTCCGCACTGACCTCTGTGAAGTGGCTGTCGCTTGTAGCTCTCATTGAAGTCAACGCGATCTGTGCCTGCAGTTACAAGCGCTGACCACTACACAGAGGTCGGTGCGGAGACTTCTGCTGCTTCAGCTTCAACCTCTGTATTTGCGGTGCTGACAGCATGCGCCTGCTCAGTTGATCGGTTAGGGGGTCTGCCGCTCAGGACCCCAGCCAATCAACTATTGATGACCTCTCCTTAGGAGAGGTCATCAATAGTATATTCCCTGGTAAACCCCTTTAAGGTTTTCCAGGCTGTTTCTATTCATGACCTATCCTCATGATAGGTCCTCAATAGTTGATCGGCTGGGGTCCTGTGCAGCAGACCCCCGCCGATCGGTTGTTTGGGAACCTGGTATCACCACTAAAACTGTGTATGTAATGGAAGCCAATAGCTGTGACCTCTCTGTACTGGTCAAAGCTGGTAATTGCAGGCCCAGCTCCCATTAAAAACAACGACAGCTGTGCCATTACATAGGGGTCAAAGCTATCAGCTTCCATTCCATACACTGTGCTTTGGTGCTGGCAGCAGGTGCCCTAACAGCTGATCAACTGGGGTCCCAAGCAGTGGACCCCAGCCGATCAAGTATTGATGACCTATCATTAGTATAGGTCATCAATAGAAATAGCCTGGAAAATACTCTTAAATAGTATATAATCTTAAAGCTAAAAATTCAGGTATGACCACCACCTTTCCTGATGACCCACACTCTCCATGTCATACTGATAGAGGTCCAGGAAGATATAATAAAGGCAAAATATGGAGGCTTAGTATGATTCTCAGATTAAAGAGCTAGTGGTGATTGTTTTATCTTAAGGGGTTGTCCCACTTCTAGCTGTTTTCAGACAGCTCCATACATTGCATGGTTGCCCAGGTTGGTACTGCAGGTTGAATCCTATGGAAGTGATTGGGACTCATCCTGCAGTACCAACCTGGGCCACTACACAATGCACGCTGTTGTTTGAAAATGGCTAGGAGTGGGACAACCCCTTTAATGCTGGAATCACACATGAAGTTTTTGTGGCACCTAGTGAGCCAAAACCAGGAATACAGCCAAACGCAATGGGAAATATGAAGGAAGGACTTCTACTTCTCCTTCCTGCTGAATCTACTTTTGCTTTGTCTCAAAAAGCTGCATCAAAAACTGCATGTATGTCTCCAGCCTTAGGGCGAGCACCCACTGGCGTTTTTTTACCTGCGTTTTGCGTTTTCCCTGCACAGGCATAGAGATAACATGTGTTCCTGTCCACTGGCGTTTTTTTTGCGTTGCGTTTGCGTTTTTAACATAGGAACTGTCAGTTGCACATGTGTCCTTATTTTTCTCCTAATGCACCCATGAAAGTCAATGGAAATTAATGGAAAAGCCGCGAAAACGCCGCGAAAAACGCGCGGAAAAATCGCGGGAAACGCGGCGAAAACGCTGCGTTTTTTCCCGCGGAAGACGCAAACGCCAGTGGGTGCTCGCCCTTAAAGCGGTTGACACTCTACTAACTGCTGCTCATCTATCCTCAGGATAGGTCATCAGTAGCAGATCAGCAATGGGAGCCCCAGCAATCAGCTGTTACTTTGGGCCAGTGTCTCAGTGTATGTAGCTGCTTTTTGCCAGAAGGACATAGTGCTGTACATTTTGCAGTGTTTCATGTTGGTATTGCAGGCTGAGTCCCATTGAAGAATGGGTCATCAATTGTTGATCTGTGGGTTCGACCACCCTGAGACCTCGTCAATAAGCAGTTCATTGAGGCGATTGCTTCAGTGCTGGAGGCTGATGTGTGCTGGAAGCAGCACTGTAAACTGTGCAGTGGCCTGGACTGGTATTGCAGGCAAAATTTTCATTCACTATGATTTGTGTTTCAATTTCTTCATTTTCAAGGCATGCATTGGCTCTCAGTAAGGCCCCCCTGCACACGGGCGGAAATTCCACGGCGGGATTTCTCACAGAATTTCTGCCCGTGGCCACTGCCATAGGATTGCATTAGAAAATGCCATCCTAGGCAGACGGTTACGATTTATCCGCGCGATTTGTCCCACGAAACCGCGGTGTGCCCTATTTCTGTGCGGGGCTCACAGAAATGTCACTCCCCAGCCGCTGGCTCCACTCTGCGCATGTGCCAGTTGACCGGCAGCCGGCGCATTAAAGAGCCAGAGCCGCGGGAGAGGTGAGTGCTGCGCTGGTCCCTGCAGGGGCTTAGGTCGGATTGTCGCAGCGGGATCCGACCCGGCCGTCTGCAGGCAGCCTAAATGAGAACAATCCCACTTACTTCAGGTAACCTCAAATTGTCCATAGCTAGTCCTGCTCTCAGCTGAGAAGTGGATACAAATTTATGCAATTTTTAGGCAATATTCTGTGAGCTAAACAGCCAGGACTTCAAACTTATACATTGAAGCAAACCCTCAGTGATATTTGTGAAGCTGAACTGATTCATTGTCTAGGTTGGATACAACTGTATACAGACTTCTCTGCTGACTGCAGACCTACAGTAGTATACACAGGGCTTGTGGCTTGCATTCACTGACTGCAAACAAGTACTTTGAAAATGGTGTGGAATTTAAAGGGAACCTTTCACATTGAAAATGCAGTCCATTCTGTAGACAGCATGTTAGGCTACTTTTGCACTAAGAGGAACATTTCTATTGAATTTCTGCACTAGAATCCACAACTAAGGCCTCTTTCACATGAGCGTAATGTTGATGCAGATTAGGCACATCAAAAAAAAAATCACATTTAAAGGAACCTATAGTTTCCTATGGGTTTTCTTAGACGAACAATTTTTTGAAGTGCCGAGATTTCTCGGTGTCAAGAGATAGCACAACACCATAGTTACGCCTCAATGAGGGAAATTTCCTCTCCTTTGTTGGCCGATCAAACTTCGAGCCATAGAGCAGGAGTTTGAATAAAAAAGCTCGAAGATAGGTCCTGCCCTATCTTTCCCGCACGCAGTATTCACTACCTGCAGGAAAGATAGTCCTATCTTTACTCAGCCATACAAACCAGAAGGGAATAATTCTCGTTCATTGTTCAGTCATTGACTCACATTGAGGCTTTATTCACACGAGTGTATATCGGCTGCGTTTTCATGGCCGGCCGATATATGTGACCATCTAAGGAAGTTCTGCTTCACTGTGTATTACACATGTACAACCCTATTGTTCTTGATGGGTTGCATATTCAACGCTGTACATGCGCAATACATTGCTTATATGCAATACAGCTATGAGACAGAATGAGGAATTAAAAGAAAAACCTAGTCACACTGCGCATGACAGTGTACGTAAGATACGCTGTCAAGCGCAGTGCACAATCCTTACCATATGCAGTAATAGCCGGCTTACCGCTGATTCCCACGATGGTAAAGCGTTGCGTGATCCACACAGCGTTTCAAGCAAGCGGCTGTGGGAATGAAGCCTAAATGTAGTGTGACTGATTTTGGCATCCTGCCCACGGGTGGTTATTTGCTGGAGAATCTGCAGCGGGTGTCTGTACTGCGGATCCGCAGCAAATACCGCCCATAGCATGCTATGGGAAATAGATTCTTCTGCATACTTGCAGAAACCAATTGCGGTTTCGCAAGCAGAGGGAAAATCGCAGCATGCTCTATTTATGCACGGATGGCTTCCATTGAAGTCAGTGAAAGCCATCCGATCCATGGCTCATACAAAATTGACATTGCAGAAAGGTCGCAGATTCCGCCTCATCGCTAGGCAATGAAGCGGGAAAAGCAAGAGTTTAAAAAAAATCTGTACTGCACATGGCGAGCCTTGCAGACCATCCACAGTTCAGATGAAGATCAAGAAAGCAGATACACGCAGACGCCACTGCTGCCAGGAACGGATTCCGCTGCAGGATTCCACATGTGGAATCCGACTCTGCCGTGTGTAGGAGGCCTTTCGCAACCTGGATTTATGTGGTATAGGACACCCTTATGTTATTTCCACAAAACTGGACAATGTGTTTTCTTTGTAGCTCCGCTCATGTGGGCTACTATATCAGGTCTGGCGCCTGAAGCCCAGCACTTACTATTGCACTCCACTGCGCCATTTTCTCTGCGGACTCTCACAGCAAGCCTCTGAAATGTGTCACACCCCAACAATAAGAACAGGACGAGAAACCCTCAGTATAGTTTACACTCTAGTGAAACCTGGAACACATGATGCCCTTGCGTCTTCATGCTGCTCCGGCATCTTAATGTCCCCCTCCTTTCCTGACCATGACAACTGGGCTGTACCCTACCATGTGCTCTACAGGATACTACAAATGTGATACCTTCCAATGTTAATTGCAGAAGAACAATAAACTTTTAATGAACACACTAAATAAAATCGATTGTATCCCAATCGAGGCACTCCTTACATTCGTGTCCTCCATCTGTCGGCCACACAGGTTGCTCCGTCTTATGTGTCACTGACATATGTGCTACTTTCTGAGCAGTTCAAATATCAAAGCAGTTTATACGCAACAAACCTAGTTGGGGGATTTAGGGAATCTGGTAAAAGCAAGAATCTTTTTGTATAACCCATTCACATTTCTCATATTTGCACTGACAGAATTGTCATTCCCTATTGAACAGTTGTCATTCTTCATCATTCCGCATGAGAAAGCGTCATATCAAGTATTTTAGGGAATATACAGAATTCTTCGCAGTCGATTCACTGTATTCAGTTGGCATTCCTTTTAACAGACTGGAGCTGTCATTCCTTTTCGTATGTCCCCTCCCCTCCGCTGTAGCCACCGTCCCTCACTCCTCCTCCCCACAGATGGCTGCTGTTGCTGCTGCTCTTCTCCTCCTCCTCTGCTCTTCGTGTGTTTTCTTTTAATGCAAATTAAGACTCGGGAAAATCCAGGATCGCTGGAAAGATGGCGCAAGGAGGCTGCCCTTTGGGATATGGCTCCTGCCTCAGCCTATGTGCCAGGTAAGAGCCTGGTGTTTTCTGCTGTGCTCATGTCTATAGACCCCCCTCCTCCCCCCAGCACCACCCTGGCACGTCAATGGCAGCTATGTAATATGTGGAATGTAGTGCTATGCTGCTCTGTTTTTATAAAGTGCATTTATCTTAAATGGGTGCCTATAATTAGCAATGTTCCTGTTGGGTTGCTTCCTGTCACTCTGCGTTGACCAAAGTGCCTCCCACATGATGGATGTGCCCTCCTTGGGTGTAGCACACCTGTTTGACATGATATTTGTTTTCTTCTACATACTACCACTTCACCTGCTCGATGCCCATGAGATGGCATGCAGGAAGGTTTACCTAATATTGGGCTCTTGGCAGAGTATATTATAAGACCTCAGTTTAGATACAGACAACAGGGACGTATAATTACAAAGCTGTCAGTGAAGTGTATGTGATAGTTGTGCCAGTTACGGTGTCTGTGTGGGTGCGAGCATGGTCATTGTAACAGTTATGGTGCTTGTGAGGGTGGTATCAAACTGTAACATATTAAAGAACAGGTCAAGTAATGCTTTTACTATGTAGGTTTTCAGGCCTGAGAATAGAAAAGAAAGAAAGTATGCCTTAGGTTGTGTTCTGGGTTCTAAGAGGCTGACCATAACTTCTCTTTTGTACCCCCCAAAAGTTCTCAAGTCACACGCAATTGTGTTTGTTGCACAAAGAGAGCCACTTATGAAAAGGTTGTCACGACTCATGAAGTCCATTCATACATTTCTAGTCTTAAGTTGAGGTGATGTCACCTGTCATTAAGGTATAACACGAGCTGTGTTGCTGCCATCCTTAGTCATCAAATTGTTCTGCACTCCTTGATGTCTATCCTAGCTTTGAATGATCAGAGAGGGAGACGGCAGCATGCATGCACAGTGGATGTTCAATGGACATGACAAGCAGAGCTGAGTTTGTCGTCTCTTAACCTGCTTCAAAAAAAGCTGCTTAAGAATGCAGCTCTGAAGGAGTTTAATGACAAATTCAGCTCTGCTATATCTGTATATGGAAAAGCAGTACTGTGTACTCAGGAAATAGATCCATTCTTTTCTGGGGCTACCCTTCTCACCATCGCATTTTTGTCCAGATAGATTAATCGGAATGGACTTCTGGACCTCAGCAGCTCTTGTCTTCTGCTACTTTGATTGGCCTTCAGCTTGTGTTCCTATTGATTGTTGGCCCCTAGCGCTATGGGGCCTGAAGTAGGTTCTCCCTTACATAGTTATATCTGACCTTGAGCATTAAGGAAAATAAAATGTGGATATATAGAACATATCAAAGGCGATCACAGAGGAGCTACCTGTTGTTTGCAGAAGACACCTGTAAAGAGGACTTGTCACTGCAGCAATATCTGTTCTACATTCTAGACGGTATATTGATTGAATAATTAACCTCTCTACACTTTGGCTAGGGGATCATAAGCCAAGACTGATCATAGTGATGCACTAAGATGTGGCGCCAATAGTACAAGATTTAGCTCTGCAATAAAGTACGTTTCTATTAAGGAAGTTAACCATTTTTGTCCTATGGATCTGCTTGAATCGGTCTGTTTCTATAACAGTCTCATGTTCCTCATAGATTAAATTAAAGGGGCTCTCTGGAGTTCATGAATGCAGCTCAGTTAACAAAGCACAAGACATGCTCTAATTTTCTTAATATACTCTGTTACAATTTAGTCCCTGAGAGCTCATCTTTGTAACCACATCTAGAGAAGAAACATGTTGAGTTGGTTTTCATCTTGTTGCTAGATGTGGGACACAGATATAGTTTACATGTGGAAGTGATATATCTCTGGATGTCTATGCATGGCCCATTAATGAGATGTATACTATTTTGACAAAAGTATTGGCCCCCCACCAATCCTGTGCTGTCAGACGAAGGGGATATACAAATTGGGTGTGTGAGCATTAGGTATGAAATAGAATATCGCACAGACATATCCCAGTACAGAAACCATCAGAATGCAATGAGGTGTAGAGCCGACAATGGCGTATGTTGGTGGAATGTCAACCAATCAGTCCTGTACAGTCCTGTAAATGAGTAAAAGCGAGTCTTGTAAACAGCTGAATCACAGTACACCACCTTCCGATCAGATGGCCACACTTGGGTGTGGTGGTTGCCTGGGGAGCGGCTTTTATCCGACTGCATCACCCCAACAGTGAAGTTTACATGAGGTTCTCTTGTGATGTGGGGGTGTTTCTGCTGGGAAGGACATTGCTTATAATGAAGTCCACCCTCAACACCAATGGGTGCAGAGACATTCTGTACAATGTGGCATCACCTATCCTGTGGCAATACTTTTGTACAACCCTGTGTCTCTACCTACATGGCCAAGCACCAGAATACAGTGTGGAGGATTGGTTTAAGGAGCAGAACATCTGCAAACTCCATTGGCCAGCCCAAATTCCAGTTCTCAATCCCATCGAGCATTTTTGGGACAAAGTAGAATGCTTCTCTGAACATGCCCATTATCCTCCACATCACTATCTAACGCTCTCCTTGAGGAATGGAAGCAAATTCCTCCAAACATCTATAGGAATTCGGTGAAAAGCAGGCCTAGGAGGGTTACTGCAGTAATTGATGGAAAAGATGGCCCAACACCGAGTTGAAAAATGTGAGTAAAATCGAATTTCATCGCCTTCTATGTATTTCTCGATACTGCATGTAGAGTACTATCAACAGAGTCCTCTACATGCAGCCTAGCTGCGCATAGACATGACATAGCTGGTCAAGCAGTGGTATAACTATAGGGGGTGCAGAGGCCTCTGTAGAACCTGGTCACTGGAGCCTGAGTGGCCCTAACACTCCATCTCCCCCATAGATGAAACCAGAACTATCAGTGACATGTTGGTGATGACTGGACCTTCCATGAGGAGAAAAAAAATTAAAAAAGAGAGAGGGGGCAGCATTTACGCATAGTGAGTGCCAAACTCAATGTGTATGAGAAAGGTGATAGCAATGATAGGAAAAATGAGTGTATTTGTGCTCTCACATGGTTGAGTTGTGGAAACATAGGCACAACTCTAGACTAGATAGTAGTGATACTTGTTAAAGATGCTAGTCCAGCATAGAAACCCCTGCTGCTTTTTGGATAAGGCTTTTGTGCACTACCATCCAACACCTTATGTTTTTCATCCTTCTGGGGAATTTTGAAGCAAAACCAGCAAGAGTTGTCTGATCTTTTCCAGTGGAATGAATGCCGGGTGTAGTCAAAAGGACCAATCCAGCGCTATATCTCAATACTGGTGTCCTATATTGAAATAACAATAGCATAGTTGAATAGGAAGTCATGGATGCACTACATGATGCTATGGCACAGGGCCCCTGGCAGCCCCAGAACATGGATTTCAATTTTCTGTTGTGGCCCCTGTAAGGGATAGACGGTAAAGCTCAACTGCAAGGTTGAAGATAAGCATGTGAGAAGCAGAAATCCGCTTTCTGCATCTCTCTTAGTCCTGTGGGAATGCTGCAATGACTGAAGTGAGGAAAGCTTACTTGAAGTGGTCACCTTCAGCTAAGATAAGGGCAAATTATTCAGGGTGTCATCCACCATCATCTGTAGGAGATTCAGGCACCGATCTGTGTGGAGAGTCCCTGGAATGAACACCAGTCCAACGAGGTGATTCCATCCCATTTTCCATCCCATATGTGCCAATTGGGGGCCGCTATTACAGATTTTGCATTGAGGCTTAGAAGCCTGAAGTTATGCTACTGAAGCCAATAACTATCTTCCCCAGCTTTGTGTGGGAATTTGTATACTATTTTAATAGAGGAGGTGGGATAGACATCCTGGATGCCACTTATTTCTAGGAATTACAAAGGTGAGGACCCTGTCCTCTCCCTAGTAGGAGAAGTTGGAGTCAGGCTGTCTTCAAATACATTAAATTGTCAGTCTGGTAAAATCGGCTCCCACAAATGTGTATGGCCAGCTGAAAATGAGCATTCAGGTAGCAAATTGTAACAAGGAATGTATTAGGAAATTACAACAGACCATGTTGTTGTTGTTAGACATTTAGTCATTCACGACCCTCGTCGACACTAAAGGCGAGCTCCCTCCATGTTTTTCAGTTTTTGTACAATATCAGCTTTGACAGTATCAGCCATCGTGTCCTTTGGCGGCCAGATCTTCTTCTGCCACTGATTTGTCCAAGCATTATAGATTTTTCTAGCGACTCTGCTCGCATTGCATGGCCAAAATTCGTGAGTCTGAGTCTGGTCATCTTGTCCTCCATGAGTCTGAGCCCAGTCATCTTGTCCTCTGTGAGTCTGAGCCCGGTCTCCTTTTCCTCCGCGATTCTGAGCCCGGTCATCTTGTCCTCCGTGATTCTGAGCCCGGTCATCTTGTCCTCCGTGAGTCTGAGCCTGGTCATCTTGGCCTCCGCGAGTCTGAGCCTGGTCATCTTGTCCTCTGCGAGTCTGAGCCTGGTCATCTTGTCCTCTGCGAGTCTGAGCCTGGTCATCTTGTCCTCTGTGAGTCTGAGCCCGGTCATCTTGTCCTCCGCGAGTCTGAGCCCGGTCATCTTGTCCTCCGCGAGTCTGAGCCCGGTCATCTTGTCCTCCGCGAGTCTGAGCCCGGTCATCTTGTCCTCCGCGAGTCTGAGCCCGGTCATCTTGTCCTCCGCGAGTCTGAGCCCGGTCATCTTGTCCTCCGTGAGTCTGATCCCGGTCATCTTGTCCACCGCGAGTCTGAGCCCTGTTATCTTGCTCTCCAGTGATATATTGCGTTTTATACGATTCAGGACTTCTCTGTTTGTTACTCTCACCATCCGGAGCATACGCATCAGCTTTCGCCAGCACCACAGCTCAAATGCATCAATCCTCCTCCTATCAGCTTTTTTCGCAGTCCAGCTTTCACTTCCATACATGGCTATGGGGAAAATGGTGGTTTGCACTATCCTGCATTTAGTTGCTATACTGATTCCCTACTTTTCCAGATTTTGTCCATATTTAGCATTACACTTCGCTTCAATGCTATCCTACGTTTTAGATGTGTCAAATTTTCTCAGTGGAGCACCTTTCTTAATGTTACAGAATTTGATTTTGATCTTAGTTGCACGGAGTTCATGATCAGTGCCGCACTCAGAGCCAGAAAAGGTTTTTACTGCTACGACTGAATTTCGCCAATGATGATGACCCAGGATTAGAGATGAGCGAGCGTACTCGTCCGAGCTTGATACTCGTTTGAGTATTAGGGTGTTCGAGATGCTCGGTACTCGAGACGAGCACCACGCGGTGCTCGACTCCATTACATTTCGTTCCCTGAGAAATTTGTGCACTTTTCTGGCCAATAGAAACACAGGGAAGGCATTACAACTTCCTCCTGTGACATTCCAGCCCTATCCCACCCCCCTGCAGTGAGTGGCTGGGGAGATCAGATGACACCCCAGTATTTAAATGTGCCCCGCCCGCGGCTCCCCACAGATGCATGCTGAGAGAGATCAGGGAAAGTGCTGTCTTGCTGTAGCTGCTATAGGGAGAGTGTTAGGTGTTATATTCGTCTTCAAGAACCCTAACGGTCCTTCTTAGGGCTACATCTGACCGTGTGCAGTACTGTTGAGGCTGCTTTTAGCAGTGTTGCACAATTTTTTCTTTTTTGTATATCGGGCGTGCAGACCATAGCGTCCTCAGTCTGCAGTCATTTTACAGAGTATAGGGGCAGTACTGGTGAGGCAGGGAAAGAGGTATACTGGCTATATAGGCAGTGGGCTTTTTCCCAAAAAGTTTAAAAATATACTATATTTGGCCTGCCTGTGACTGTCTTCAGTTTACTGCGTGTCTGCTGGGGGGAGTAGTCGGTGATTAATACCCAGCCTTGCGCATAATTGTTTCCTGGCTCTGCTGTGCATTCCGTACGCGAATTCAGCCTCCAACAGGGAAATCGAAATACAGTGTATATCAGAGGCAGTGGGCTTTTTCCCAAAAAGTTTAAAAATATACTATATTTGGCCTGCCTGTGACCGTCTTCAGTTTATGCTGTGTCTGCTGGGGGGAGTAGTCGGTGATTAATACCCAGCCTTGCGCATAATTGTTTCCTTGCTCTGCTATGCGTTCCGTACGCGAAGTCAGCCTCCAACAGGGAAATCGAAATACAGTGTATATCAGAGGCAGTGGGCTTTTTCCCAAAAAGTTAAAAAATATACTATATTTGGCCTGGCAGTGACCGTCTTCAGTTTACGCTGTGTCTGCTGGGGGGAGTAGTCGCAAATTAATACCCAGCCTTGCGCATAATTGTTTCCTGGCTCTGCTGTGCGTTCCGTAAGCGAAGTCAGCCTCCAACCACAGGCCAATAAGCGGCACATTTAATTACAGCGTTCTGCTTCTGCTCTACTCGTAATACACCATGCTGAAGGTGGTAGGGGGTAGGCCTAGAGGACGTGAACGGGGGCGAGGACGCGGAGGCCCAAGTCAGGGTGTGGGCACAGGCTGAGCTCCTGGTCCAGGTGTATCGCAGCCGACTGCTGCGGGATTAGGAGAGAGGCAAGTTTCTGGGGTCCCCAGATTCATCTCACAATTAATGGGTCCACGCGGTAGACCTTTATTAGAAAATGAGCAGTGTGAGCAGGTCCTGTCGTGGATGGCAGAAAGTGCATCCAGCAATCTATCGACTACCCAGTCTTCTACGCCGTCCACAGCTGCAACTCTGAATCCTCTGGCTGCTGCTCCTCCTTCCTCCCAGCCTCCTCACTCCATCAAAATGACACATTCTGAGGAGCAGGCAGACTCCCAGGAACTGTTCTCGGGCCCCTGCCTTGATTGGGCAGCAATGGTTCCTCTCCCACCGGAGGAGTTTGTTGTGACCGATGCCCAACCTTTGGAAAGTTCCTGGGGTCCGGGGGATGAGGCTGGGGACTTCCGGTAACTGTCTCAAGAGCTTTCAGTGGGTGAGGAGGACGATGACGATGAGACACAGTTGTCTATCAGTGAGGTAGTAGTAATTTCAGTAAGTCCGAGGGAGGAGCGCACAGAGGATTCGGAGGAAGAGCAGCTGGACGATGAGGTGACTGACCCCACCTGGTTTGCTAAGCCTACTGAGGACAGGTCTTCAGAGGGGGAGGCAAGTGCAGCAACAGGGCAGGTTGGAAGAGGCACTGCGGTGGCCAGGGGTAGAGGCAGGGCCAGACCGAATAATCCACCAACTGTTTCCCAAAGCGCCCCCTCGCGCCATGCCACCCTGCAGAGGCCGAGGTGCTCAAAGGTGTGGCAGTTTTTCATTGAGAGTGCAGATGACCGACGAACTGTGGTGTGCAAGGTTTGTCGTGCCAAGATCAGCTGGGGAGCCACTACCACCAGCCTCACCACCACCAGCATGCGCAGGCATATGATGGCCAAGCACCCCACAAGGTGGGACGAAGGCCGTTCACCGTCACCGGTTTGCACCACTGCCTCTCCCCCTGTGCCCCAACCTGCCACTGAGATCCAACCCCCCTCTCAGGACACAGGCACGACCGTCTCCCGGGCTGCACCCACACGCTCACCTCTGCTGTCCTCGGCCCCATCCAGCAATGTCTCTCAGCGCAGCGTCCAGCCGTCGCTAGCACAACTGTTTGAGCGCAAGCGCAAGTACGCCGCCATGCACCTGCACGATCAGCCTGGAGATGCTGCTGTATAGGCTTGTGGAAATGGAGGCTTTCAAAAACATGATGGCGGCGGCGGCCCCGCGCTACTCGGTTCCCAGTCGCCACTACTTTTCCCGATGTGCCGTCCCAGCCCTGCAGGACCACGTCTCCCGCAACATTGTACGCGCCCTCACCAACGCGGTTACTGCCAAGGTCCACTTAACAACGGACACGTGGACAAGCACAGGCGGGCAGGGCCACTATATCTCCCTGACGGCACATTGGGTGAATTTAGTGTAGGCTGGGACCGAGTCAGAGCCTGGGACCACTCACGTCCTACCCACCCCCAGAATTGCGGGCCCCAGCTCGGTGCTGGTATCTGCGGTGGTGTATGCTTCCTCCACTAAACCACCCTCCTCCTCCTCCTTCGCAACCTCTGTCTCGCAATCAAGATGTGTCAGCAGCAGCACGTCGCCAGCAGTCGCTGTCGCGCGGCGTGGCAGCACAGCGGTGGCCACGGGTCAGCAGGCCGTGCTGAAACTACTCAGCTTAGGAGAGAAGAGGCACACGGCCCACGAACTGCTGCAGGGTCTGACAGAGCAGACCGACCGCTGGCTTTCGCTGTTGAGCCTTCAACCGGGCATGGTCGTGTGTGACAACGGCCGTAACCTGGTGGCGGCTCTGCAGCTCGGCAGCCTCACGCACGTGCCATGCCTGGCCCACGTCTTTAATTTGGTGGTTCAGCGGTTTCTGAAAAGCTACCCACGCTTGTCAGACCTGCTCGGAAAGGTGCGCCGGGTCAGCGCACATTTCCGCAAGTCCAACACGGACGCTGCCACCCTGCGGACCCTGCAACATCGGTTTAATCTGCCAGTGCACCGACTGCTTTGCGACGTGCCCACACGGTGGAACTCTACGCTCCACATGTTGGCCAGGCTCTATGAGCAGCGTAGAGCTATAGTGGAATACCAACTCCAACATGGGCGGCGTAGTGGGAGTCAGCCTCCTCAATTCTTTACAGAAGAGTGGGCCTGGTTGGCAGACATCTGCCAGGTCCTTGGAAACTTTGAGGAGTCTACCCAGATGGTGAGCGGCGATGCTGAAATTAATAGCATCACCATTCCTCTGCTATGCCTCTTGAGAAGTTCCCTGCAAAGCATAAAGGCAGACGCTTTGCGCTCGGAAATGGAGGCGGGGGAAGACAGTATGTCGCTGGATAGTCAGAGCACCCTCCTGTCTATATCTCAGCGCGTTGAGGAGGAGGAGGATGAGGGGGAGGAGCATGAGGAGGAGGGGGAAGAGACAGCTGGCCCACTGCTGAGGGTACCCATGCTGCTTGCCTGTCATCCTTTCAGCGTGTATGGCCTGAGGAGGAGGAGGATCCTGAAAGTGATCTTCCTAGTGAGGACAGCCATGTGTTGCGTACAGGTAACCTGGCACACATGGCTGACTTCATGTTAGGATGCCTTTCTCGTGACCCTCGCGTTACATGCATTCTGGCCACTACGGATTACTGGGTGTACACACTGCTCGACCCACGGTATAAGGAGAACCTTTCCACTCTCATACCCGAAGAGGAAAGGGGTTCGACAGTTATGCTATACCACAGGACCCTGGCGGACAAACTGATGGTAAAATTCCCATCCGACAGCGCTAGTGGCAGAAGGTGCAGTTCTGAGAGCCAGGTAGCAGGGGAGGTGCGGAAATCAGGCAGCATGTACAGCACAGGCAGGGGAACACTCTCCAAGGCCTTTGACAGCTTTATGGCTCCCCAGCAAGACTGTGTCACCGCTCCCCAGTCAAGGCTGAGTCAGCGGGAGCACTGTAAAAGGATGGTGAAGGAGTACGTAGCTGATCGCACGACCGTCCTCCGTGACGCCTCTGTTACCTACAACTACTGGGTGTCGAAGCTGGACACGTGGCCTGAACTCGCACTGTATGCCCTGGAGGTGCTTGCTTGTCCTGCGGCTAGCGTCTTGTCAGAGAGGGTGTTTAGTGCGGCTGGGGGAATCATCACGGATAAGCGTACCCGCCTGTCAACTGGCAGTGCCGACAGGCTTACACTCATAAAAATGAACAAAGCCTGGATTTCCCCAGACTTCTCTTCTCCACCAGCGGACAGCAGCGGTACCTAAACAATACGTAGGCTGCACCCGCGGATGGAAGCATCGTTCTCTATCACCATAAAAAACGGGGACCTTTTAGCTTCATCAATCTGTGTATTATATTCATCCTCCTCCTCCTCCTGCTCCTCCTCCTGCTCCTCCTCCTGAAACCTCACGTAATCACGCCGAATGGGCAATTTTTCTTAGGCCCACAAGGCTCAATCATATTACTTTTGTAAACAAAGTTTATACATTTCAATTCTCATTAAAGCGTTGAAACTTGCACCTGAACCAATTTTTATTTTAACTGAGCTGCCTCCAGGCCTAGCTATAAATTAAGCCACAGTAACCAAAGCGATTAATGGGTTTCACCTGCCCTCTTGGTTGGGCATGGGCAATTTTTCTGAGGTACATTTGTACTGTTGGTACACCAATTTTTTTGGGCCCTCGCCTACAGTGTAATCCTAGTAATTTTTATGGGCTTCGCCTGCACTCATGGTACAGCAAGGTGTGTGGGGTTGGCCTACACTTTTGCTACATAAATGTAACTGGGGCCTTGTCTATACTGCAACTACTGAAATGTGAAAGAGACTGTTATCTCCCTAAACTGCTGCAACGGGAATGTTGCTGGGGCCTGTCTTGACTGCTACTACTACTGAAATGGAACTAATACTGTGCTCCCCCTATACTGCTGCTTCAGAATTGTTACTGGGGCCTGTCTAGACTGCTACTATTACTGAAATGGAACTAAGACTGTGCTCCCCCTATACTGCTGCTTTGGAGTTGTTACTGGGGCCTGTCTTGAGTGCTACTATTACTGAAATGGAACTAAGACTGCGCTCCCCCTATACTGCTGCTTCGGAATTGTTACTGGGGCCTGTCTTGAGTGCTACTATTACTGAAATGGAACTAAGACTGTGCTCCCCCTATACTGCTGCTTCGGAATTGTTACTGGGGCCTGTCTTGAGTGCTACTATTAGTGAAATGGAACTAAGACTGCGCTTCTCCTATACTGCTGCTTCGGAATTGTTACTGGGGCCTGTCTTGAGTGCTACTATTACTGAAATGGAACTAATACTGTGCTCCCCCTATAATGCTGCTAGTGATATGTTACTGGGACCTGTCGCTAATGCTACCGCTGAAATGTTACTAATTCTGGGCTCTGCCTATACCGCTGCTAATGCTATGTCACTGGAGTGTGGAAACGGAGGCTTCCCAAAGACATGATGGTGGCGAGGCCATTTCGCACCAACGTGGTTACTGTTAAGGTGCATATAACCTCAGACACGTGGGGAGGACACGTAGTGCCTCAAAAATATCCCCCTCCTCCTCCAACAACAAAAACATTATTGGCAGATACCTTTGCATTGGTCCGTCTGGTGCAGTCCAAGAATTTCACCTTTAACGACGCAACAAGAGAGCCCCCCCACCATCCCCCCGCCACGGCCCACTTAATCCTGCCCACATTCCGAAAACCAACTAAATAAAACCACGCTACTAGGTCCGCAGTCGCCACCACATTCCCACCAACGCGGTTACTGTTAAGGTACATATTACCAGTCTGACTGGGGCATGCACTGTGGGCCGAAGCCCATCTGTATTGTATCTGACGTTAGCTCTGCTGAGCAGGGCACTGCAATGGGATTTGTTTATGTACCGCCGGTGGGTTCCAGGGAGCCACCCATGCTGTGGGTCCACACGGCCTTCACATTAGGAATTTGTACCTGCCAGTGTCTATGTATTAAAAACCCCGGTCAGACTGGGGCATGCAGTGTGGGCCGAAGCCCACCTGCATTTAATCTGACGTTACCCCAGCTGTGCTGGGCAATGCAATGGGATTTATTTATGTAACACCGGTGGCTTCCTGGGACCCACCCATGCTATCGGTCCACACGGAGTTGTACCTGCCTGTGTCTACTTATAAAGAACCCCAGTCTGACTGGGGCATGCAGTGTGGGCCAAAGCCCAGCTGTATTTAATCTGACATTAGCTGTACTATCCGGGCACTGCATTGGGACAAACTACAGGATCAATACAGCGCTAATGAGACGTGCACAGCTACGCTAGCATTGGAGTCCGCTGTAGGCACGCGATTGCTGAGGGTTTGTGCAGAGGCCTATGTCCTGGGTGCAGTGAAAGTCCGCTTCCAGCCTAGGATTGCTGAATCTGTGGGCCGAGGTATTTGCCATGGGTGCGGTTCAAGTCTGCCATGTTTGGCCGCTCAGATCAATTTTTTGTTTATGTCTTGGGTTTCCTAGGACCCACCTATGCTGTTGGTGCAAACTTAGTTCCCATTGCGGTGTTTGACCTGTCTGGCACAAAGACACTGACTGACTTGGGTAGGGGGCAGAGCGCTGACGGCTTTCCCCTTGCAGTGTGGATTGAGCTATGCAACACCTTGACAGAATGAATACTGTGTGACACATGGATTCCCCATTGCTATGCCCACGTTTGCAGCTCCTGACGGAGGTGGCACAGGATTGGAGTTCTCATTGCTTCTGTACAGCATTGTGGGCTATCGCCCCGCGCCTTTTAAAGAGGGTCGCTGCCTGGCCCTGCCAACCCTCTGCAGTGTGTGCCTCCAGTTCCTCCTCATGGCAGATGCACTTATAAATAGACATGAGGGTGGTGTGGCTATGAGGCTAGCGTGTGGCATGAGGGCAGCTGAAGATACTGGGTCGTGCGGGGGGGGGGGGGGGTTGGGCAGCATGTAACCCAGGAGAAGTGGCAGCGGAGTGTCATGCAGGCAGTGATTGTGCTTTGTTGGAGGTAGTGTGGTGCTTAGTTAAGGTATGCCTTGCTAATGAGGGTTTTTCAGAAGTAAAAATTGTTGGGGGGGGGGCACTCTTGCCGCTATTGTGGCTTAATAGTGGGACCTGGGAACTTGAGATGCAGCCCAACATGTAGCCCCTCACCTGCCCTATCCGTTTCTGTGTCGCTCCCATCACTTTCTTGAATTTCCCAGATTTTCACAAATGAAAACCTTAGTGAGCATCGGCGATATACAAAAATGCTCGAGTCGCCCATTGACTTCAATGGGGTTCATTACTCGAAACGAACCCTCGAGCATCGCGGAAAGTTCGACTCGAGTAACGAGCACCTGAGCATTTTGGTGCTCGCTCATCTTGTCAAGCTAACATACACAGGTATCTCTCCTTTGATTTTAATTTGTATTTGGTCTATAAATGTCTTATGTACTCCATACCTCATAGCTGTTGACAAAGGCTTTTGCCGAAACGCGTTCAGCGTGCACTTGTGAGCTGACAAGCTAACATACACAGGTATCTCTCCTTTGATTTTAATTTGTATTTGGTCTATAAATGTCTTATGTACTCCATACCTCATAGCTGTTGACAAAGGCTTTTGCCGAAACGCGTTCAGCGTGCACTTGTGAGCTGACAAGCTAACATACACAGGTATCTCTCCTTTGATTTTAATTTGTATTTGGTCTATAAATGTCTTATGTACTCCATACCTCATAGCTGTTGACAAAGGCTTTTGCCGAAACGCGTTCAGCGTGCACTTGTGAGCTGTATGCTTTATTTTATTCAATAAAGAAGGAAATTTTTAACGGTAGCAGCTCCCCTCCATCTCTATTCTCTGCTCATACTTGTACTCAGACCTTGCTCTTCCCCAGTAGCATTTAGGGAAGCCTGAATCATTTCCAAGACAAAATTTTTACAGGGTAGGTCATCGCCAGGTTTTTCCCTAACCCTCCCCATTATCTGGGTTTGGGACCTGCGTATATGGATGTCTCCTGCATGGCTGAGTTACAGCCGATCTTGCACTCTGCTAACAGAGCATTGAGCTGTATATATACACAACGTTTTCACATCTACACTGGATCCTCCGTTTGAAGGTTCCGTCGCAGATCCGGCACAAAATACTGGAAGAAAAAGTCCTGCATACTGGACTTTTTTATCCAGTAAAATGCTGGATAGCTGAATGTAACTAAACATAACCCATAATCAATGAGGTCCGTTTGGCGCTGTTCGTTTCCATCATAGGACCAATCAATTCGGACAGGGAAATCCACTTTCCTGACCCCCATAAGGAAAATGGAACCACAGATGTGAAAGGAGCCTAACTTTTCTATATATATAAAATTGAATGTATGTCTGTCTGCGTGCGTGCGTGTCTGCGTGCGTGTCTGTTTGTCCTTTATGCGCTACTACACCATTCATCCGATCGCCATGAAACTTTGGGAAGTTGTTAAGTACACTCCTGGGAACATTATAGGCATAGTACAAATATCCTACGATAAATGGCGCGCGAGCGTCGTCGAAAGTTACGCCCCCCCCCCCACGTAGATCGAATAAGTAAGCCACCTGCTATTGTGATGTCATCACTGATGTCATCAACATCGGACGCCCTTGAACATGCCCCAACATGTTCTATAAAGCTGCATTGTGATGTCATTAAGGCTCTATTATGACACGTACAGCTTGGAACCACTAGAGCACGCCAGCCAATTACCATTGGAGTTGGAAGTGGGTAAACAAGTACTAGGATATCTTCCTAAGAAGCCACAGCAGCCGGATAAATTGTATGTTCCACCCAACGGCTATTTTATTCAGCCCGCAAGGGGGAAGCAGCGGCCTACAAAATCTCATTGAGGTAGGTAGGTTCAGTTCTTGGAGGTTGGGGAATGCTTATGGGCAAGGCCTTATGTCTCATCCCAACTCGATTATTCAATTCTAAGCGCAAAAGAATTAGCGTCCAAATTTTATGTACGGAATTTAATTCTCTCACTTCCCAATGTCATAGAAACTTGAAATTTGGCACGAGCATTGATTATGTCATAAATAGGAAAAGTTAATGGGTCCCAACTCGATTATTCAATTCAAAGCGCCAAAGAATTAGCGTTCAAATTTTACGTACGGAATCTAATTCTCTCATTTCCTGATGTCATAGATAGATAGATAGACTGTATGCAATAACCCTGATAGATAGATAGATAGATAGATAGACAGTATGCAATGACACGTACAGCTTGAAACCATAAATACTAGAGCACGCCAGCCATTTACAGTCAGTCTCCATTGGAGTTGGAAGTGGGCAAACATGTACTAGGCTGTCTTCCCAAGAAGCCACAGCAGCCGGATAAATTGGATGTTCCACACAACGGCTATTTTATTCAGCCTGCAAGGGGGAAGCAGCGGCCTACAAAACCTCAGTGGTCGCTGCTGCCGTCATCTAGATATATAAAAACGAATGTATGTATGTATGTCTGTCTTCACAGCAACGCGCGACGGGTACGCTAGTATGTAATAAAAAGGACACAATTACATTGTAGTATTTAAATGATAGAATTATAAAAACGTAAAATACAGAGATAAAATAATTTCCTTTTATCTAGTAATTATTGTTACATTGTATTTTAGTAGTCTAGACTAGGGCTCCACAACAACACTTGGTCCCCTAAAAGGTGTAGTAAAATCTTGGATTTACCTTGTGCCACTACATCCTCAGTGATTCTTCATGAAAAACTCATGTGCAAAGTTGTGGTAATAGTAAGAATTCTGACCATGTCATGCTATGTTTTCCCTTGCAGGGAGACATTAAAGACTATGGACACATTTGGGGACATTTTTTAATGTAAATACATGTATTTTGGGCTCACAATCACTTTTGCGATAGGATTTACTGAAAAATGTTACACTGCTTAACGTCTGCAGCGTCTATACTGTTTATCACTATAGTAAGCTGCAGACTGACTTTCCCTTCAGGTAGTCAAATATAGTAATGTATCCCAAGTAGAGATGAGCGAACATACTCAGTAAGGCGATATACTTGAGAGAGCATCGCCTTTTTTGAGTACCTGCTGGCTCATCCCTGAAGATTCGGGGGGGGGGGGGGGGGCGGCGCGGGGCAGCGAGGGGAAGCGGGGAGGAGAGTGAGAGAGATCCCTCTCTCTCTCTCCCTCCCAATCCCCTCTGCAATCCCCTGCGCACCCCCACGGCCCTCCCCGAATCTTCAGGGATGAGCCAGCAGGTACTCGAAAAAGGCGATGCTCTCTCGAGTATATCGCCTTACCGAGTATGCTCACTCATCTCTAATCCCAAGGCTTTGGGGAGCCGTATGAGTGCACACTCTCAAATGGATCCTGACTTCCTGGATCCTCCAAAACAGAGCAAAAGACAAAGCATTGAGCAGCACAAAGCGATCATAGTAAAAAATGTTTAGCATCCAATGATGCTTCCTTTATTTAATCTTCATAAAATGTTGCAACGTTTCGGCCTCATCAAAGGCCTCTAATGAGGCCGAAACTTCGCAACATTTTATGGAGATTAAATAAAGGAAGCATCATTGGATGCTAAACATTTTGTACTGAAGATTGCTGTGTGCTGCTCCATGCTTTGTCTTTTGCTCGGAGTTTCCCTTCAGATCTGTCAGTGACAGTTTGGTTTCATCTTGCCTTCTGAACTTTATCAGCTAATTTCTGACCACAACAATAAATAGACTTAGTTTTGGTAATAGACTAACTGATTTGGGGAGGAGAGATAAGGACTTGAAGCTAAGGGCCCTTTTACATAGCACGATTATCGTTTAAATAATCATTAAATCAAGTGTTTTGTATAATAATCAGCGAGTGAACGATCAGCGGTAAATCATTATATTATCACGGATCAGATCTTTCATACGGACCTAAAAATTGTTTATCTGCTGCAATTACTTTGGTATAAATAGGCGTCGCGATCCGAGGCGTAAGGCTCCTGGGCCTGGGGGCAACCACATCCATTGCATCCCCTATAGAAGCGACAGAAGTGCTGACTAGAGACAGGGCTGGATTCCGCTGTGGGCTCCCACATGCGGAATCCGACCCATCTGTATGAGACTGAAGTGAATGAGAGGGACAGAACGATTGCTGTTTAAACTGAACAATAGCGAACAAGCCAACAATGGTTTTTATGCCCACGTAAAATGAAGGACGAATGTAAAGCGAATGATTCTCATTCGCCATTTGCTTGCATTTAGACCGAACTATTAGCGTTCACTTTCTCTCGTTTGAATGATAATCGTTCCATCTAAAAGCATCCTTAGTAAAAGATTATTCAAATCTCTAGAATCAAGGAGGCAATAAATATTAGACGTCATCCCTTGAATTAGTGACAGACTTTAGTTTGGATTTGCTGTGGATTTTCTATCCATCCATTCTTCCATTCTGTCTATCTGTCTATCTCATTATCTCATATCTATCTCTCTCTATCCATCTCATGTCTATCTGTATCCTGTCTATCTCTTATATCTATCGAGCTAATTATCTATTCTATGTCATGTCTAAAGGCCCATTTAGATGGGACGAGTGTCGGGCAAACAATCTGAGTATCGCTGGCTCACAGCTGGGAGGCTGCAGGAGATTTCTCTCCTCTCGCTCCCTTGACCCTCTCCATTGACATAACATAGCGGCCGTTCAGTACTGAACAATCAGCGATCAGCTCATCGTCCATCGTCTATGCAGCATAAAAGATGGATGATGAGCTGATCGTTCAGTGTAAATAGTACTCATTCAGTACTGAATGGGCGCTGTGTTATGTCAATGGAAAGGGGCGGGGGAGCAGGAGGAGTGAAATCTCCTGCAGCCTTCCCGATGTGAACCAGAGATACTAGCTCCTGTGCAGCAGCACGAGAGTGAGTATGTGCGGGGACAAGTGTCGCGCATTGTTTGCCTGACATTTGTCACATCTAAATGGGCCTTAACTCTCTCTCTCCTATCTCTGTATGAACCAATGATTCTTAACCATGTAGAAGAATTCCTTTTTATCTGTAATAATGACTAAACCTACAACCTTCCCCCCAAAGAGATGCAATTTGAAAAATTGTAAATATTTATTAATAGTGGATACTATGTATCTGTAGTTAGTTGAGTATTCCATTAAAAAATAGGTCCCTTTTTGGATCCACATCTAACTACATACCAACATCTCTTGTCTATCTTCTTGAGTAGCAATTTCGTTCCTCCTCCGTATTGATATGGAGTTGTATCCTCTATTTTTTAAACAATTAGATGTCTATACACACTCCATAGAAAAACCTTTCCTATTACTGCATATACAACAAGCTCTAATTAACTTTCCTACAGGTAGATTTTTAATCACGTTATGGATGACAACTAGTAGCATATAATAGCAAGTTACCTGCAATTTCTTTGCAATATAATTGGGTAGTAATTACATATGTAAACATCAGCTCCACCTCCTGAACTCCACTGATGAGCTCATATGAAGGTGCTGTCGACAGCAGGAATACTGGGAATGTGATCTGTAGCACAGTGGCCCAGTTAGGTAGAGTAGCTTTCTGCCATTGAAGTGAATCAATCACAAATAGTTAAAAGACTAAAGGAGATTTCATGCTAGTGACGGGTCCACCATAAGGCTGTATTCAGACAGCCAAGTGCAAGTTGCGCCTAAGATTCTTGGGTGCAACTTGCTTCAGCCAGCACACGGGCATCGCATCCGTGTGCTGCCCGATATGTGTGATATTGCATGTCCTAACTCGTATGTGAATGGGACTAGAATGAGACATGCTGTGATTTTCTTTTTACATGAACCATCGGGAAAAAAACAGCATTTCTGAGTAGCCATGTTGATTTCAACTGGTCCTAGATCTGTCGGAATTTTCTCAGTTATAAACCTGGACAGAACTTGGATGCAAAATTGCCCGTTTGAATAAGGCTTTAAGGAAAATTCCATATGCATTTATCTCATAACTCAACTTAAAATATAATTTAGACATATACGTAGATTTGGCTCCAGGATTGCTATGTCTGGTTGCTAAAGTTTCTTGTCGTCCATGACAATACTTAGAGATTATCAAAGGTCACAATGTTTAAAATAACCATTTTAGTTCTAACTCCATGTTGGGTTTAGGTTTAACATTCTGAACGGATTTATTTCTTAATATATCTTTATAGGAGTCAGAGACCCATTTTTTGATATAGAACTCCAGATCCCCTATAAAAACATACTGTAGAGTTAAAGGGTTTCTCTGCTGTGGACAATCTCTACTTATTTGAAAGGTTTTTTGGTAAGCAATTGAACCCGTTGTGACACTCAGCAATCAGCTAATCACTGGGGAAAGCTAACATTTAGGGCCTCGATAGACGAGCATGTTACAGTAAAACACGCTCGTCTGTTTAAGCCCTAAGTGTTCAATTTTCCTGCATCATCACACAGAGTAAACTAAGCGTTGCACCATGCCCATTGAAATGAATCAACTGCTGTGTAATGCAGGGCAGGATGGGTTCTCTAGATGCTCTTTGGAACTGCTCTGCACTCCGGCCAGGAGATGAAGATCTTGAACAGGGGATTCCTCTAACTCCAAATTCCTTAAGGGACCTTTCACACAGAATGCAAAACACAGCCAAATCCACAGCTGCAGAATTCCACACTAAAATCTGCAGGTCTAATTTCAGATTTTGATGCGGAATTGCAGGTGGGTTTTAAGCTATTTTGAATTTGGCATTAAAATCTGCAGATTCTGTTGCAGAATTTACAGCGGCTTGCAGTGTGTCATTAGGGTGTATGAAAATGGGGTTCTAAACTTGAACTACTATCGTCAGCCACCAGGATGGTTCTACAAGGGCAACTTTTCCTTGATGGCAGAATGCATCCTTCTGTTGACTATTATAAAATCTACCTTTAGTGTATGTGGCATTTTTAATGCATTTTTGCAATGACTTTTGTCTTGTATTTTACTGTTAGGGCTCCTTCATATGGGCGAGTGCGATATGGGGCCCCATATCGCACTTGCCACCATGTGAAAGCGAGGCATTTTCATGTGAAAACAGCCTCCCATCTCTGCAGGAATGAGGGGAATCCACTACAAGGCTGTCAAAGCTGCGACTGAGGATTGCAGAGTTCTGCCTTTGCTTTCAATGGGCCTCCTTCACCCGAGCATCATTTTGACACTCCAATAGCCACTCTAAAAAAATCACAGCTAACAAAGCACAAAATCGCATGAACAAAGCGATTTTTCATGGCCGGTGGTTGCTGCATCTTTGGTCGGCAAAACTACTGTAATCACTTTAAATGCCTCACTAGAGGCACCTGTCATTGTTTAGCAGCGCTAGCCGCTGTTAAACTCCCCCCCCCCCCCCTCCCTTTTTTGCATGGCTCACTTTGCCGTCAAAGTATAGGACAAAACCTGTCTTTTGACGCAATAGAAATTTCGGCATTAAAATAATGCACCTATGTTCTATCTTTTGACACAAATTTTTTTAGATGTGTCAAAAACATTATTTGTCTGTTAGGAACACATAGGAAACCATTGGTTTTAATAGATGCAATTTTTTTGACGCATCTAGTTTGCCTAAAAATGATGCTCGTGTGAAAGAGGCCTAAGGTTCCTTTTGCACAGGTGATCATTTATATATATAAAGACGAAAGCCCTCACTGACTGACTCGCCACTAATTCTCCAACTTCCCGATGTCGTAGAAACATGAAATTTGGCACAAGCCGCTGTTTCCTATTATGTCCAAAATAGGAAGAGTTAATGGGTCCCAACTCGATTATTCAATTCTAAGCGCAAAAGAATTAGCGTTCAAATTTTACGTACGTAATCTAATTCTCTCACTTCCCGATGTCATAGAAACTTGAAATTTGACACAAGCATTGATTATGTCATAAATAGGAAAAGTTATGGGTCCCATCTCGATTATTCAATTCTAAGTGCAAAAGAATTAGTGTCCAAATTTTACATACATAATCTAATTCTCTCACTTCCCGGTGTCCTAAAAACTTGAAATCTGGCACGAGCATGGATTATGTCATAAATAGGAAAAACTAATGGGTCCCAACTTGATTATTCAATTCTAAGGGCAAAATAATTAGCGTCCAAATTTTACGTACGTAATCTAATTCTCTCACTTCCTGATGTCATAGAAACTTGAAATTTGGCACTAAATATTGGAAATTTAAAGGGTTGCAACTTGATTATTCAATCCTATGCATAACAGTAAGTGACCCTCTATGTAATATAACTAATAACACACATCTGTACTGCACAAACTTGAAATTGGAAACGACCATTCCTATGTTATGTAACTAATAACATATCTGTACCCCGCTATATATGAGACAGTTATCTTCTTAGCAAAACAAAACGCATTTAGAAATGTATATACTAGGAAGAAAACTGACTGTCGTATGTATTGAAAGGCTGTAAAGTACAAAAGGAAGTGGGCATGGACTGCTGGGATAGAGTATGCCTTTAAGTATAACAAGGGGCTGCAACCTTCAGTCTGGGTAGGAAATTTGAATAAAAAGGGGCGTTACCTTTGAGGGTAAAAATGAGGAGAGTGTGTGAGGTGGCACATTCTGTGGGGTGACATTTTCACATACAGTCTGAGATAAATCTCTCTCCTATCTGCCTATACACTGAGAGGAATCTATCTGATCTGTGTGTTATGAGCAGCGTGTGTGAGGTGGCGCATTCTGTGGGGTGACATTTTTAAAAAACTACCTTTTTAGTTTTAACAAGGAATTTTTTTTTTTTAATTCAATTGTTTTCTTATTTGTTTTTCACAAATCTTTATAATTTTATTTTTTTATTTTATATACGTCGCATGGTTACCTCCACGTGGGGTTTCCTGGGTAACGCAAAGAACCATGCAAAATGGTGAACATATTTTTTTCCTCGGTATCTCTAAAGTAACCACAACTTCATAAGATTTTCCGTGTGAACACCAGATAAACACCAGTACCAAATTAACTCGGGCAAAGTCGGGTATATCAGCTAGTTGTTCATATTCTCGCTCGATCACGGAAATCTGAATGATGATCGTTTAGTGTAAATGCATTCACGGACTGAACGACGAACGATAATTTGCTTGCTTATTGTTCATCATTCAATTTTTACATGTATACAACTGAACAACGATCACTCTATGTAAACAGGCAGTCATTGATCTATGAAAGACTGTCTGTTTACTGTAAATGGAGGTGGATGGGCCAGAACAATCCCTGACCCCCTGCACCTCCATTTATTGAGCGATGATCACTCCTATGTAAAAGCACAGGAACAATTATCGCTGGGACGATTGTTGGGCACATCCATGCCTGACAGTTGTCCCATGTAAAAATGTCAATACATGGTTAGCTGCATTATGTACAACCTTCACTGGCTTGGATGCTGTTAATTCTTCTAATGTGTATGGGATCATTGGAAGCTGGTGGGCAGCCTATTTTATGTGTACATAGCTTTCCTATTGCCTTGTATTAAAGGGGTTGTGCGGGACTTTTCCTATTGAAGACCTATCCTCAGGTTGATCGTGAGGAGTCCATGGCTCGGGATATCCACAGTTCAGCTGATCGCAAGACCCGCTGTCAGTAGGTACAACGCTGGAAGCAAATAGCACTCCGTTTGACACTGCAGGCAAAGCTCCCATTGAATTCAATGGGACCTGTGCCTGTAATAGCAAACTGGGTCACTGCAATGCTGACAGCGCAATCTGCTTCTAGCACTATCTGCACTAACAGCAGATGCGACTATCAGCTGATCAGTTGAGATCCCGAGCGATGAACTCCTGATGATCAACTATTAATGACCTACCCTGAGCATAGGTCTTCAATAGGAAAACTCCCAGGCAACCCCTTTAAATTGAAGTATGTTCCGGGCACTTTCTGAACGTAGCATGTCAGACAGTACAAACATTGGGAGCCCATGTACCTATTTGGCTTCAGCTGTGGTTCAGCTTGTGCAGATTTAATTTATGGCGGAAGGTGGTCAAGTGCCCTACAATAGGGTTGTTATCCTTCCATAAATACACAGTCAGTCAGGAAATGTAAGGGATTTTTCTTTAGTGCCCTTAAAACATTTGGGACTTTCTTTCTGAAACTGGAAGAGCTTCGCAGGCCACTTTACACTTTACAGTAAATGCTGCCAATGTGTCACATCCATGTTCTGCGCCATAGGCATAGAGAGGATGTAGCCGTTTCGGGAGTCGGTGGGGGTCCCAGTTGATGGAATTTCATTGACGATCTTTCAGCATGTATATATGAGATGTCATAAGATGGGAGGATTTACCTCTTAACTCTTTTGAGTTAGTGTTAAGACACTTTACTGGGCTGTGAATAGAACTTGTTATCGTTGAACCACCTTTCTTGCAAAAGTATAAAAAAATCTATTAGGCAACGGAATGTATTTTCTTTCCTCGATAATGGTTTACAGCTCCGAAAAAGGCACTGTTGTGTATCTAGAAATAGTGTACCATCTCCCTCCATTCCTTGTGACTCACTGATTCGTACCGCCACAATGCCACCTTAACTACTATGCAGCTGTTCTGGGCCTTGCGCAGAAGGACTACTATTACGTACCTAGGTATTGTTTCATTAATGACTGTATTTCAAGCTGTCAGAAGCAGGAGGAGGAAGCGATGACTATAGCAGGGGGAAGCACAGATAGAAGAATGTGTATACAGTGATTATGGCACTGGGGAGTCATGGTGGGGTAGTAGTCACATTGCAATGTTATGAACTGCTTTGATGTAATAGTACTTCCATGAAGACTTCTCCCCATTCCGCATGAGATCATTGAACGTGCACAATTTGCAGTTGTGACGGCTTGCTGTAGATATCCAGTTTGGTTGAGTTGCTCTGAAAAATGCTGCAGCATGAATATGTATGATATGAGTGAGGTAGTGGATCAATACATTTTCTACTTAACACTTCCTTTTTCCACCTTACAAAATGAAACCTACATAGGGTCAGTGGTATCTATCGTGCTTGCATCTAAATAGCGGCTATTACATTTTTAAAGAGAACCTTCAGTTTGGCTGAACTTTACTTGAAATAGTAGGATAATGCATAAGTCACAATTCTGTCATTTGCACATTACAGAACAGTTCCTGATGATAGCCGTGAGGCTTTATGACTCCATGCAATTGTATCAGTGGTGTACTGTACGCAGAGGTGTAACTTGAAGCTCCTGGGCCCCAATGCAAAATCTGTAACAGGGCCCCCAATTATAATGCTTTATTCATAGTACTGAGCTACCTATATGGAGAAGATAGGTCTTATGGGCCCCCTAAGGCCTCATGTCCACGGGCAAAAGAAGAATTAAAATCCGCAGCGGATTTTAACTCTTCTCCTGCCCGCGGATCCGCACCCCATAGGGATGCATTGACCACCCGCGGGTAGATAAATACCCGCGGATGGTTAATAAAAGTGATTTTTAAAAAAATGGAGCATGAAAAAATCTGGACCATGCTCCATTTTCGTGCGGGTCTCCCGCGGGCTTCTATTGAAGCCTATGGAAGCCGTCCGGATCCTCGGGAGACAAAAATCGGAATTTACTCACCCGCTCCGGTTCTTCCCTTCGCCACGGCGCCATCTTCTCTCCGTCGCAGCCGGATCTGTTTTCTTCGGGCCGGCGCATGCGCGGGGCACGTCACCGACGTCATCCTGCGCATCCGCCGGGCCGAAGAAAGAAGATCCGGCCGCGACAGAGAGAAGATGGCGCCGCGGCGAAGGGAAGAATCGGAGCGGGCGAGAGGTGAGTTAATTCTTATTTATTCTTCTTTTCAGCGCTCATGTCCGCGGGGCAGGAGGGACCCACTACGGATTCTCCATGGAGAATCTGTAGCGGGCCTGATTTTCCCCGTGGACATGAGGCCTAAGGCTCCTGGGCCCGGGTGCAACCGCACCCTCTGCATCCCCTAAAGTTACACCCTAGACTTACGTGCTGAAGAAGAGAGGGGACGCAGTATTTTGACACCTTGAAGAAGACACGATCTTTACCATTGGAGTTCATGATCTTTTCCGTTCATGATCCATTCATGATCTTTACCATTGGAGTTCTTCACCTGCATAGGGGTGAGACCAACAAGGGCTGGACCCCTCTTCTCCAGTACCCCCATAGCAGCCTTTATGGGACATACAGTCCTGAATTGTACTAATACTTCATCAGCAGTATTGATTGGATCTCCTCTGTCTATGTCCAGCAATTATCTAGTATCCAGAATTTAACCCTTTCCAATCCAATTTATATCCTGGTTTTCCTAGGGGGCTTACTCTTTTTCTGCCATTATACAACGGCGCTATATGCTGGCTAAAGCCAGTACTGCATGAATTGACACGTTGGATAGGCTCCGACAGCAGAGAGGCTGCAAATATACAGTAAGAGAACCCCGACAGACGTCTTCCAACATCGGAGCTGTACAGCCCTAAATCATAATGTCTTCAGACGTCAGACAGTGGATTGGAAAGGGTTAAAAAATATGTGGCTGCCTTCTTCCAGCAACAGCACCACATCTGTCCTCAGTTGCATCTAATAATGCAAATAACTGAAAAAAGGGGAATATGCAGAACAAAATCACAGAAAACGGCCATATGCTTACAATGTCCTAATACAAGAGGGCAGGTATGGACATCACATCCCTCAACATGCAGACAGCGAAAATGCTATATGGAGGAGCAGGGGCGAAGCATACTGGCACTGGCACCTTCGGCTCCTATGGCGTTCAAAGCTGCACTGCATGTTACTGATAAACAGTGATAAATACGAGGTATTGGTTAATATTTTCGCCAAAATACACAATCTCACAACCCACATCAAGGGTCCTCATTTCCCTGTGACCTACACTAACATCAATTTAAAATCACTGACAAAATATGGGAAAATACAAAAAAAAAACACAGAAAGCGTCCATATAATTACTAATGTACTAATAGAAAAGGGCAGGTAGAAGCACCAAATCTCTCAACCTACAAACAGCCAAAATGCTAATGCTTTAGCATTTTGGCTGTCTGCATGCTGAGGGATGTGGTGCTTTTACCTGCCCTCTTGTATTAGTACATTAGTAATAATATAGACGCTTTCTGTGATTTTTTTTTTGTGTCTAATAATGCAACTCAGCTCCACTGAAGTGAATGGTACAATAACATACACAGTGTGGCGCTGCCCAATATTGAATAATCTCTTTAAAGGCGTTGTAAACTATTGATGGCCTATTTTATGGATAGGTCATAAATAGCAGATCGGTAGGATTCCATCAACTTAGACATCCAAAAAGCTGCACTCATGCACCAAGTTTATTTCTGCAGGAAGCAGACAGCTCCGTTCCCAATACAGTGGCCCAGCCTGGTATTGCAGGAAAAGTTCCCATTTACTTCAATGAGAACTTGGCCTGCAATACCAAGTCAGGCCACTGCACTGAGAATGGAGCTGTCTGCTTCATGCAGAAATCACCTTGTTGCATGAGTACACCTAGCTGACAATCAGCTCTTTGGCAGGGGGGCCTATTAATGGACATCCCTGTTCTATGGTACTATTGATGATCAGACCTGAGGATAGACCATCAATAGTTTGCAACTGGAAAACCCCTTTAAGCTAAATGCAGTAAAATTCTATGTCTTTAAGCCATTATCGACGAGACCTATTAGATGTCAGATTATTAGAAGTAATGTTTTATAGTATAACAGCAAAGTTTATAAATGTTACTTGAAAGGCCTGACTAATGGAAATTCAAGAAAATTGCCAAAATTTAAAATGAACAGAAAATCTGCAACTATGATTTTTTTAAAATCTAATCAGAGAAAGTTCCTAATTAGTTAATTTGCTCAGTTTTCTATCTCTGGTCCTACAAAACTTCATAATATAATTATATGTTGGGAACGAGTGTCAGTATCAAACTTTCTGGATTATCCGATGCTGGATTATTGGAATATTACTATATTTGTTTCATTTAATATTTAAATCGACCAAGTAATGCAGAAACTTGGAAAGCTGAATTTGGCAACAGACATTGCAACAAGATGCCAGAAGTTCATTAAATCCCAGCCTCATTAAAATAACATATATGTTTTTGGCAGCTATATTTAAAACAACCCTAAATGCCAATAGAACATGTCTAAAGCCTGATAGATTGTATATATATGACTACTTCCCCCAGAATATATTATCCCTTATGCACAGTACATACACTGCGGATGCTACACATATCGGGACTGAAGACCAATGCAGCCCTGTACTGGCTTATCACAGCCATCATATGCTCCCATACAAAATGTATTGGTGAACCTTCTGCCTTTTCGGATGGCTCCGTCTGCCTCGCGGTCTTTCGTAGGTGTCAATATGTAATAAAGTAGGAACTAAATTTGCATTGTGTGATGGTGTTTGAGAAGAGATGTGAGTTATGTGCTTTCTTTCTCTATACTCAGTGCTGCTACCATCTGCGTTATATGACGGACGCCAGCTGGGAACATGAATGCATATTTTTATATATGGGAAGTATGTTTTATATACCCATGTCATATGTTCTTACAATGCACAATGTTTTTTGCGTTTTTCAGCTATTAGATGCCTGCAGACTGCACTGTAGCATACAGAACAAGCCCCCTTCACACGGGCATATGCGTATTTGCAGAATGAAAACCGCTTTTTGTGTGCGGTGTATTTTACTGTACTTTTTGCGCACGCAGGGCATGTTCATTTGTACATGGCCGAAGAACATGCTCTGATTTAAATGGTTATTTAGCGTAATGAGTTGCAAAGTGTTCGTTCTTCCAAGGAATTGTGCAGTGTTTCACGCATCCCCTTGCGCGCACAATAGCGTCTCCCCATAGACTTTTATGGGGACCTTCGGTGCACAAATGTGCAAGAAAATAGTATATGTTCAGTTTTTTGCGTGCACTAGAAATGCGCGCAAAAAAGGGAAATGTGAAGGAATCCATTAAAATCAAAAGGTTCTCTTCTCTGCATATTGCGTGCGCAAATTTTACGATGCAAAAACACCCATGTGAAGGAGCGCTGAGAGAAAATAAAAAAGGGCAAAATCACATGGCCGTATGCGCAACTACGCTCGCCACAATGGAGCGTAATCGCATATGAAAGGATTTTTTTTTTTTCTTCTCAGACTTTTCAGACTCTGCGCTAATGCACACGAGTTTTTAAAAGAAAAAAACTGCGTAAAGATAGGTCCTACCCCATCTTTCCTGCTCGTAGTTAATACTACATGTGGGAAAGATAGGGGAAGTCCTATCTTTTCTCGTCCGTATTCAAAAATACCGCTAATGAAAACAAAACCATTGAAATCAATGGTTATGTTTCATTCCGTTATGTGGCCGGGACTAAAACACGCCCATGTGAAGAAGCCCTGAGGGCGCATTTAGACGACCGTATATCGGCCGGGTATTCACGCCGGCTGATATACAGTGTCCCGCTCTGCAGGGGAAGGAGGCTGGAAGAGCTGGGAGCAGTGCTTTGAGCTCCCTCCCCCGCTCTGCCTCCTCTCCACCCCCTGCACTATTTTCAATGAGGAGAGGCAGGACGGGGCGGAGCTAATTCTCAACATTTCGCCCCGCCCAATCCCGCCTCCTCTCATTGCAAATAGTGCAGAGGGGCGGAGAGGAGACAGAGAGGAGGCGGGAGCTCAGAGCACTGCTCCCGGCTCTTCCAGCCTCCTCCCTCTGCAGAGAGAGATGCCGTATATCGGCCGGCGTGAATACCCGGCCGATATATGGTCGTCTGAATGCACCCTAAGGTATTAGAGTCAGGCCAGATTCATATTTTTGTGTGTATTTGTGCACGCAAAATTTGCGCGTGGGATAGACAGAACATAGAACTCATTAATTTCAATGGCTCAGAGCACTGGTGCATTTTTTTGCTGGTGTAATTGCACAAGGCTTTTGTGCGCAAAAAGTACAGTAAAATATGCCAATTTGCACACAAATACACAATGTCCATTGCGCAAAAATGCACCACAATACTGCACATAAATACGTTTATGTTTGTGTGAATCCAGCCTCAGAATTTTCTGATTGTGCAGATGGAAATAGTAGTGCCAATAAGAACTGAGTTGTGGTTTTTTGACATTCTGCAACAATAGATCAGTTAACAGAGAGCGATGTTATATCAGGTCAAATTGGCAATGTATAAAAATAATGTACATTTGTACATAATGATTAATCGTGATGTTTTCAGATATTTCATTCAATGTTTGAAGGATTTCTCCACTATAGACCATTAGGGTTTATAGAAGTAATAATAATCTTTACGTACATCCTGTAGTGCCAACATACGGTACGAGGACAGTCTCTTGTTCGGAGATGGGTCGGTAGTAAGAGCTGATTTGCAAGGAGAGGCAATTGAGTAATTGGGAAACCACTTCTCCTCCCCATCAGCTAATCATTGGGTGACTCTTGCAGTTGGAAAGAGGTTATCAAAACTTATGACAGTTCACTCCAAAATGCAGTCATGGCAGCTTTCAGTGGTTTGCCCCAGGTCCCACTATCGTCACCCATAAAAAAACAGCTGATTTAGTTGGGGTACACCTTGCCAGCCAGACATTTTCCCTGCAGCAGCCATTACATTGAAGTCTGAAAGGATTTTTTTCCCTTTAATAGGAAAAATTCTACCTCATTGGGGTTTTTTGCCTTCCTCTGGTCAACATTGGGGGGGGGGGGGGGGGGGTAATAGGCTGAACTGGTTGGACAAATGTCTTTTTTTGGCCTCACATACTATGTTACATGGGAAATGTAGTATTACACGATTGCCATTTAGATGAATGGCTATTTATTGCATACAACAATACAAGAACAGCTTACGTCTTCCACAATGGAAGCTGTTTCTGGAGAGTAACTCTCCTTTCTGGCTCATAGAAGGGGTTCCAAGCAGGAAAATCCCCTATATGATTCCCATAGGCTCCCATAGGGCAAATGAACAAGGTCTCTCTGCATGTGACAACCCCTTGATTTTTTTTTAATCCATAGGCACAGCACCCATTTACCTGCAACACCATGCTGGTCCACTGCACATTTGTATGAAGCTATTTGCTTCCTGCTCTCCACAGGGCAACAGCTGTCCCAGTGGACAGCTAATCAACCTGGATCCTGAGCTGCAGACCTCATCAGCCAACACTGGCCAATATTTATGTTATATCTATGGCCAGTAGACCTGTGAAGAGACTTTACTCCTACGGTCCTTTTAGACGAGCGGATTCCCGCTTGAACGAGCGAGTGACGCCACCGCTAACTCGTTTGCTCTCGTGCAGCCTGTTTATACAGGTAGATACATCGTCGCCTCATTCAAACAAGAACCGTTCAGTCGCTGTCTACGTGAATGAGAGAGACTGAGCGAATGCAATGGCAAGTTTTATGCCTGCATAAAATGAATGACGAACAATAAGTGAATGATTGTTGTTTATCGTTCAGTCTTTGGCTTGCACTTACACCTATTGTCGTTTGAACGATTTTTGAACGATAGTCGTGTTGTCTGGAAGCACTCTAAGGCCTCATTCACATGAGCGTTGTGGTTTCACGCCAGCCGCATTGCGGCCCAAAAATCACATGAATGCATAAAAGCCGCTATCAAGTCATGGATAAAATTCACATTTTCTTGTTCGTTCACACGGCCGAGTGCAGCGTAAATACTCCGCAGCGCAGAATTCCTTTGCTCAGGAGAAATACTAAGCATGGCTTCTATTAGTTAAATAGAGCCAGCTGACATAGAAGCCTATGGGAGCTGCTGGCTGATCGCGGCCAAAAGATAGGGCAAGAGCTATCTCCTCTGGCTGCATCTAAACATCAGCCGGCGTATTTGGTCATTGATGTCCTCTCTTCCTTGGCCAGACGTTTTTACGCGGCTAATAATCGCCCGTGTGAATGCATTGGAATCCAATACTTCCCAATTTTCAGCCAACGTTTTATCGTGGCTAAAGCCTAAGGGCTCCTTTACATGGGTGTATTTTAAATCAGTAATTTGTGAGCCAAAACCAGAAGTGGAGAGAAAGTATAATAGAAAGATATGTATTTTTACCGTATTTTGGACCCAGTCCTGGTTTTGGCTCACAAAATACTAATTAGAAATACTGCCATGTGAATAAACCCTTAGGGCGCCCACCCACTGGCGATTTTTTTTTTCCCTGCGAAATTCGCAGCATTTTTTTCTCTGCAGGGGTCTATGGGACTTGTAATGTTAAAATCGCGATCGCGCAAAATCGCGATTTCGCGGTAAATTGCGATTTTGCGCGATCGCGATTTTAACATTACAAGTCCCATAGACCCCTGCAGAGAAAAAAATGCTGCGAATTTCGCAGGGAAAAAAATCGCCAGTGGGTGGGCGCCCTTAGGTTGCAATTTTCTTCTTTGTACTTGACCATGGATACACTGCACATAACCAAATTCAGGATCATTTGCAGCCAGGAGCTGTAAAATCTTTCTCCTATAGCTTGTCAGTGCTGTGCAGTGGGTTATGCAACTGATGACTTCTATGTAAATTTTTTATTAGAGTACATTTCATGTTCTTACATAATGACAGTAATTACCCTATACTATATGAGGATATCAGGGTGCCAGCCATGCACTTATACCAGCAGGAGAAGACTTTCACATATGTGTTATGATGGCGCATTGTGTTATCGTAATTATGGTTTAAAAATAGTCATTTTAACTCTTATACCAAATGATTGCTGTAAAATGTGTCCCATGTTCTCATATAGGCTACTGTTACATTGTTAAAGAGGAACTCTGTCAGTTCTCTGACAAGCGGGATAGGCTACATAGCGTTGTAGGCAAGTTCTGGCTAACTCCATCGCTGTTTTTATTTTTCCTGTAGCATACCCACATGGCTAACTCCATCGCTGTTTTTATTTTTCCTGTAGCATACACACACGTTTGGTCATCATAGCCTGACACTAGTCTCCTGTCAAGTGGGTAGTCTCTACCGCCCAATGATATCAGCCATTGACACCGGGCGGTGGAGAACTCTCACTTGACAGTAGACTAGTGTTGATCTTCATATGTGATTGGAGCTATTGCAGATGAATAGGAGAGGGTGTGTGTGTGTGGGGGGGGGGGGGGGGGGTGCTTGTCAGAGGACTTGACAGGTCCTCTTTAGAGGGCTTTCAAGGAAAATATTAATGCTAACCTATTGCCACTTGGGAGATTAACTGATTAGACACTCGCTGTCAACACCATAATACACAGGAGTTGGAGTGGAAACTGCTGCTCTGACCCTGGTGTAGTGGCCGACGCTTGTAACTGCAGGCTGGATCTCATTAAAATCAAAGGGAGCAATGCCTGCAGTTAAAAGCCCTGGCCACTACACCGAGGTTAGAGTTGCAGTTTACGCTCCAATCCCTGTGTATTGCTGTGCTGACAGCTTATTGACCAGGGTCTCGAGCAGCGACCCCAGCAGACAAACTATTAACCCTCTCCAATCCACTGTCTGACGTCTAAAGACATTATGATTTAAGACTGTACAGCTCCGATGTTGGAAGACGGCCGTCGGGGTTCTCTTACTGTATATTGCCAGCCTCTCTACTGCCAGAGCCTATCCAACGTGACACCTCATGCAGTACTGGCTTTAGCCAGCATATAGCACCATTGTATAACGGCAGAAAAAGAGTAAGCCCCCTAGGAGAACCAAAATACAAATTGGATTGGAAAGGGTTAATGACCTATACTGAGGATAAGTCATCAATAGTATTTGTGGCTTTAAAATGCCTTTAAAAAATCGTTTAGCCGTATTTTAGTTTTCTTACTTATATCAGTTTCTCGGGAATGATGGGTGAAATAATTTGCACAGGACATGTCAGACAGCTCCCCTAGAGCTCTAATGACAGAACTGGCTACATGGGATAAGTATATATTGATACATGCGCTGATGGATGATAAATCCCCAGACTGGTCAAGATAGGATTCTAGCCCAACAGAAGTATTCTGCAAGCAGCTTCTTCAAATCCATTAGAGTACCTCAAACAGCGCCTATTGAGCTTAGAAGATTCCCACTACACATTGCAATGCAAAAGTGGGCCCACCTAAAAAGTAGCAGTTAACCCCTCCTCCCTGCAGTCAGTTTTGTCCTTCCTGACCCGTCTCCATTTTTCATATCTGACATGTGTCACTTCAAGTGCAAATAATTTAGGAATGCTTTTACTTATACAAGTGGTTGTGAGATTCGTTTTTCATGACACATTATACTTAATGTTAGCGGTGAATTTTTGTTGATACATTTTATGTTTATTTATAAAAATATTTTAAATTTACAAAAAAATTTAGCATTTTTCAAAGCTTTGTAAGGCCTCTTTCACATGGTGAGCGGTTTGCAAATCATGTACTAAAAAGAACAGTTAAAGGATCTGGGAATGTTTAGCTTGCAGAAAAGAAAGCTGAGAGGAGATTTAATAGCGGTCTACAAATATCTGAAGTGTTGTCAGAGTGCAGAGGGATCAGCCCTATTCTCATTTGTACAAGGAAAGACTAGAAGCAATGGGATGAAACTGAAAGGGAGGAGACACAGATTAAATATTAGACAGTGAGGGTGATCAATGAGTGGAACAGGTTACCATAGGAGGTGCTGAGTTCTCCTTCAATGGAAGTCTTCAAACAAAGGCTGGACAAATATCTGTCCGGGATGATTTAGTGAATCCAGCACTGAGCAGGCGGTTGGACCTGATGACCATGGATGTCCCTTCCAACTCTACCATTCTATGAGTCCCATGACCATATGTGTTTTTACGTTTGTTCGTACATGCGCAAAAATCACATAAATGAAGAATAACTCTGATCAACTCCCAATCTTTAGCCACATCTTTTCTGGCATTCACACGGCAGCTTCAGCGTATCAACAAAAAAAATACGCTGCAGTGCGGAAATTCTCAGAATGACTGCTAATGCTTAAATTGAGCAGCTGTCTTCTTTTCCCAGCGTTAGACGCAGCTAAACTCCCTCCCACTCCCTTTTTTATCGGCTTCCATAGAAGTCTATGAGAGCTTCCAGTGTATCTTGGCCAAAGATAGGGCAAGACCTATATTTGAACGCAGCATATAAAATCAGCAACCTAAAACGGACGCTGATGTTTTATTTTTCACTCATCTGAATGAATACATTGTAATCCAATGCTTCAGATGGTCACAATTTTTGCCCGATTTTTGGACACAGCTAAATATGAATAAGACCTAAGACAGATACCACGCAAACAGCTAATAAATAACATTTACAATATGTGCCCTGTACGTTGGTACCATTTTAAATGTATATTCTTTTACCGTGTTTCCCCGAAATAAGGCACCCCCTGAAATTTGCAGAAGTCCCAAATATAAGGCACCCCCCGATAGTAAGGCATAGTAAAGTGTGCAGGCAAGTCAAGAGGCCTGTCCCCTGCTGCCATCCCCGTTGTCTCCTACCTCCAGATGTATAGGTAGACTCGTCCCTGCTGTGCTGTACGAGTGTGCTGTTGTGAGCTCCCCTTGCTGGCTGGAAAAGTTCATACTGTACGTTCTGTTCCTGCTGTACATGTCTGCTGTGATGAACTCCCCCTGGTGGCCGGAAGCTGCAATACCATTTCTGCTTACAAGTGGTACAGGATCTTCTCTGTGTGTGAGTCAGGCAACCTGTGTGTGATTTTTAAGGGCTCATGTCCATGGGCAAAATGAGATTTAAAATCCGCAGCGGATCTCCCGCGCGCGGATCCGCACCCCATAGGGATGCATTGACCACCCGCGGGTAGATAAATACCCGCGGATCGTCAATAAAAGTGATTTTAAAAAAAATGGAGCATGAAAAAATCTGGACCATGCTCCATTTTCATGCGGGTCTCCCGCGGGGACGGCTCCCGCGGGCTTCTATTGAAGCCTATGGAAGCCGTCCGGATCCGCGGGAGACCTAAAATAGGAATTTAAAGCATTTACTCACCCGCAGCGGGCCGCGAAGCTCTGCTCTTCCTCACGGCCGCATCTCCCTTGCTTCGGCTCGGCGGATGTGCCCGGCGCATGCACGTCGACGACGTGCCGGCGACGTGCCGCCGGCGTCAGGAATTCATCCGCCGACCGAAAATGAAGATCCGGCCGTGAGGAAGAGCAGAGCTTCGTCGCCCGCTACGGATAGGTAAATGCTTTTAAATTGCTATTTTCAGCGCTCATGTCCGCGGGGCAGGAGGGACCCGCTGCAGATTCTACATGTAGAATCTGCAGCGGATCTGATTTTCCCCGTGGACATGAGGCCTAAGGCTGGGTTCTCACAGAGCGCATTTCCAGCGGAAATCTCGCAGTTTGGCCACAGCGATAAACAGCGAGATTTCCGCCGGGAAAGCGCTGCTTAAAAACCCACGGCTTGTTTTGAAGCGACCTGGCTGCACGCTTTTCAGTTTCTGTGGCCGGTGAATCCGCACCACAACACCGGCTTCTCCCTGCTTTGCCGTGACAGATTTGCTGTCCCATGCGGACGAGATTTCTGAGAAATTTCGTCCACAAAGCTGGCCAATTGAGGGATTAGCGGCCACAGACGGATTTGCCGTGGCGAAATAAGACACCCCCTGAAAATAAGACGTAGAGCATATTTGGGAGCAAAAATTAATATAAGACACGTCTTCTTTTCGGGGAAACAGGGTATTTACTTTGGACATTAGTAAGCGTGTAATTATAGAGGCAGTTTTTGTAATTTTAATGAAAACATCTCAAATCTTTTTTTTAATGTGCCAATTCAGTTCTGAAGTAACTTTTAGAGGTCTATATATTAAAAAAAACATAAATCACCCCATTTTAAAAAGTGCGCCCCTCAAAGTTTGGAAAATGGCATTTACAAATTCTGTTAACAGTTTAGGTGTTTCATAGGAACTAACGCAAAGTGGGGGATAAATTTGAAAATTTTATTTTTCTTGCTGATTTTTGATTGGAATAATTTTTTTTCTGTAACACAACAAAAGTTAGCAGATGGACAAAGCTTAGAATTTATTACCCTTAGGGCGCCCACCCACTGGCGTTTTTTTTCACTGCGAAATTCGCAGGTTTTTTTTTTCTGCAGGGGGTCTATGGGACTTGTAATGTAAAAATCGCGATCGCGCAAAATCACGATTTACCGCGATATCGCGATTTTAGCTTTGCATGTCCCATAGCCCAAAGACCCCTGCAGAAAAAAAAAAAACGCTGCGAATTTCGCAGTAAAAAAACGCTAGTGGGTGGGCACCCTTAATGTGCAGTTTTTAGAAATCTCCTACATGTGGCCCTAGTGTGTAATATGACTCAAACACAGACCTTAGAAATTTAGCAGCACCTTGTGGATTTTGGTGTCTCGCTTTTATTGGGCTAAATTTTCATTGCCATATTCAGAGAACTATCATTATTTTCTAACACTGAGGGAGGGCTATTTTTTATGGGATAAGCTTGATCAAAATTAGCAATTCTGGTATTGCTTTACTTTAGCAGCATAACGATTATATAGTACTGATCATTACAAACGCATTGATACCAAAAAAAATTTAAATTTGCATTTTTACAATAATAAATGGCATTTTTATGGGAAAAATGGCGCTTTTTTGTTTTAATAGGGGGGGGGGGATTTACATGTTAAAGTATTTTATTTCTTTTTCAAATTTTTTGTTTGTCGCACAAGAGAACTTGAAAATACAATCATTTGATTGCTTAAATAATACACTGTACTACTTCTGTAGTACAGTGTATTATCTGTCATTGTCAAATTCATCACTGACAATAAAGCCTGTTACTGTCAGTGAAGAACACTGACCCTCACAGGAAACTGTACATGGCCGACTTGAAGGTCATAATTTCACTTCTAGTTGCCATGGCAGCCACTGGCATCCAATGATCGGATCACAGAAGTGCCTATGGGGTGAAGGAGGAAGCCTTTTCCATACCTCTAGATGCAGTTGTCTACATTGATAGTGCATCTAAAGAGTTAAATCACCGGATTGGAGCTAAGCTCTATTCCAGTGGTTGCAGTGGGACTGTGGCTGTAGCTTACAGCCATGATCCCGCCCTTATTGGGGGTTAAGCTTCTGAGCCCTCAGTAATCAGATGTGGGAATTACAAGTATGGTGCATGTCGACAAGGAGTTAAAGTTACAAACATTTAAAGGCCTTGCTATACCAAGGGGCCCCTAAAAGAAGACAAAAAAGGGCCAAGAAGAATATATCGGTGACTGAAGGAATAACAATAATATTCCAGAAATTCACAATATACCAGTGTCTACAGAGGGAGTAAACACTAGACCATATCTGACAAAATTAGCAAACTCCAGAGACTGACAGATCCAAGGTTGGTACAGACTGAGCGCCCACAGCCTAACTATTAGATCAGGATAGCACAAACAGAACTACAAGCCAAAAGGTAACAGACAGTGCCAATAGCGCCACTGGTAGACTGTGGAGGATGAGGTCACTTCCTGCCTGCTTACATACCACAGATACTCAGCAGAGAGGGACATTGACTTTAGAAGATTCTCTGATCTCTGCTCTTCCATGGAGAAGAAGGAGAAAATATGATATCCTACTGGGTGAAGAAGAGAACAGTCACCATAGCAGAACAATATGTTAGTGCCTGCCATAGAACATGATATGCCTGTATTCCACATTCCCTTATTTCCTACATTTCTAAGTACTACTTACTTTTGGAATAGTAATGAGTATTTGGTTCTGCCAATAAACCTTTAGATAGATAGATAGATAGATAGATAGATAGATAGATAGATAGATAGATAGGTTACATAAAACTGCTGTGGTTACAGTTTTACATTTATTACATAAATTAACTACTTCATTCCCTTGTTTTCATATAACTACCTGTTTGGTATTTGGGTGCTTGTTACCCATGAGTCCAGTAGTCGGCAGGTTCTGTCACGCAGCCCACACAAATGTGCTTTTAAGCTCCATTTCTTCATAAACTGAGAACATTGCAAATTACGGCCACTCACTGGTAATGGTCATTTATCTAGTGACTCAGTCATAATTATGGCTGGCTGCAGTTCATTCTTTCCTACTTTATAGTCCTGCACTAATTATATGAGCACCCTTTCCACCTTCTCAAAGGAAGGTACGTAGAGCCCGAGAAAAAGCAGCGAGCATTCCCACGGCAGAGCTGATGTTCATTCCTGTAGGCATTTCTTTGTTTCCTTTGTGGCTGTATCTTCTGCTCCAGTTTGCTGCTCAGATACTCGGTAAAAGTCCTATTGCTGCATTTTTTTCTGTAAACGCAGTTTTATAGGATACTTTTTAAATTTCCTATTTAGGACCTTTAGGATCTTAGAGCTGTTCCAGGACTGGACAATTTCCAGGAGCCAATACATCCAGAAATTTGCTGATAGTGCCTAACATTTTGGGATGCTTTTGTTTTAAAGGGGTATTACTGTTAGGAATATATATATATATATATATATATATATATATATATATATATATATATATATACTGTAGCAGGGCTTCCTCTGTCAGAACATATGTTCAAAAGCCTCTCAGCTTCTGGTCTGCACCTTGTTTATAGAAAACCCCTATGTTAATTCATTGGATATTGGCCAAGTACATTATACCCTAGGACAGTAGCAGCTCCCTACAAATATAAAAGGGCCTTTACACACATTTCCTCCCGCAGTAGGGAGTTTGAGGATCATTTAGTAGGAGCACTTGCACCCACTAGGTTAAGTCTATGATACAGTCTTGAAATACTGCTGAACTGATGAAAATTCCTGTATTTGGAGATTTTTTTTTCTGCAGAAGTTAACATCCCATTGTTCCTGCAGCATATATTAGTGAAGAGGGTAAGTGAGGGTAAGTGATGTTTGACACTGAGGCCTTAGTCAGACGGGCGTTTTTTTTGCGCGATTTGCGGATCGCATGACGGATGCGCATCCGCAAATCGCGTGACCGGTGCGCGCAAGTCGCCCGCAAATCGCCCGAAAATCTGCTCCTAGCCGCATTTCATTAGAAACGGGCCGGAGCTGTCCAGCACATTGCATTCAATGGAGACGGCAATACAGCCGTCTCCATTGAAAGCAATGCGCTGCGGGCGAGCCTGGGATGAATTGTCGGTAAGGGCTTAAATATATAAGCCCTTACCTGCAATTCATCCTAAAATGTGTAAAAATAAAAAAAAATTGTATACTCACCTTCTGCCGGCAGCCGGAGCTCCGCGCGGCCGTCCTGCAGTGGGTGTGAAGGGGGTGTGAGTCAGACCTGCCCCCTGATTGGCTCAGCGCTGAGCCAATCAGAGGCATGCCTCACTCACACCCATTCATGAATTCATGAATGGATGTTAGTCAGACCTGCCCCTGATTGGCTCAGCGCTGAGAGGCAGCAGTCACTCACCCATTCATGAATTCATGAATGGGTGTGTGAGTGTTTTCAGCCTCTGATTGGTCAGGGCTGTGACCAATCAGAGGCAGATCATTCAGCAGGCGGGGATTTTAAAGCCCCGCCGGCTGAATAGTGCCAAGAAGCAGTTCAGGAGAACTGACAGCGGCCGCAGCTGGACTCCAGCTGCAGCGGAAAGGTGAGTATAGAATTTTTTTTTATTTTAACACATTTTAGGATGAATTGCAGGGAAGGGCTTATATATTTAACCCCTTCCCGACAATTCATCCCGCGCACGCCGGCAGCCCATTGCTTTCAATGGAGCGGCTGTATTGCCGCTCCATTGAATTCAATGGGCAAACATCGTTCTTCTCTGCCACAGCTGTTACAGCTGTGGCAGAGAATAATGATTTGTCTTCTATATGTTCTCAATGGGGTCGGCGCTGCTGCCGCCGGCCCCATTGAGCGCATATACAGAAGAGAACAGGAATTGCAGATCGCAGATAGGTGCGATCTGCGATTTTTTGTTCTATAATTTATCGGACGAGCGCATAAAAAGCGCTCATGTGTCCGATACCATTGCAAAGCAATGGTTTTAAAAAATCGCCGGACGCATGCGCAAATCGCGGCTAAAAACGCCCGTCTGACTAAGGCCTTAGAGATCTGCTCAGCAGCAGTAATAACCCTAATGTGGCTAAAATCCCTAATGAAGAACAGAGGTCATGTAAACATGTTGTAATGAGACAACGGGATCAACAAACAGGGGCAATCACGGTGACACTGTCAGATAGTTACTTGTCTTCTGATGCTTGTTACACATCTATATATATAAAGCTGAAAGCCCTCACTGACTCACTGACTGACTCACTGACTGACTGACTGACTCACTGACTCCCCAAATGTTCTCCAACTTCCCGATATCGTAGAAACATGAAATTTGGCACGAGCATAGATTATCTCCAAAATAGGAAAAGTAATTGGGTCCCAACTAGAGATGAGCGAACATGTTCGTCCGAACTTGATATCCGTGCGGATATTAGGGTGTTCGGGATGTTCGTTATTCGTAACGAACACCATGCGGTGTTCGGGTTACTTTCACTTCCTTCCCTGAGACGTTAGCGCGCTTTTCTGGCCAATTGAAAGACAGGGAAGGCATTACAACTTCCCCCTGTGTTGTTCCAGCCCTATACCACCTCCCTGCTGTGAGTGGCTGGCGAGATCAGGTGTCCGCCTAATATAAAAGTCGGCCCCTCCCGCGGCTCGCCTCAGATGCCTTGTGAGTTAGATGAGGGACAGTGCTGTTTGTACCGGAGCTGCTGTAGGGAAAGAATTGGTAGTTAGTGTAGGCTTCAAGACCCCCAAAGGTCCTTATTAGGGCCACTGATAGCTGTGTGTTGGCTGCTGTTAGCAGTGGCAATTTTTTTTTCTTCTCAAAATCGCCTCTGCAGAGCGTTGCACCCGGCATTAGGGACAGAAGTGTTGCATAGGCAGGGAGAGTGTTAGGAGTGAGTGTAGCCTTCAAGAACCTCAACGGTCCTTTCTAGGGCCATATTTAACCGTGTGCAGTACTGTGCTGGCTGCTGTTAGCTGTGCTGCATATTTTTTTTCTTCTCAAAATCGCCTCTGCAGAGCATTGCACCCTCCATTGATACTGCAGGGAAAGAATTGTGTAGGCAGGGCCCCAACACAGTTATTATTCATTGAATATACGCAGTGCGGCCTTTTGCTTGTAAAACAAGTGAAAAAAATTCTATTTGACCTGCCTCTGTCCGTCCTAAGGGCTGTGGACACGTGTCGGCTGCATGTGCAACGTTTAAAAATCAGACGCACCCAGCTACGTTTTACTCCTGGCTTCGCCATTTGCTTTCCTTAATTGGGAAAAAAATACCTGCTCTGCCAGAGTTATAATAACTCTGCTACCCTCAAGTTCTGTGCCACATTAGCAGGGCCACAGCACAGTTAATAAACTTCTCATTTTTATTGAATATACGCAGTGCTGCCTTTTGGTGGAAAAAAACTGAAAAAAATTCTATTTGTCCTGCCTCTGTCCGTCCTAAGGGCGGTGGACACGTGTCGGCTGCGTGTGCAACGTTTAAAAATCAGACGCACCCAGCTACGTTTTACTCCTGGCTTCGCCATTTGCTTTCCTTAATTGGGAAAAAAATACCTGCTCTGCCAGAGTTATAATAACTCTGCTACCCTCAAGTTCTGTGCCACATTAGCAGGGCCACAGCACAGTTATTAAACTTCTCATGTTCATTGAATATACGCAGTGCTGCCTTTTGGTGGAAAAAAACTGAAAAAAATTCTATTTGTCCTGCCTCTGTCCGTCCTAAGGGCGGTGGACACGTGTCGGCTGCGTGTGCAACGTTTAAAAATCAGACGCACCCAGCTACGTTTTACTCCTGGCTTCGCCATTTGCTTTCCTTAATTGGGAAAAAAATACCTGCTCTGCCAGAGTTATAATAACTCTGCTACCCTCAAGTTCTGTGCCACATTAGCAGGGCCACAGCACAGTTATTAAACTTCTCATGTTCATTGAATATACGCAGTGCTGCCTTTTGGTGGAAAAAAACTGAAAAACATTCTATTTGTCCTGCCTCTGTCCGTCCTAAGGGCGGTGGACACGTGTCGGCTGCGTGTGCAACGTTTAAAATCAGACGCACCCAGCTATGTTTTACTCCTGGCTTCGCCATTTGCTTTTCTTAATTTGGAAAAAAAATACCTGCTCTACCAGAGTTATAATAACTCTGCTACCCTCAAGTTCTGTGCCACATTAGCAGGGCCACAGCACAGTTATTAAACTTCTCATGTTCATTGAATATACGCAGTGCTGCCTTTTGGTGGAAAAAACTGAAAAAAATTCTATTTGTCCTGCCTCTGTCCGTCCTAAGGGTGGTGGACACGTGTCGGCTGCGTGTGCAACGTTTAAAAATCAGACGCACCCAGCTACGTTTTACTCCTGGCTTCGCCATTTGCTTTCCTTAATTTGGAAAAAAAATACCTGCTCTGCCAGAGTTATAATAACTCTGCTACCCTCAAGTTCTGTGCCACATTAGCAGGGCCACAGCACAGTTATTAAACTTCTCATGTTCATTGAATATACGCAGTGCTGCCTTTTGGTGGAAAAAAACTGAAAAACATTCTATTTGTCCTGCCTCTGTCCGTCCTAAGGGCGGTGGACACGTGTCGGCTGCGTGTGCAACGTTTAAAATCAGACGCACCCAGCTATGTTTTACTCCTGGCTTCGCCATTTGCTTTTCTTAATTTGGAAAAAAAATACCTGCTCTACCAGAGTTATAATAACTCTGCTACCCTCAAGTTCTGTGCCACATTAGCAGGGCCACAGCACAGTTATTAAACTTCTCATGTTCATTGAATATACGCAGTGCTGCCTTTTGGTGGAAAAAAACTGAAAAAAATTCTATTTGTCCTGCCTCTGTCCGTCCTAAGGGCGGTGGACACGTGTCGGCTGCGTGTGCAACGTTTAAAAATCAGACGCACCCAGCTACGTTTTACTCCTGGCTTCGCCATTTGCTTTCCTTAATTTGGAAAAAAAATACCTGCTCTGCCAGAGTTATAATAACTCTGCTACCCTCAAGTTCTGTGCCACATTAGCAGGGCCACAGCACAGTTATTAAACTTCTCATGTTCATTGAATATACGCAGTGCTGCCTTTTGGTGGAAAAAAACTGAAAAAAATTCTATTTGTCCTGCCTCTGTCCGTCCTAAGGGCGGTGGACACGTGTCGGCTGCGTGTGCAACGTTTAAAAATCAGACGCACCCAGCTACGTTTTACTCCTGGCTTCGCCATTTGCTTTCCTTAATTGGGAAAAAAATACCTGCTCTGCCAGAGTTATAATAACTCTGCTACCCTCAAGTTCTGTGCCACATTAGCAGGGCCACAGCACAGTTATTAAACTTCTCATGTTCATTGAATATACGCAGTGCTGCCTTTTGGTGGAAAAAAACTGAAAAAAATTCTATTTGTCCTGCCTCTGTCCGTCCTAAGGGCGGTGGACACGTGTCGGCTGCGTGTGCAACGTTTAAAAATCAGACGCACCCAGCTACGTTTTACTCCTGGCTTCGCCATTTGCTTTCCTTAATTGGGAAAAAAATACCTGCTCTGCCAGAGTTATAATAACTCTGCTACCCTCAAGTTCTGTGCCACATTAGCAGGGCCACAGCACAGTTATTAAACTTCTCATGTTCATTGAATATACGCAGTGCTGCCTTTTGGTGGAAAAAAACTGAAAAACATTCTATTTGTCCTGCCTCTGTCCGTCCTAAGGGCGGTGGACACGTGTCGGCTGCGTGTGCAACGTTTAAAATCAGACGCACCCAGCTATGTTTTACTCCTGGCTTCGCCATTTGCTTTTCTTAATTTGGAAAAAAAATACCTGCTCTACCAGAGTTATAATAACTCTGCTACCCTCAAGTTCTGTGCCACATTAGCAGGGCCACAGCACAGTTATTAAACTTCTCATGTTCATTGAATATACGCAGTGCTGCCTTTTGGTGGAAAAAACTGAAAAAAATTCTATTTGTCCTGCCTCTGTCCGTCCTAAGGGTGGTGGACACGTGTCGGCTGCGTGTGCAACGTTTAAAAATCAGACGCACCCAGCTACGTTTTACTCCTGGCTTCGCCATTTGCTTTCCTTAATTTGGAAAAAAAATACCTGCTCTGCCAGAGTTATAATAACTCTGCTACCCTCAAGTTCTGTGCCACATTAGCAGGGCCACAGCACAGTTATTAAACTTCTCATGTTCATTGAATATACGCAGTGCTGCCTTTTGGTGGAAAAAAACTGAAAAACATTCTATTTGTCCTGCCTCTGTCCGTCCTAAGGGCGGTGGACACGTGTCGGCTGCGTGTGCAACGTTTAAAATCAGACGCACCCAGCTATGTTTTACTCCTGGCTTCGCCATTTGCTTTTCTTAATTTGGAAAAAAAATACCTGCTCTACCAGAGTTATAATAACTCTGCTACCCTCAAGTTCTGTGCCACATTAGCAGGGCCACAGCACAGTTATTAAACTTCTCATGTTCATTGAATATACGCAGTGCTGCCTTTTGGTGGAAAAAAACTGAAAAAAATTCTATTTGTCCTGCCTCTGTCCGTCCTAAGGGCGGTGGACACGTGTCGGCTGCGTGTGCAACGTTTAAAAATCAGACGCACCCAGCTACGTTTTACTCCTGGCTTCGCCATTTGCTTTCCTTAATTTGGAAAAAAAATACCTGCTCTGCCAGAGTTATAATAACTCTGCTACCCTCAAGTTCTGTGCCACATTAGCAGGGCCACAGCACAGTTATTAAACTTCTCATGTTCATTGAATATACGCAGTGCTGCCTTTTGGTGGAAAAAAACTGAAAAAAATTCTATTTGTCCTGCCTCTGTCCGTCCTAAGGGCGGTGGACACGTGTCGGCTGCGTGTGCAACGTTTAAAAATCAGACGCACCCAGCTACGTTTTACTCCTGGCTTCGCCATTTGCTTTCCTTAATTGGGAAAAAAATACCTGCTCTGCCAGAGTTATAATAACTCTGCTACCCTCAAGTTCTGTGACACATTAGCAGGGCCACAGCACAGTTATTAAACTTCTCATGTTCATTGAATATACGCAGTGCTGCCTTTTGGTGGAAAAAAACTGAAAAAATTCTATTTGTCCTGCCTCTGTCCGTCCTAAGGGCGGTGGACACGTGTCGGCTGCGTGTGCAACGTTTAAAAATCAGACGCACCCAGCTACGTTTTACTCCTGGCTTCGCCATTTGCTTTCCTTAATTGGGAAAAAAATACCTGCTCTGCCACAGTTATAATAACTCTGCTACCCTCAAGTTCTGTGACACATTAGCAGGGCCACAGCACAGTTATTAAACTTAGATTATTCATTCACTAGAGGCAGTGGGGCCTTTCGTTTTCAAAAAAGGGAAAAAAGTATATTTGGCCTGCAGTCTTGCGCCAATTTATTTCCTGCCTGTGAAATCAAATCACTGGTAATACAGCATGCTGAGGGGTAGGGGTAGGCCTAGAGGACGTGGACGCGGCCGAGGACGCGGAGGGCCAAGTCAGGGTGTGGGCACAGGCCAAACTCCTGATCCAGGTGTATCGCAGCCGACTGCGGCACGATTAGTAGACAGGCACGTTTCTGGCGTCCCGACAGTCATCGCACAATTCATGGGTCCATGCGGGAGACGGTTATTAGAAAATGAGCAGTGTGAGCAGGTCCTGTCCTGGATGGCAGAAAGTGCTTCGAGCAACCTATCGTCCAACCGCAGTTCTGCGCCGTCCAGTGCTGCAAATCAGAATCCTCTGTCTGCTGCTCCTCCTTCCTCCTCACTCCACTACAATGACACCTGCTCAGCTGCGTGAAGACTCCCAGGAACTGTTCTCTGGCCCCTGCTCAGATTGGGCAGCAGTGGTTCCTCTCCCACCAGAGGAGTTTATCGTCACTGATGCCCAACCATTGCAAAGTTCCCGGGGTCCGGGGGATGAGGCTGGGGACTTCCGCAAACTGTCTCAAGAACTTTCTGTGGGTGAGCAGGACGATGACGATGAGACACAGTTGTCTTGCAGTCAGGTAGTAGTGAGGGCAGTAAGTGCGAGGGAGGAGCGCACAGAGGATTCTGAGGAAGAGCAGCAGGACGATGAGGTGACTGACCCCACCTGGTTTGCAACGCCTACTCAGGACAGGTCTTCAGAGGGGGAGGCAGGGGCAGCAGCAGGGCAGGTTGCAAGAGGCAGTGCGGTGTCCAGGGGTAGAGGCAGGGCCAGACCGAATAATCCACCAACTGTTTCCCAAAGCGCACCCTCGCGCCATGCCACCCTGCAGAGGCCGAGGTGCTCTAAGGTCTGGGAGTTTTTCACAGAGACGCCTGATGACCGACGAGCAGTGGTGTGCAACCTTTGTCGCGCAAAGCTCAGCCGGGGAGCCAACACCAACAGCCTCAGCACCACCAGCATGCGCAGACATATGATGGCCAAGCACCCTACAAGGTGGGACGAAGGCCGTTCACCACCTCCGGTTTGCATCGCTGCCTCTCCCCCTGTGCCCCAACCTGACACTGCTATCCAACCCCCCTCTCAGGACACAGGCACTACCGCCTCATGGCCTGCACCCACACCCTCACCTCCGCTGTCCTCGGCCCCATCCACCAGCGTAGTTCAGCGCACCGTCCAGCCGTCGCTTGCGCAAGTGTTTGAGCGCAAGCGCAAGTACGCCGCCACGCACCCGCACGCTCAAGCGTTAACCGTCCGCATAGCAAAATTCATCAGCCTTGAGATGCTGCCGTATAGGGTTGTGGAAACGGAGTCCTTCAAAAGTATCATGGAGGCGGCGGCCCCGCGCTACTCAGTTCCCAGTCGCCACTACTTTTCCCGATGTGCCGTCCCAGCCCTGCACGACCACATCTCCCGCAACATTGTACGCGCCCTCACCAACGCGGTTACTGCCACGGTCCACTTAACAACGGACACGTGGACAAGCACAGGCGGGCAGGGCCACTACATCTCCCTGACGGCACATTGGGTGAATTTAGTGGAGGCTGGGACAGAGTCAGAGCCTGGGACCGCTCACGTCCTACCCACCCCCAGAATTGCGGGCACTAGCTCGGTGGTTGTATCTGCGGAGGTGTATGCTTCCTCCACTAAAGCACCCTCCTCCTCCTCCTCCTCTGTCTCGCAATCAAGATGTGTTAGCAGCAGCATGTCGCCAGCAGTCGGTGTCGCGCGGTGTGGCAGCATAGCGGTGGGCAAGCGTTAGCAGGCCGTGCTGAAACTACTCAGCTTAGGCGATAAGAGGCACACGGCCCACGAACTGCTGCAGGGTCTGACACAGCAGACCGACCGCTGGCTTGCGCCGCTGAGCCTCCAACCGGGCATGGTCGTGTGTGACAACGGCCGTAACCTGGTGGCGGCTCTGCAGCTCGGCAGCCTCACGCACGTGCCATGCCTGGCCCATGTCTTTAATTTGGTGGTTCAGCGCTTTCTGAAAAGCTACCCACGCTTGTCAGACCTGCTCGTAAAGGCGCGCCGGCTCTGCGCACATTTCCGCAAGTCCCACACGGACGCTGCCACCCTGCGCACCCTGCAACATCACTTTAAGCTGCCAGTGCACCGACTGCTGTGCGACGTGCCCACACGGTGGAACTCTACGCTCCACATGTTGGCCAGGCTCTATGAACAGCGTAGAGCTATAGTCGAATACCAACTCCAACATGGGCGGCGCAGTGGGAGTCAGCCTCCTCAATTCCTTTCAGAAGAGTGGGCCTGGTTGGCAGACATCTGCCATGTCCTTGGTAATTTTGAGCAGTCTACCCAGGTGGTGAGCGGCGATGCTACAATCATTAGCGTCACCATTCCTCTGCTATGCATCTTGAGAAATTCCCTGCAAAGCATAAAGGCAGCTGCTTTGCGCTCGGAAACGGGGGCGGGGGAAGACAGTATGCCGCTGGATAGTCAGGGCACCCTCCTGTCTATTTCTCAGCACGTACAGGAGGAGGAGGAGGAGCATGAGGAGGATGAGGAGGAGGGGGAAGAGACAGCTTGGCCCACTGTTGACGGTACACCGGCTGATTGCCTGTCATCCTTTCAGCGTGTATGGCCTGAGGAGGAGGAGGAGGATCCTGAAAGTGATCTTCCTAGTGAAGACAGCCATGTGTTGCGTACTGGTACCCTGGCACATATGGCTGACTTCATGTTAGGATGCCTTTCTCGTGACCCTCGCGTTGCACGCATTCTGGCCACAACGGAATACTGGGTGTACACACTGCTCGACCCACGCTATAAGGAGAACCTGCCCACTCTCATTCCCGAAGAGGAAAGGGGTTCGAGAGTGTTGCTATACCACAGGACCCTTGCGGACAAGCTGATGGTAAAATTCCCAGCCGACAGCGCTAGTGGCAGAAGGCGCAGTACCGAGGGCAAGGTAGCAGGGGAGGTGCGGAGATCGAGCAGCATGTACATCCCAGGCAGTGCAACAGTCTTTAAGGGCCTGGACAGCTTTATGGCTCCCCACCAAGACTGTGTCACCGCTCCCCAGTCAAGGCTGAGTCGGCGGGAGCACTGTAAAAGGATGGTGAGGGAGTACGTAGCCGATCGCACGACCGTCCTCCGTGACGCCTCTGCCACCTACAACTACTGGGTGTCGAAGCTGGACACATGGCCTGAACTAGCACTGTATGCCCTGGAGGTGCTTGCTTGTCCTGCGGCTAGCGTCTTGTCGGAGAGGGTGTTTAGTGCGGCTGGGGGAATCATTACAGATAAGCGTACCCGCCTGTCAACCGACAGTGCCGACAGGCTAACACTCATCAAGATGAACAAAGGCTGGATTTCGCCAGACTTCTCTTCTCCACCAGCGGACAGCAGCGATACGTAAGCAATACGTAGGCTGCACCCGCGGATGGAAGCTACGTTCTCTCTCACCACCCAAAACGGGGACATTTCTGCTTCATCAATCTGTGTCTAATATTCCTCCTCCTCCTCCTGCTACTCCTCCTGAAACCTCACGTAATCACGCTGAACGGGCAATTTTTCTTAGGGCCACAAGGCTCACTCAAATAATTTTTCTAAACAATTTTTAAAAGTTTCAATGCGCTTAAAAGCGTTGGAACTGTAACTTGAACCAATTTTTCGTTACACTGGGCTGCCTCCAGGCCTAGTTACCACTTAAGCCACATTAACCAAAGCGATTAATGGGTTTCACCTGCCCTCTTGGCTGGCCATGGCCAATTTTTGGGATGTACATTAGTACTGTTGATACAGCAATTTTTGTGGGCCCTCGCCTACAGTGTAATCAAATAAATTTTTAGCCCACCTGCATTAAGCACGACATTACTACCTCAGCTGTGTTGGGCAATGCAATGGGATATTTCTATGTACCGCCGGTGGCTTCCTGGCACCCACCCATGCTGTCGGTCCACAGGGAGTTTAACCTACATGTGTCCACTTGTAAAGAACCCCAGTCAGACTGGGGCATGCAGTGTGGGCCGAAGCCCACGTGTATTACGCACGACATTACTACCTCAGCTGTGTTGGGCAATGCAATGGGATATTTTTGTGTACCGCCGGTGGGTTCCAGGGAGCCACCCATGCTGTCGGTCGACAGGGACTTCACAATAGGGAGTTGTACCTGCCTGTGTCTATGAATTAAAAAGCCCGGTCTAACTGGGGCATGCAGACACCTTGACAGAATGAATAGTGTGTGGCACATAGGTTCCCCATTGCTATGCCCACGTGTGCAGCTCCTGATGGCGGTGGCACAGGATTCTATTTCTCATTGCTTCTGTACAGCATTGTGGGCTATCGCCCCGCCCCTTTTAAAGAGGGTCGCTGCCTAGCCGTGCCAACCCTGTGCAGTGTGTGCCTGCGGTCCCTCGTCATGGCAGACGCACTTCTAAATAGACATGAGGGTGGTGTGGCATGAGGGCAGCTGAAGGCTGCGCAGGGACACTTTGGTGTGCGCTGTGGGGGGGAGGGGGGGCGGTTGGGCAGCATGTAACCCAGCAGAAGTGGCAGTGGAGTGTCATGCAGGCGGTGATTGTGCTTTGTTGGAGGTAGTGTGGTGCTTAGCAAAGGTATGCCATGCTAATGATGGCTTTTCAAAAGTAAAAGTTGTTGGGAGGGGGGGGGGGGCCCACTCTTGCCGGTATTCTGGCTTAATAGTGGGACCTGTGAACTTGAGATGCAGCCCAACATGTAGCCCCTCGCCTGCCCTATCCGTTGCTGTGTCGTTCCCATCACTTTCTTGAATTGCCCAGATTTTCACACATGAAAACCTTAGCGAGCATCGGCGAAATACAAAAATGTTCTGGTCGCCCATTGACTTCAATGGGGTTCGTTATTCGAAACGAACCCTCGAACATCGCGGGAAGTTCGTTTCGAATAACGAACACCCGAACATTTTGGTGTTCGCTCATCTCTAGTCCCAACTCGATTATTCAATTCTAGCGCAAAAGAATTGGCGTCGAAATTTTACGTACATAATCTAAATCTGTCACTTCCCAATGTCTTAGAAACTTAAAATTTGGCACGGGCATTGATTATGACATAAATAGGAAAAGCTAATGGGTCCCAACACGATTATTCAATTCTATGCGCAAAAGAATTAGCGTCCAAATTTTACGTACGGAATCTAATTTTCTCACTTTCCGGTGTCATAGAAACAGGAAATTTGGCATGAGCATTGATTATGTCATAAATAGGAAAAGTTCATAGGTCCCAACTCCATTATTCAATTCTAGCGCAAAAGAATTGGCGTCAAAATTTTACGTGCGGAAGGTAATTTTTTCACTTTCCGGAGTCATAGAAACAGGAAATTTGGCACGAGCATTGATTATGTCATAAATGAGAAAAGCTAATGGGTCCCAACTCCATTATTCAATTCTATGCGCAAAAGAATTAGCGTCCAAATTTTACGTACGGAATGTAATTTTTTCACTTTCCGGTGTCATAGAAAAGGGAAATTTGGCACAAGCATTGATTATGTCATACATAGGAAAAGCTAATGGGTCCCAACTCCATTATTCAATTCTATGCGCAAAAGAATTAGCGTCCAAATTTTACGTACGGAATGTAATTTTTTCACTTTCCGGTGTCATAGAAACGGGAAATTTGGCACGAGCATTGATTATGTCATACATAGGAAAAGCTAATGGGTCCCAACTCGATTATTCAATTCTAGTGCAAAAGAATTGGCGTCAAAATTTTACGTGCGGAATGTAATTTTTTCACTTTCTGGTGTCATAGAAACATGAAATTTGGCACAAGCATTGATTATGTCATAAATAGGAAAAGCTAATGGGTCCCAACTCGATTATTCAATTCTAGCGCAAAAGAATTGGCGTCGAAATTTTACGTGCGGAAGGTAATTTTTTCACTTTCCGGTGTCATAGAAACAGGAAATTTGGCACGAGCATTGATTATGTCATAAATAGGAAAAGCTAATGGGTCCCAACTCCATTATTCAATTTTATGCGCAAAAGAATTAGCGTCCAAATTTTACGTGCGTAATGTAATTTTTTTCACTTTCCGCTGTCATAGAAAAGTGAAATTTGGCACAAGCATTGATTATGTCATAAATAGGAAAAGTTCATAGGTCCCAACTCGATTATTCAATTCTATGCGCAAAAGAATTAGCGTCCAAATTTTACGTGCGGAATATAATTTTCTCACTTGCCGGTGTCATAGAAACGGGAAATTTGGCATGAGCATTGATTATGTCATAAATAGGAAAAGCGAATGGGTCCCAACTCGATTATTCAATTCTAGTGCAAAAGAATTGGCGTCGAAATTTTACGCGCGGAATGTAATTTTCTCACTTTCCGGTGTCATAGAAACGGGAAAATTGGCACGAGCATTGATTATGTCATAAATAGGAAACGCTAATGGGTCCCAACTCCATTATTCAATTCTATGCACAAAAGAATTAGCGTCCAAATTTTACGTGCGGAATGTAATTTTCTCACTTTCCGGTGTCATAGAAACAGGAAATTTGGCACGAGCATTGATTATGTCATAAATAGGAAAAGCTAATGGGTCCCAACTCCATTATTCAATTCTATGCGCAAAAGAATTAGCGTCCAAATTTTATGTACGGAATCTAATTTTCTCACTTTCCGGTGTCATAGAAACGGGAAATTTGGCACGAGCATTAATTATGTCATAAATAGGAAAAGCTAATGGGTCCCAACTCCATTATTCAATTCTATGCGCAAAAGAATTAGCGTCCAAATTTTACATGCGGAATGTAATTTTTTCACTTTCCGGTGTCATAGAAACAGGAAATTTGGCACGAGCATTGATTATGTCATAAATAGGAAAAGCTAATAGGTCCCAACTCGATTATTCAATTATATGCGCAAAAGAATTAGCGTCCAAATTTTACGTACGGAATCTAATTTTCTCACTTTCCGGTGTCATAGAAACGGGAAATTTGGCACGAGCATTGATTATGTCATAAATAGGAAAAGCTAATGGTTCCCAACTCGATTATTCAATTTTTATGCGCAAAAGAATTAGCGTCCAAATTTTACGTGCGGAATGTAATTTTCTCACTTTCCGGTGTCATAGAAACGGGAAATTTGGCACGAGCATTGATTATGTCATAAATAGGAAAAGCGAATGGGTCCCAACTCCATTATTCAATTCTAAGCGCAAAAGAATTAGCGTCCAAATTTTACGTGCGGTATGTAATTTTCTCACTTTCCGGTGTCATAGAAACAGGAAATTTGGCACGAGCATTGATTATGTCATAAATAGGAAAAGCTAATAGGTCCCAACTCGATTATTCAATTATATGCGCAAAAGAATTAGCGTCCAAATTTTACGTACGGAATCTAATTTTCTCACTTTCCGGTGTCATAGAAACGGGAAATTTGGCACGAGCATTGATTATGTCATAAATAGGAAAAGCTAATGGTTCCCAACTCGATTATTCAATTTTTATGCGCAAAAGAATTAGCGTCCAAATTTTACGTGCGGAATGTAATTTTCTCACTTTCCGGTGTCATAGAAACGGGAAATTTGGCACGAGCATTGATTATGTCATAAATAGGAAAAGCGAATGGGTCCCAACTCCATTATTCAATTCTAAGCGCAAAAGAATTAGCGTCCAAATTTTACGTGCGGTATGTAATTTTCTCACTTTCCGGTGTCATAGAAACGGGAAATTTGGCATGAGCATTGATTATGTCATAAATAGGAAAAGCTAATGGGTCCCAATTCCATTATTCAATTCTATGCGCAAAAGAATTAGCGTCCAAATTTTACGTACATAATCCAAATCTCTCACTTCCCAATGTCATAGAAACATGAAATTTGGCACAAGCATTGATTGTGTCATAAATATGAAAAGTTAATAGGTCCCAACTCGATTATTCAATTCTAAGCGCAAAAGAATTAGTGTCCAAATTTTATGTACGTAATCTAATTCTCTCACTTCCTGATGTCATTTTATATGAAGGAAACGTGGCATGGTTACCTTCACGTGGTGTTTCCTGGGTAACGCAGAGAACTATGCAAAATGCTGAACATATGTTTTTCCTCAGTATCTCTAAAGTAACCACAACTTCATAAGATTTTCCGTGTGAACACCAGATAAACACCAGTACCAAATTAACTCGGGCGAAGCCGGGTATATCAGTTAGTTTTAGTATATTGGTATACACATCGGGGTTCTTTATTATAACCAGATTTAAACTGGGTTGACTTTTCATTTGGATACATCCAACTTTCGAGCTGTTTTTCAGAATATTTGCTATTTCCAAATGGTCTCTTTTTTTTAATTTAAGGCCTCCTGTCCATGGGAGATATAACATTGTGTTATCGGCAGAAATAATTCGCACGCGGGAAATGGAATGAATGCTTTTCATAGGATAACTATGGAAAGCGCAGCCGATTTACATGAGCGGAAAATCGCCACAATTTTCCGCTCGCATATGAAAATTGCAGCATGCCGTGATTTGGCTGCGATTTTCCGCAATGGACCTATCATTTCGTTGCGGAAATCTGCTGCGGTAAAATGCTACGCCCATGGACAGGCAGCCTAAACGAATTTTCCTAAGATACACATTTATCATCTATTAATAACATAGGTGATAAAAGTGTTATCTGTGGGGATCTCGTGTACCCCTTTTCAGGGGCGTAGCTGAAGGCTCATGGGCCCAGGTACAAAAATTTATCTTGGGGCCCACCAACTTCTCTTAACTCCTTAATGCAGAGGCGTAACTTAAAGCTCCTGGGCCCCAAAGCAAAACTTGTGACAGGGCCCCCAACTATAATGCTTTATTCATAGTACTAGTGGAACGGCCGAGCTGAGCGCACCAAAGTGGGGGGAAACCACGGGGACTTAAAGATAGTTGTCACGGATGGCTCTGTAATCCCTCCCGACAGTGGTGATAACAGGGCTCTGCTCAGCTGTCACGCAGTGGCACAAATAATGTATATGGATATGTCTGAAAGGAACAATTGTTTTATCACGGGTGACGCCAGTACTCCAACCTAAATTCCCAAGTCTAATGATGGCAGAATAACTTGAGGCAAGTCCAGTAGCTTGTATTAGTAAACTGGGAGCATGCAGTTTTACTGAAGTTTAGTTGTAATACCAGATGAATATGCAACATTTTGCAGATACAGTAGGGTTCACAACAATTGCAGTGAATTGACACAATGTAAACAGTAGATTGACAATTGAATTTCCACTTATCTTCAACGCTCTCTCTCTCGTTCTAGAGGTAACTCAGTATTAGTCTCCCCAATTGTTACTAGTAACAAGTATCACCAGCACTCCTCTTAGGTCACACAATGGTGTAAAATGATGCTCGCCTCGCTTGGACAGGTTTCAAGTCCACATGAGTCCAGAGAAAAGTAAATACACAGGACAGCAGATTAATGGCAGCAGAAAGATTAACACATCCAAGGATGCATCTTTATTAACTCACCTATCGTGCAGAGACAGCGACGTTTCGACTAACATCTGTAGTCTTTGTCAAGCTCTACTTTTCCCCAATTGTTACTAATTGAGAGTTTACTGGAAGTGCAGTATGCAAGGGTGTAATGAGAGTTGTAATGGCCCCTGAACTAATCCTGGCTTTGAATTCACCGGGTATTTTGGCTCACTTTTAAGTGGGAACGATGACCTCCAACTTTTTCCTCCTGCTGCTGGAAAGACAAGAGAACGAAAAGGGACCTCGCTACCCTTGCTGGACTGCTGTTTTGCTGAACATATGCTGAACTGCCGACACTTCCTTTTTCCGACCATGTCTTGCTGCCTCTCCTCTCCTACTAAGCCACCGACTGACTAACTCTACCTCCACTTCCTGTCTTCTTCCTACACTTTCTCCAAAACTCCACCCCCTCTGCATAGGGACTCGTGCAGTGTTTTCCTGCTCTAGACTCACCCACCAATGAGTGAAGGTGTGACATATAGCCAATAAGCAACCAGCTATTGACCTGCGCTAAGCTCTCAGCTTGGGAAAGGGGAGAAACAGGGTTTCTCTGATGCACGGCCCCTTCCATGTCTAAGGGAAGCACATAAACAAGTGTGACAGGACCAAGTGTAAGTGCAACTGTTCTGCAGGACCCTCTGGGCCACTACACTCGGTTCTGTATATATGGAAAAGAGAGGCCTTATGGGCCCCCTAAGGCTTCTAGGCCCAGGTACAACCTCATTCCCTGCATCCCCTATAGTTATGCCAGTGCCCCTGCAGTGACAAGAGAATGAATGGAGCGCTGGCTGAACATGCAGAGCTGCTGCTCCATTCATTTCAGTGGGGCTGACAGAAATACGTGAGCGCTTGAACTTGACTATTTACTGCAGTCCCACTGAAAATGAATAGAATGGCAGTGTGTCTGCGTGACAATTGCTTCAATCAGTCTCCTCTTTAGGCCGCCTGCAGACGGGCGGGACCCGACCCGTGCGCCTGCAGGGACCAGCGCGTAC